>NC_073379.1:92456738-92829238 GCF_028641065.1 Leucoraja erinaceus | reverse complement strand
AGATTTAGCTCTTAGGGCTAACGGAATCAAGGGATATGGGGAAAAATCAGGAACGGGGTACTGATATTAGATGATCAGCCATGATCATATTGAATGACGGTGCTGGCTCGAAGGGCCGAATGGCCTAATCCTGCACCTATTTTTCTATGTTCCATGTTATCTAGCCGAATTGAAAAAAATATTTGTCATATTTTTCTTTGGCAAGTTTGCAATGATTATGTGAAATGTTAGCAATGTACCTGTGATCTGTGGTAGAATTTGCCATTTCAGCAGTTTTATACGTTTAAAGATATGCATTGAAAGGTGAAAATGCAAAACAACCATTTTACCATTATCAAATAGATCTTCCATAAAATCTGAATTTTTGTTTGCTAGAAAAAGAGCTGGACAGAATCAACAGTTAGTTGATGGATTTTCAGGAGACCAATGGACATGTTCAGTAAAACACAGACCACAGCAGAAGGCATTCAGTCAAACCAATCAGGTTGACCTTTCTGAAGCAATAAAGAATAAGGTAAGCGACTAATATTAACTGGAAAGAAACCCATCGTAGTATACGTTTTTTGGTGATTATGTAGTGCAACTGTAGCTTTTACCACCAAATAATCAGGGATGGTTTAATCTAATGTCATTATTGTATGTGCTTTCATAGCTTGGTTTCTTGCAATCATTGGCAACTTTTCTTGAACACAATTGTAACTCGGTCGCAAATATGGTGAAATGGTATTTATCAATGGAGAAGTTTATATCAATTTAATGGAGTAAAGATATGGGGAATAATAGCTTTTTTTCAGTTGTGCCATTTTCCTTTTTCCTGGAATGTACCTGTCTAGCTGGAAGTAGTTGTTCAAATGTGGCAATTACACCTTCCTCTCATGGCATTACATATTGTGCATTGCATAACATCTAGTCTTCGTAGTTCACGTGTCTTTTTAAAAAAAATGTTGTCAATGTTTTAATTGCTTACTTTATTTGTTATATCGTATTTGAAAGGATTTGTTTGAGAGGTATATGATTTATATTATTCGTAAAGATAATTGAAGATCATTTTGTATAATGGAAGGCAAGAAAGATTCCTCTGCTGTTCCTACCATGCTGCTGCACCCGCTGAGTTTCTCCAGCATTTTTGTGTACCTTCGATCTTCCAGCATCTGCAGTTCCTTCTTGAACAAGAAAGATTCCTCGCTCAGGAACAATGGAAAAACAATTTTAAATTGAGAGCCACAGAAATGCAAATTCTCTGTTCTCTCAGGAAAGAACTGTTCTTAACATCTGACCTTGTCACCACTGGCCTTCCATTGTCTATTTACTTTGAAACAGACTGCCTTATTCAACACCGCCTATATACTGAATCATCATGTAAACTAGAGTCAACTCACTCCTTAAATCATGCTTATATCATAAAACTTTTATCCCATCTTATTAATATGTTTTAAATGCTCCTTTCCCTAGGCCTCAATAACCACCACTCATATCATCATAATTTGTCATATTCAAGTTTTTTAGTAAGACCAAATGGTATGATGGTCAATTGCCCTACAAGAGGCCCTCTACCACCTATTATCACTTCAAGGTATTCTTCGTGAATCAAAAGCCACATCTCATTCTTTTGCACCCTTTTAGTGCTTTTCCACTGTATGTTCATCATTAATCCCGTCCATATGCAAAATGCTATATATGAAAGATCACTTGCTTGTTATGAATCCATTTTCGTCATGTATCAGATACTCCTGAGCAATTGGCCATCATCTATCGTCCTAACAGTCGCTGAAATCTTAGCATCAACTGCAAACCTGCCTGCATCTTCGACATAACTAAGAATAGAAAATGTATCTGTCCTAACGCTGATTCCTGTGACATGCCACAGATGATCAGTGGCCAAACAGTTTACATGTATAGTTCCACTACTTCCTATCATGGCTTCCCTGCCTATTCTTAATGTATTTCAACCAATACAAGAGGCATTGCTCGCAGAGAAGCATCTTTGCAATTGTCGGTCAAAGGCTTTTTTACAAGTTAACTTAGACCATGACTGGTTGCTTTTGTCCATCTCTCAAGCATCTTGGCTATTTGCTGATGTCAGTCCAATGAGCCTATCATTGCCAATGTGCTTGTCTGTTCATGAACTGGCTTTTAGCTGAAGAGGTCTTTGCAGTGTGTGATGACCTATAGAAATAGTATGTTCAAAGTACTTTCAGGGTAGTCCAATCCCAATGAAGACTTTTGGGCAATGTCATATGGCCTAGATACTCAGCCATTTTCAGATTTCTAATTCTTCACAAACCAGCAAGTTAATTCAAATTTATAATAGGTTTTGTTAACAATATCTTGAAATTCTAATCATTAAGCATTGTTTTTAAAATTGAAGACTATAGTGAAGTTCCTTTTAAATATTTCTGGTGTGCAGGTATAAGTTTGTTTTTATAATAATAAATAATACCATTCAAATGAGGAGGAATCAAGTGATTTTATTTGTCAGCCTCTTAAACTCATTTCTATATTAGTCACATAATGTCCGAGGCAATGGCAGAAAACAGCAACAAGATACACCTAACCAGAAGAAGAAGCCTAATGGAGTAAACAGTCAGCAGGCCAAACAATACCAGATATTGGTGAGTTTTTTGCTATAAATTAAGTAAAAATGAGGGATTGTTCCAATGGCAGCAAAACGATTGTGGAAAGGAAGATTTTTATTTGTAATTCTAGTAGGCTTTAAATATAAAGGCACTTCCAAGAGCGCCTTCCCTGTTTGTACAAATATTCAGCCCAATTATCATTATATGGTGTTTGTAATATTTTAAGAATTATGTATTTTCTTTGACTTTGCAAGTCGTTAAAGTTTAACAATGATATTCTAGATTTTCCCTTTCTTGTAATGCATTTTAAAGTGCTTTGTGTAAAATGTCCTAAATGACAAATTAATTTCAGCTTTTAAAATAATCTTTTCCAGAAATCTGACAAAAAACTTCAGCCACGGCGCCTGCAGGACAATTTTGGAATGGGTAAGATCATTGTGTAACTTTTTCAGAATATATACAACTAAATGCTGTTGTGTAAAACTTGCCATTTGAAAACATTCATATTTTACATATTGTTTTCAGTTCAAATCTTTAATTTTCTTCTTAGGTGCAGTTTGTGAACTATGCAGTTCAAATAAACTCATGGAATATTCTGGGACATGTAGATCAGGTTCTGATCTCTCTGATTCCTGCAACGGGCACTCTGATTTTTCATCTAATGCCTTTCTCAGCTTCAAGTTTGATCGAGATGCAATAATGAAATGCTTTGACCTATGACTGAATGTTGGTCTTTGTGAAGGGATCAGAAGGTTGGAAGGAACATGTTTACAAGATCATTGAAAACTGGGCTTTCATCCCTTGTGTGAAAGGGCCCAAGGATTTTAAAAAAGTTTAAAAATATATAAATTAACATGATGTCATGTTTGAAGCAATTTAGCCTTTTTACACTATTACCTTTTCAGTATTTGTAATTGACAATAGGTTTTCTTAAAATGGTTATTTCAGTAACGTAGAACTGGAAAACAGGTTTTAATTATTCACATTACCAGCGTACTTTCTATCCTGCTCCTCCACCTCTCTTAGTTTCAACTACTCTTTCTTAATGTTCAAGCACAGTTGAAGGATTCTGACTTTTTCAAGTGGGAACTCAAAAAGGTGGGGTTATTACGGATTATTTTATTTATGCAGTTTGATGAATCGCAATTTTGGTGATGTGATATAGTCCAGATGCCGGTTATTTTTTTTGTTCCCCTGATGTTCCTTTGTAGAATTTCCATTGCCTGAAAGGACACATTGAATGGTCTTCATTGTTGGTGTAGTTATATGGTGTTCAATTGTTTTCATTTTACTGTTTGTTCACTCCTAGCAATTCCCAGACCAGTAGTCCTGTAACATGAACTGATTTTTCCATTTATTCAGCAATTTTTTAAGAAAGTTCTCATTTTTCATACATTAGTACTGTGGCTGTTTGTCATGAGAATGGGATATCGGCAACTTATTTTTAAATGCCTGTCAGGCCAATTGAGAATGTAACCTCTTCTTTCTGTTACTCAAATTATTAAAAAGATCAGTTTAGTAGTGATTTGAAACCTACTATTTGGGAAATGTTTTAAGAAGTAATTTAGTTAATTAAAGCCCATTGATTCAAGTGGCTATTGCTAATGTATAAAAATAACCCTTGGTTAGCTGTGGTAATGAGAACGTTGATATTATACTTTAGCAAATATAAATAATGGACATTTTGTAGATTAAAATGTCATCAGTCATGATGAATATTAGGCAAAAGGCTACCACAAGTTATCAGTCCAAATTAGTGAGATGAGGAATATACTTCTGAAAAGTGATTTCAAATTTATCTAGCCAGTTCATCTATTTAATGAAGATACAACCTTGACTGTCATCCTATTGCAGAAAAAAACTCAAACAGAACATCATGATTTTAACTAAGTCAGTTGTGCACTGCAAAACTAGTATATACTACACAAATGATGGTTTACTGTAAAGTGATTTTAAATTTTAACTTTTAAGGTTGTTCAATTTGACATACAAGTAGTCTATTTGGTATAATAGTGTGTCTGGATAGTACGAAAGTAACAACCAAATAAATTATGATGCTACATTGTTTAAGAAAATATCTATTCTTCTTGTTAGCATTTATAACCTTCTGAACGGAGGATTTTAAAACATTGATGGTATTGTTGTAATAAAGTGTGCATTTGTTTATCCCACTTTCGCGCAGTGGGAGAATTTGAGCAAAGGATGTAGATTTTGGGATTGAGACTATTTTTAGCTTTTAAAAAAAAATTAAATCTATTTACATATGAATAGGCTTCCTGGGTAGGAATTTATTTTTACACTGAATGCATATTTTACTTTCTGGAGATAGTCTTTTAGTGCAGTGATTATGGATACCACTTGACCCTCGTGGTAATGTTCTTTCGTTTTCAAAGGGCTAAAGGAAACATTTGCGATGAATTTGTGCAATTGGGTAGCACTTTTATTATAGTACTTGAAATTTTTGCTTTAAACACTTTAATGCTTGCTTGCTTACATTGGAAGTGTCTTTTGTTTCCTGCACCCAAAATAACATTTTTAATTTTTAAAGCCTCATTATAAGGTTGTGCAAACTTGATAAAATTGGCAAAAACTTCTGTTGGGGTTAACTTGACTATGGGGCATGGTCAGTCTGGTGAATAGAAACTATATTTATGATTTTAAGAAAATGACAGTAAAACGAATCCAGTATGCAATTGTTCAGAAATACCAAGGGTACAGCATCTAGTTCACTCATTGTACACCAAGCCCTTGTATCTGCAGGCACATGATCCTTTCTAAGTAGGCTATGGATTATTGGCTATGCAGCCTAAATTAGGGTCAGGAGCACCATAAGTCTGAAATGTTGGTCAGCTTGCCAGAAGCATGTGGTGGGATTGGAACTAGGATCTGATTTGGAAGTATTTAAGAAGGAACTGCAGATGCTGGAAAATCGGAGGTACACAAAAATGCTGGAGAAACTCAGCGGGTGCAGCAGCATCTATGGAGTGAAGGAAATAGGCAACGTTTTGGGCCGAAACCCTGATTTGGAAGTGTAGGCTGAGATCGGGAGTGGTGGCCGAGCTCGAGGGCTCGGTCGGAGTATGGGCTGGGCTTGAGATCCAGGGACCTACAAGCTGAAACTTGTTATGTTCTGTTTCCCACGTTTTAATTCACCAATTTTGCCAGAAATTTAATTGTACAATTCTGTAATGTAACGATTTGTTAGTGTAGTATAAGTAACATCCTACAGTATAGATAATCTGCTGGACTGGCACCATCAAAGTCCTGAGGCATTGGGCGATGGAGAGCACTTATCAGTAAGGGAGTGAAAACAAAACTAAGCCATTCTGATTTGTACATTTAATAAATTTAATAAATGTGCAATAGGAAAGCCTGATTATTGAATCATTAAGATTTATTTTGCACTCCATGAAGACTTTTGACTATAAAATGCAAGAATTGTTTTAATTCGAGAGCTTTGAATTAGCAATTATTTTTCTGAAAATTTGTTCTGAATGTGACTGGTTGGACTGAATTACAATGTTAGAAATCAGGCTTTCTAATTTTTTCCTTGAAGTGTTAGCCATTCGGGGAATGAGAAAGAATCCGTATTACGAGGAATTATTTTACCTCATTTTGTTTGTGATTGATATGCCTAGTGATAGACAAAATTTGCAGTATAGATATTTTCAGTACAGATACTGTGATATAATCAGCAAGCATAGTCAAGTATTTTGTAGTTATTTTTTTTAGATGCTTTAGCTAGTTTCAGATATAACATTTATGTTTATTGGCTAAATATTGTAAGAGCTTTGGATTTGCAGTGGCGCAGTGTACACCCTGGATTGGAAGTATCAACTTGCTTTGTATAATCAGATATATTTTGCAGATTTTAGAAATAATGCTGCTTTGCAAATTGTACCACTTTATTTGTTATTGGCATTGTTATTTATGATAGCATTTAAAATGTAAACCCCAATAGTGAGATGCAATTGAAATTTCTTACTCCAATGTATGGAAATCTCTTGCTACTTGTATGGAAAAATAGTCTGCTCCCATAAATAGACCGGTTTCTTTTAAGAATTTACTGCATCACCCAGTCTCTCAAATCTAACATTATCTGATATGGCATCCATCCCACTTCTCTCACACTTTGTATTGATTGGACAGAAGTCTCAACAAACAAAATATGGGATGACTAAAGTGAATATTTCCTTATTCCTTCCTATGTTACACCCAATCGTTCTGCAATGGTATTCTATAAGACTCAAAATAGAGCTCTGACTATATTATCTCAACAAATGGAAAAACAAGTAACTGCAGATGATGGGTTACCAAAAAACACACAAAATGCTGGAGTGACTCTTGGTCAAGCAGAATCCCTGGAGAATATGGATAGGTGACCATTTCAGGTCAGTACCCTTGGAGGAACAGCACCTTTTATTCAATTTGGGTAGCTCACAACCCAAGAAGGACCAAGACCAGAAAAGTTGCCCATTCCTTCTCTCCAGAGATGCTGCCTGTCCTGCTGAGTTACTCCAGCATTTGTGTCTATATTCGGTATGAATTGAATTCTCCAATTATATGCAACCATTAACACCTCCCCCCCCCGGTGCACCACCTGAACTCGCACTTATTTCCCCCCCCCTCCACCCACATTTCTTCCTCTGGCTGCAACTCTTCAATCCTTTTGTCTTACACCTGTTTTCTCATCATTAGCCTTTGTCCAACCATCTGTCAAACCCTACCCCCTTAGTCTGTGCTCACCTATTACCTGCAATTCTTTGTCCTGCCTCTCCTCTCTTCCAGCTTTCTTTCCACCTCCCCCTACAATCTGTCTAAAAAAGGGACTCGACCTGAAATGTCACCTATCCATGTTCTCCAGGGATACTGCCTGACCTGCTGAGTTACTCCAGTACTTTGTCTTTTTTTGCTCGGTAAAGGTCCTGGCACCATCCTGTCTCAGCGTATCTGTGGCTGAAGTCCTTATCCATCTGACCTGTCTGAATGATGTCATTGCTAACAATACAGTACTTCCTCGTTACTGCACTGAAGAATAAGCTTAGGTTTTTGAACCCACATTCTTCTGAACAATTGAACCAGATCTGATACTTAACTAACTAATTTAGCATTTAAGTTTTAAACATAGAAAATAGGTGCAGGAGGAGGCCATTCAGCCCTTCGAGCCAGCACCGCCAGCAAATGTTGTACTTTGTGCGAGATATCTTTTCATTTGGAGCCTTTACCAGTGAAAAATAAAGGGAGACATGGTTTTTCTATTTGGTAAGAAAATACCTGTTATTTTATGTTTAATTTGTATTGATGGTGTAATATCTAAAAGTAATACGTTTTTTGATTTTGATCATCTGTGAACGTCCTTCGTTAAACATAGAGTGATAATTTTGCAAGCTATTGTTCTGCTCAAGTACCTAGGGATGAATGACAATCTGACATCTAATGACTGTCTTCATTATTGCCAGAAGAACAAATATTCCAGCTCTTTGTTCAACGGATTGTCCTAATTGAAGGATAATTGTACGTGAATTAAAAAAACCCTTAATGTGTAAGCTGAAGAAGGGTCTCGATTCGAAACATCACCCATTCCTTCTCTCCAGAGATGCTGCCTGATCTGATGAGTTAATCCAGCATTTTGTGTCTACCTTAGATTAATCCAGCATCTGCAGTTCTTTCCTACACCCTTAATGTGTAACATTTTACAAGGCCTTCAAAATGCAAATGTGGTAAATTATCTGCCACAAATTTACAGACGTGTTTTGTAAGCTTTGTCATGCTATTTAGCATGTGTGCAGCACAGCAATATAGTTTTCATTTTCAGGTAGAGATCTAGATGAAGCTTCAGTTTTAGTACCGCAAACCCTGCTTAAAATTCCACTGTCCATTTATCTGGAAACCCTGATGAGTTGACACCTGTTTTCACCATGTGGTGTTTCCCTCATTCTCTTCCCACCCATGGGGGATTGGATCCTGTGCACCTATTCATAGAAACATAGGAAAATAGGTGCAGGAGTAGGCCATTAGGCCCTTTGCGCCAGCACCGCCATTCAATATGATCATGGCTGATCATCTAAAATTAGTACCCCGTTCCTGCTTTTTCCCCCTGATTCCTTTAACCCTAAGAATTTAACTCTCTCGAAAACATCCAGTGAATTGGCCTCCACTGCCTTCTGTGGCATAGAATTGCACAGATTCACAACTCTGGGTAATTTTCTTTTTCTCATTTCAGTCCTAAATGGCCTACCACTTATTCATAAACTGTGACTCTCCCAACATCAGCAACATTTTTCTTGCATGTAGCCTGTCCAATACTTTAAGAATTTTATATGCACTATAAGATCTCCTCTCATCCTTCTACATTCCAGTGAATACAAGCCCAGTCAACCTATTCTTTCATCATATGTCAGTCCCGCCATCCCGGGAATTAACCTGGTGAACCGATGCTGCACTCCCTCAATAGCAATAATGTCCTTCTTCAAATTAGGAGACCAAAATTGCACACAGTACTCCAAGTGCGGTCTCACAAGGGCCCTGTACTACTGCAGTAGGACATCCTTGCTCCAAAACTCAAATCCTCTCTCAAGGAAGGCCAACATGTCATTAGCTTTCTTCACTGCCTGCTGTACCTGCCTGTTTACTTTCAGTGACTGATGTACAAACACACCCAGGTCTTTTAGACCTCCCCTTTTACTAATCTGACACCATTCTGATAATAATCTGCCTTCCTGTTCTTGCCACCAAAGTGGATAACCTCACATTTATCCACATTATCTGCCCACTCACCCAACCTACCACCCAGCTTTGTGTCATCCACAAACTTGGAGATGTCACATTTAATTCCCTTGTATAAATCATTAATATATACTGGGATCCCAGCAATGAACCTTACGGCACCTCACTTGTCACTGCCTGCCATTCTGAAAAGGACCCGTTAATTCCTACTCTTTGCTTCCTGTCTGCCAACCTGTTCTCTATCCATGTCAACACCCTACCCCCAATACCATGTGTTCTAATTTTGGACCTTGTCAAAGGCTTTTTGAAAGTCCAGATACACCACATCCACTGGCTCCCCCTTATCCATTTTACTTGTTACATCCTCAAAGAATTCCAGAAGATTAGTCAAGCATGATTTCCCCTACATAAATCCATGCTGACTTTGATCAATCATGTAATTGCTTTCCAAATGCGTTGCTATAACATCTTTAATAATTGACTCAAGCATCTTCCCCACTTCCGATGTAAGGCGAACTGGTCTATAATTCCCTGTTTTCTCTCTCTCCTTTGTTAAAAAATTGAGTTACATTGGCTAACCTCCAGTCCACAGAAACTGACCCAGAATCGAGAGAACATTGGCAAATGATCACCAATGCATCCACCATCAGGCCCAGGGGATTTATCTGCCTTCAGTCCCAACAGTTTACCTAAAACCATTTCCTGACTAATATGGATTCCCTTCAGTTCCTTCCTTTCACTAGATCCTCAGTCTCCCAAGTATTTCTGGGAGATTGTGTCTTCCTTAATGAAGGCAGAACCAAAGTACTTGTTTAACTGTTCTGCCATTTCCTTGTTTCCCATTATATTCAAATCACTTGGTCCATGTTTCATACGTTCCTTTTAAACTCACTAGTAGGTTCACTGGGACATTTATTAAAAACTGTGTAACATCATAAAAACACTGAATTGTAAATGTGTTGAAATGTATAACATCCAGTAATGCAATGTTAGTCTTACACAACCAACATTTATTAAATTTTACTGAGTTTGAAAATGAAGACTACAATACAGGGGATGGTGGAAAATTAGAGGGAAAACAGCACGATAATATATTGGAAAGAGTCAGTGGAAATGGTAATTGAATTAAAGCACTGGGTGATGATCTATTTCTGATGTGGTTAAGTCTATTTCTCTGTATGGATCTGATCCAAGTAATAGCATTTTTTGTTTCATTTCCACGTTTGCAATGTTCTCCAGAGGTTTTAGTCCATCTTTCATTAAATAGCAATGGAACACAATATTTAGGGGTTTTGTTTTTAGATTGCCTTGATAAATTGAAGTGGCTTTGATTAAATCAAATCAGTAATATTGCCTTTTGTGACTAAATATAATGTGCTATAAATATAACCAGGACAGTCTTCCCAACAGTTACAATTAAAATTATTTGCCTCTGTACTCCACAATTTGAGATTTGTAATAGAAAAAATCACAGATTTTAATAAAGGCCATTTTTATACATTTTGGTTTCACCATGTAGAAATTACAGCAGTGTTTATACATAGTCCCCCCATTTCATGGCACCATAATGTTTGGGACACAGCAGTGTCATGTAAATGAAAGTAGTAATGTTTAGTTTTTTTTGCATATCCTTTGCACGCAATGACTGCTTGAAGTCTGCGATTCATGGACATAACCATTTGCTGGGTGTCTTCTCTGGTGATGCTCTGCCAGGCCTGTGTTGCAGCTATCTTTAGCTTATACTTGTTTTGGGGGATAGTCTACTTCAGTTTTCTCTTCAGCATATAAAAGGCACGCTCAATTGGGTTCAGATCAGGTGATTAACTTGGCCACTCGAGAATTTACCATTTATTAGCTTTGAAAAACTCCTTTGTTGCATTAGCAGTATGTTTCGGATCATTGTCTTGCTGTAGAATGAACCGCCGGCCAATGTGTTTTGAGGCACTTGTTTGAACCTGAGCAGATAGGATGTGTCTATACACTTCAGAATTTATTGTGCTACTACCATCAGCAGGTATCATCAATGAAGATAATTGAGCCAGTACCTTCAGCAGCCATACATGCCCAGGCCATAACACCCCCACCACTGTGTTTCACAGATGGGGTGGTATGCTTTGGATCTTGGGCAGTTCCTTCTCTCCTCCAAACTCTGCTCTTGCCATCACTCTGATATGTTAATCTTCGTCTCATCTGACCACAAGACCTTATAAACACAGCTGTAATTTCTTAATGGTGAAACCAAAATGTATAAAAATGGCCTTTAATAAAATCTGACAATGTGCACAAGTGATTTTTTTTTCTATTACAAATCTCAAATTGTGGAGTACAGAGGCAAATAAATAAATGATGGGTCTTTGTCCCAAACATTATGGAGGGCACTGTGAAGTAAATATTGAAAATGGAATGCAATTCAGGAGAGGGTATTAAGTAGTGCAATGATTCAACAAACAGAGCCTGATATATATAAATGCTCATCTGATTATTTATTTGAAGACATATATTTGATTATTGGATTATTCAAGGCATGAAAAGTAAATTTATTATAGCTTAAAATATTGCATCATTAATTGGTTAATGAGTCTATTACAGTATAATCATTTTGCTTTTTATGTTGAATGTTTACTCTAAATATTGTCAGCATTTGCTTCATGTTACTAAAGTGAGTTCTCCAAATATTCTAACTTTAGTTGCATGATTCTTAATGCATTTGTTCTACGGAATAATTTTTGAAAAATTGAGAATTTGATTTGTAGTTGAATAATAACACTGATTGCATAAAGCTTTCTCAGAACAATCCAAAGCTGTTAAGACTTATCTGCTCCATTTTTTCCAGTGTACTGATATTTGTAACATGAACCTGCCTTAACTTTTATCAGGAAAAAAAAAAATATCTGATTATAGTTTGAAAAATAATTTGACCAAATTGATTGGCTGACAAAATGGTTGAACTTTTATTTTGTCAGTAAAGCTTAAATGCTTATGTGCTGTCATCTTGGGTTTAGAATGCCATCCAACGTGTCAATTAACAATTACATTCATTACTAATTATTAAGGTTTTGATTTTGCACAAAACATGTTCTGAAATGTCAGGTACTTGTGATGGAAATTAATAGGTATTTGCTGTGCAGAATCAAGATGCTCTAATATTTTAAGCTTTTATATAAAAACCATTCTGTTTTTTTAATTGATTATTCCTGAGGAAAATTTACTTTGTACAGGCTATCCCCAGGTTATGCAGGGTTCCATTCTAGAGAAATGTTCATAACCTGAACAGTTCACCAAAACAAAAAATGATCATGAACCAAGTTCCCACAGAGCAGAAGATGCTCACAGCTGCACAGCAGCAGGCAAATCTATCACGCCAAAACGCTCGCTCCCATGTATTGGATATGCATATGTTGGTAAAAATTGGGGATGCCCTGTGCAGTTATCATCTTTACTATAATATCCAATGAGGACGACGCCTTTCATAAATGTTTTTAAATGGCTGAGTGGATCAGACATTTATTTTGAACTTGACACAGGAAATGAATAATTGCAATCAAAACAAGTATCTGAAGTGTTATTTTTAAACAAACAGCTTTATTTATTATACTCTGGTTTAATTTAACACTAGGCCTTTTGTGCATCAGGTATGTGGCTAGCTTGTATTTTAGCTTTCATTTTCTTTTCATGTTGCATGTTTAAATTATTGAATTCAGTTAATATGGTTTATATTGTCTGTTCACCTCCAATAAAAAATGAGTTGGCAAAGGTAAGACAAATCTTGAATTAGCATTGTGATATATTTAGTTATAGTCCTTTGCATATCTTGCTTTTTGGGAGATTTTACTATTGCAATAATGTATCCATCAGTTTTACCTGTTTGTGGTAAACCAAATAATCGTGTATTATACCAGTTTTCTTTTTTTTATTGCAAAAATTGTCATGCATTTAACAATGGAAAATAGAAATGTTTATATTTTATTCTCTAAAATTTTTGAATATTAATTAAAGTACTGAGCATAAAAGTTATTTGTCATTGTTTTTTTCCCTTTTTTGAACTTTTAAGTTTTGTTATTCTAAACTGCAACTGATTTTGTATTGACATGAGAGCCTGTGAAATTTTATTTTAATCCACAAGGCACTAACATTTTGTATTGACTAATGTTGTGTTTGTTTTTCTTAAATAAAATACAATTTATTACCAGGCCTGTGAGTTTTGCTTTTTGGGGTGTTGGGAAAAAATATATCAGTTTACAGTTTCAATATTGCTGAGTTTTTTCACTGTGAGACTCAATGATTCTGTTGAGGTTCAATAGTTTAATTCTGGATCAGAGTATAAAAAAATAGATATTACTATACTAGATTAGCATAAATTGATATTTTTAATGATATGGGATAATAACTCCAGTTTCTACCAACAATAGACTGATGATTAATTTCATATTGCAGCAGAGAATTGGGAAATTAAGTAAGATTCTTTTACACCTTTGAGTCAGAAACTGCCAATAATTCTTTCCAAGTCCTGATTCTTACTGGTATTGTAAATGGTTCTCTCTGCTGAGTAATGTACCTAATCCTTTCTAAACTATTTTCATAGTTCCTTTATTTCTTGCATTCATCTTGTTATTTCTCCCCATGATTATTTTCCACCTGCATCTGGGCATGCCTGGATTTACTCGTCTATAGTGTGAATTGGCCTATTTTCAATATGAAAGACCAATTTCTTTTCACCTCCCACACTTTCAGATTTTGCTTCAGTAATGAAAAACAAAATGCAGAAATCTGAAACAATAACAAAAATGCTAGACGTCTATCAGCATTTGTGGAAAGAGAAACCAGTCAATATTTCAGGTCAGCACGACTTCTGTTCAAAGGAAGAGATACTGATGCAAATTGACTTTTCTCTTTCCACAGATCCTTCTTGACTGCCTGAGTTCCTCCATATCTGTAATTTTTGCTTGCTTTATCTGCTTTGATGTAAAAAAAACCTCCTACCAGCACCCTTCTGTGACACACAACTGCCTTTTATCAGGTTGAAATTCCTTGTATAGCATTGCACATGAAAGATGAACAATTTAAAATTAAATCAATAAGGATCCAGTACTTGGGTTAGCTAGGATAAGGATCATGGATGACCAATGTTTGATGCAAAATCATTTTGACGCAGTCATGTTTTGGAAGCTTGGATCATAGGACATTGTCCAGCAGAGATAGTTGGTTGAGGCAGACAATCTGAGTGAAGCCAAGCGTAGGCTTGACGATCGTTTCGCCGAACACCTCTGCTCGGTCCGCACTAACCAACCTGACCTCTCCCGGTGGCTCAGCACTTCAACTCCCCCTCCCATTCCGTATCCGACCTCTCTGTCCTGGACCTCCTCCACGGCCAGAGTGAGCAACACCGGAAATTGGAGGAACAGGACCTCATATTCGTAGTCTGCATCTTGGGGCATGAACATTGAATTCTCACAATTCCGTTAACCCTTGCTGTCAAAGTAAAATGTGGCCAGCACTGCAATGCATGACTTTGCCCATACCATTGAGTAAATTGTTACTCATGGGAATCATTTAAAGGCATGTTCCAGCAAGAAGAATGGATTAGGATGACACGAGGATGTGAACAGTGGATGATCAAAGAGGTTGTAAATTTGGTCAAAAAGAAAAAGGAAGTGCATGCAAGGATTAGGAGGATGGAATCAGTCTGGGCCTTTGAGGAATGTAAAGAAAGGTGGGTGACCATAAAGTGAGTTTGTCTAGTCGATTTAATTAAAATTACAAGACTTTTTATATCTAAATTAAAAACACGAGGGTTACCAGGAAGAAGATAAGACTGCCCAAGGACAAAGGAGGGAATTTGGGCTAGGAAAGGTGCTAAACAAATATTTTGTATATTTTTACCAAAGAGAGTGAAATCAGTACGACAGATGTGAATATGCAAGGGCAGTGTGAGATTGAGGAGGAGTTGTTGGGGGCTCCTGAAGAGAATTAAGGTAGATAGATTTCCAGGGCCTAATGGATCAGGTTATTGCAGGAGGCAAGAGAGCAGAGTGGGAGCCTTGATGAACATCTTTGCCTCTTTTCAAGCGACAGGCAAGGTTTTGGAGGACTGGAAAGTAGCGCCTCTACTTCCTGAGAAGATTACGGAGAGTCGGATTGTCAAGGAAGACTCTCTCTAACTTCTACAGGTGCACAGTCGAGAGCATACTGACCGGTTGCATCGTGGCTTGGTTCGGCAATTTGAGCGCCCTGGAGAGGAAAAGACTACAAAAAGTAGTAAACACTGCCCAGTCCATCATCGGCTCTGACCTTCCTTCCATCGAGGGGATTTATCGCAGTCGCTGCCTCAAAAAGGCTGGCAGTATCATCAAAGACCCACACCATCCTTGTCACACACTCATCTCCCTGCTACCTTCAGGTAGAAAGCCTGAAGACTGCAACAACCAGGTTCAGGAATAGCTACTTCCCCACAGCCATCAGGCTATTAAACCTGGCTCGGACAAAACTGATTATTAATAACCACTTTCTGTTACTTGCACTTTACCTGTTTATTTATTCATGTGTGTATATATTTATATCATGGTATATGGACACATTTATCTGTTTTGTAGTAAATGCCTACTATTTTCTGTGTGCTTAAGCAAAGCAAGAATTTCATTGTCCTATACAGGGACACATGACAATAAACTCACTTGAACTTGAACTTGAACACTTGAGCTAATGTTCCATTGTTTAAGAAGTAGAGATAATCCAGGGGACATATAGGCCAGTGAGTCTCAAGTCAGTTGAAGGCAAGCTATTCGAAAGAATTGTTCAGGATAGCATTTACTCACATTTGGAAGAGATGGATTAATTAGGGACAGTCGGCATGGCTTTGTATGTGGCAGGTTGTGTTTTACTAAAGGGTCTGTTCCACTTGGGCGACCTAAACCGTCAGTCCAGAAGAGTGTCTTCGACCTTCACGCTTGAGGGCACTCGCCTGGAAAGCGTCGAGCTGGATCGACCGACCACACACACAAACACATTGCGAAGGCGGGGGCCAGGGAAAGCGGGGGAGCACTGCGCGATGAAGAGGAAGGTAAACGGCTGCCACAGTCCTTTAGAGAGTGTGGGGGGGGGGATAGAGAAGGGGGGGGGGGGGGGGGGGGTGGAAGAAGGAGTGGCGACACTTTTAAGAAGTTTAAAAATGTTTAGCGGGCATTTTACCTACCGGTAGATCTTCCTTGGTCCCGAAACTCCAATGAGCCAATCAAAATGCCCGGTCAGCGAAGGAGATTGCCCACGGCTGCCTTCGACTGCCTGTAAGTAAATAGTGACCCCACTCCACTGCACTACGAGTTAAAAAGACCCATGCCGACCAAATTTTACTTGCAGAAAATTTTCTGCGAACTAGCTGAGGCCGCGAGTATTCGGGAACTTCCCTTGAGCATGAAGGAGAGTTCCAGTGACCTCCTAGGACCACGTGTCGACCATACTGCGAGTTTGAAGTTCGAAGGCACTCCTAAACTTACAGATTAGGTCGCCCAAGTGATTTAGTTTTTTGAGGAGGTAATGAGGATGATTGAAAATAGAGCGTTGGATGTTGAGTGTTGTCCACATGGAATTTCCCCATCGTAGGCTAATCCAGAAGATTACTAGGCATGGGATTAATAGTATATTGGTCATGTGATATGACTTGACAGCCGATGTGATTAAACTTGAGTTCAGTTGAGGAAAAGCAAGTAGCATAGATACTGCAGACAGATACAAAATGCTGGAGTAACTTAGCGGGACAGGCAGCATCCCTGGATATAACGAATGGGTGATGTTTTGGCTCGAGACCCTTCTTCAGACAAGAGTTACTCCAGCATCTGCAGTTCCTTCCTAAGCATAGATACTGTTACTGGAATGCACGGAGAAGAGTGAAAACAAGGATGGATGCGATCACAAGGATGATTGAAAATGGAGTGTTGGATGTTATCCACATGGAATTTCCCCATGGTAGGCTAATCCAGAAGATTACTAGGCATGGGATTAATAGTATATTGGTCATGTAGATTCAGAACAGGTTTACTGATGGAGGACAAAAGATTGTGGTGGAAGGACAATATTCAGGCTGGAGCGATTTGACCAGTCGCGGACTGAAGAAGTCTTTGTCAAAACAAAGTGGGATATTCATCAGCTACAAATGGGTGGAGAAATGGCAGATGGAAGCAAGCAAGTCCAAGCAAGTATGAGGTGTTGAACCATAATTCCCTGCAAGTGGCAACACAAGTAGATAGAGTGGTAAATAAGGTGTATGGTATGCTTGCCTTCATTAGTCAGGGCATTAAGTATGTCAGAAAGTCATAATGCAGCTTTATAGGGCACTGATTTGGCTATATTTAGTCTTGCATTCAGTTCTGGTTACACCATTACAGGAAGGATGTGGAGGCTTTGGAAAGGGTGCAGAGGTTTACCAGAGTGATGCTGGGGTATATTTACATGAACTGGTTGGACAGACTTTGATTGTTTTCAATGGAACAATGTGATAAAAGTATATGAAATTATTAGAAGCGTAGATAGGGTAGACAAATCCTTTTCCCTAGCATAAAAATATCAAATACTAGATAGCATAGCTTTCAGGTGAGATGGACAAAGTTTAAGGGATATGTGCAAGGCAAGCAAAGGGTGGTGAGTACCTGGAATGCACTGCCTGGGATGCTGGTGGAGACATTAAGCTGCAAAGAGTTCACTCCTCTATTCCCTTGATTATATACACCTCTATGAGATTACCCCTCTGCCTCCTGTGCTCCAAGGAATAAAGTCCTAGCCTGCCCAACCTTTCCCAGAAGCTCAAACACTTGCGTCCTGGCAACATTTTTGTAAATCATCTCTGCATTCTCTCCAGATTAATAACATTCTTCTTATAACAGGGTGATCAAAATGGAACACAATACATTAATGCAGCCACACTAATGTCATAGCCACACTAATGTCATACACAACTGTAACATAATATCCTGACTTCTATATTCAGTACCGATTGAAGAAGGCCAATGTACCAAAAGCATTCTTTACCACATGTACTCCGAGAACTCCACTCCCGAGGGCCATATCATTCACTGTGAAGGTCATGTCATGGTTTGACTTCCCAAGATGCACTTATCTGCATTAAACTCTATTAGCTATTCTTCAGCACACTTGCCCAGCTGGTCACAATTCTGCTTAATTTTTGATAGATCATATTGTGAGCTCCAAATGCAATGTAGGAAATTAAAAGAGGTAAAGTGAATTGTTGTTACATTTAAGTATGGAAGGTTACTAGGGGTAAAATGTATTGCATCTCATCCATTTGCTTCTCAAAATGTGGGAAGATGAATGGGTACTCGTGGAGATGGAAGAGCGAACCTGATTGTCATGTAAATTAAAGAGGATGATGAAAATGGAGGCATATGAGGAGACAGTGCAGGAAAAATAACAGATGTGATTGAGATACACAAAGTGCTGAAGTAACTGCGTCAGGCAGCATTGCTGGGGGAAAAGGATAGGTGACTATAGGAGACTAGTCGACTGAAGAAGGGTACTGACTTGATCCCTTTTCTCTAGAGATGCTGCCTGACCTGCTGAGTTATTCCAGCAATTTGTCTATCTTTGGTATCAACCAACATCTGCGGTTCTTTGCTTCTACAGATGTGATAGAGAGTCCTATGAATTATGGCAAAGGGGAAAAACATACTTGTGGGAATCAAAGATATGATGGAATCACCAGTGTGGCAGCCTTTGCATAAGGAAAGATGCAATGGAGCTGGAAAAACTGAGAATGGTGTAGGGAGCCTACTGGAAGCAGGATGGGACCCTGTTGAGTCTGCTGGCTGGCAATTAATATCAACCACTAACCGAAAGAGGGGTCTTGACCCGAAACGTCACCTTCTCTCCAGAGATGCTGCCTGTCCCGGTGAGTTACTCCAGTACTTTATGTCTATCTCAATCACATCTGTTATTTTTCCTGCACTGTCTCCTCATATGCTGAGTCACTCCAGCATTTTGAACCTATCCCGTGATATGAAGATATAGAAATCGGGAACAAAAGTCAGAGATTGACCATGTGAGAGAACAAGATATGATTTGACAGCAGATGTTTTGGGTCGAGACCCTTCTTCAGACAAGAGTTACTCCAGCATCTGCAGTTCCTTCCTAAGCATAGATACTGTTACTGGAATGCACGGAGAAGAGTTGAAAACAAGGATGGATGCGATCACAAAATGCCTAAACTGCCTAAATAGGTAATGCATCGAATGGAGATTAAGCTACTTTGTTTCAGGATTATTAGCGGTGTCAACCAATTCTTGTTTGGTGCATAAAATCATGAGAGGAATAGATTAGATAGATGCACAGAATCTCTTACCTAGAGTAGGGGGATCGAGGACCAGAGATGACATAAGTTCAAGGTGAAGGGGAAAATATTTAATAAGAATCTGAGGGGTCGCTTTTTCACACAAAGGGTGGTGGGTGTATGGATGGATGGAACAAGCTGCCAGAGGAGGTAGTTGAAACTGGGACTATCCCAATGTTTAAGAAACAGTTAGACAGGTACATGGATAGGACAGGTTTGGCGGGATATGGACCGAGCGCCCGCAGGTGAGACTAGTTTAGCTGGGACATTGTAGAAACATAGAAATTGTGCAGGAGTAGGCCATTCGGCCCTTCGAGCCTGCACCGCCATTCAATATGATTGGCTGATCATCCAACTCAGTATCCCGTAGGGCCTTCTCTCCATACCCCCTGATTTAGCCACAAGGGCCACATCTAACTCCCTCTTAAATATAGCCAATGAACTGGCCTCAACTACCCTCTGTGGCAGAGAGTTCCAGAGATTCACCACTCTCTGCGTGAAAAAAGTTCTTCTCATCTCGGTTTTAAAGGATTTCCCCGTTATCCTTAAGCTGTGACCCCTTGTCCTGGACTTCCCCAACATCGGAAACAATCTTCCTGCCATCTAGCCTGTCCAACCCCTTAAGAATTTTATAAGTTTCTATAAGATCCCCTCTAAATCTTCTAAATTCTAGAGAGTATAAACCGAGTCTATCCAGTCTTTCTTCATAAGACAGTCCTGACATCCCAGGAATCAGTCTGGTGAACCGTCTCTGCACTCCCTCTATGGCAATAATGTCCTTCCTCAGATTTGGTGGCCGGTGTGGGCAAGTTGGGCCAAGGGGCCTGTTTCCACACTGTATCACTCTATGACTGTGAGGAAAAGATGTAAGCGGCAGACCTCTGGATGTTGGGGCCCGGCCCGGTCCGGCCCGACCGGTCCCTCCTCGGGAGAGCGGTTTCCTCTGAGCGCGGGCGCTTTGGGCACGAGCGCTCGCGGCCCGGGTGGGGCGGGGACAGTTGGGACTGGGCGGTTGTTCCGCGGCGCGAGGAAGCGGCTCGTGCTCGTGCTCGCGCGCAGATACGGTTGGCTGGGAGGTCGGGCCTGGGCGCGGGAGTGCGCTCGCTGTGACGTCGGCTGTTTAGGGGCTGGGTGAGGAGAAGATGGCGGCGGTGATGAGCGCGAGTAGCGGCAGTAGTGACACTTCCAGCACCGGGGAGGAGGAGAGGATGAGACGCCTTTTTCAGACCTGCGATGGAGATGGCGATGGCTACATCAGCAGGTAAACTCGCATTCCCCCCCCCCTCCCTCCCACCACCTCTCTGCATTGCATCCGGGAGGGAGAAGAGAGAATGTTTAGTTGTTAAGGATGGAAGAGCAAACTGGCTAATCTTAATTGCCGCAAACAATAGTTTAAGAACTTATTGAGGATGTGTATCACATTTATGCATTGCAGATTAAGTTGTAATCATTTTTGTGGCAGCCGTTGGGGGAGGGGTGAAGAAACTTTTCATTAGTCGTGGATTCCTTGTACGTTGCAACATTATCAAATCCTAAACGTTATTGCTTTGTGTACAAATGACAGAAAACAATTATTTAAGTTGTTCAAAACCAAAGTTTATACATACTTAAGAGATTTGGGCTTTTACGACAGAAAACCAGTACTTAAATGTTACAAGAGAATCCCGGTGTCCGTATCGGCTGCAGTGGCTGCAGTGAAACTAACGCGAATACTCACAACATTAATTTAGTAGTTCGCGCAGTTGTCATGTTTTAAGGTATTTACCCACATGCATTCGAGTTTTACAATAAAGGTTCAAAACAATATATAATTTTGTTGGAAAATGTCATTAAATTGTTTTAATTTAAAGTAAAAACATTTTGATTCGGAGATAGGACACTACTCAGCAGAACAAGCACGTGTGATGTTGTGGCTGGAGCATTGGAATCAAGTTCATATCAGGATAAAGTAGAATTTGAGGTTAGCCAATAATTGAATTACAAAGTCTCCCTTTAAAAAGGCGTCATGTTTGTGTATATATAATAAAAGATACAACAAACGTTTTATTGTAAAACGTAAATTTACGTTGGCGAATACGTTCAGCACACTGGTGGTGGACAGCAATGCACAATATTTAATAACGTCACGGAAGAAAACAACGATATTTCTAATAGATTATACAGATAGATGTCCAGCTGAGTGATTACTAGCAGAAATATATGTCCAAACAATGTATGTATCAGAAGATATAGGAGCTTGAAACCCAGATGCCCAGACTTAACAACTTCTTCCCCATTGGTATCAGACTCTTGGACCAGTTCACACACCATTCCCAGAGACGCTGCCAATATTCTTTCTTTTAACTCTTTTTATTTGGTTGTTCCATTATTGTACTTTAGTATTTAGTCCCACCACTTCACTCCAATTTGCTGTTTTGCACATATTTATCTTTACATTTATATGTATATTGTTTGCTATGTGAGTTTCATGTGAAAGGGGATTTCATTGCATTCTGGTGTACATGACAATAAACTTTGTGGCACATCCATGTACCTTGTTCTGAACCATCACCCCGCTAATGAACACCATCATTTCCTGGACTGTTACAGATCTTATCATATCAGGAGATCGCCCCTCCACAGTCTTCAATCTCATACTACCCACTTCTATTTCATATCCAGGATCTGTAAATAGTACTGCCCGGCTATGGCCATTGTTTATATCTTTTTTTTGTCTGGCTGAACTAATTTCTGCATACCTGGACTCGTCCTGTCTCTCATTATCCAGTCGCTTTGCACCCACTTCCCAGAGGTGCTGCCACATACATACTTTTAACATCTGTGACACCTTTCATGCCTTCTTGGAAGAATTTTGATGTTCCAATTCCCTGGTTCCACTCGGCTCATCTTTACCTTGGATGTCCATTTTCTGTGCACCATCATTCCATTCAGGAAGGTCTTGTGGCCCTCTGTTTCTTTCTTGAATAAAGACTAGCCAGTTCCCCTCTACTACACTCTCACCTGTTTGGCTGAACTTGATCTTACCCTCAACAACTCCATTTGAATCCATGCAATTTCTACGATCAGCAGGATAGCAATGCATTCTTCGATGATCCCTTGTTACTCCTGTCTTTTTGTTAACAATGTGGAACAGTCCTTGTTCAAAGCATACGTTGGCACACCTCCCACTTAACTTTTACTCTGCTACATTGACGACTGCATCACTGCTGTCTTCTGTATCTGCGTAGAACTCGTCGATTTCATCACCTTCCGAATCAACATAATCTCCTGAAAAAGACAGCGCTGGAGTAACCTAGCAGGTCAGGTCACATCTATGAAGAACATGGATAGGCAATGTTTTGGGTCAGGTTAACTTCTCCCGTCCTGTCTCCTGTAAGGAAACCATCTCTTCTTAATTTCTCAGTCCCTCCTGCATTTTTTCACAAGACGAGGCCACCTAATTTCGACCTACTGAAATATTCTCTTCCTTCTGGAAATGTGGATTCCCCAATGCCATAGTTGGTGGAGCTTTCACAAGTGTTTCCTGTATTTTTCAGCACATCTGCACTGACCCCTCGACCTCCCAGCAGAGCAACAATTGAGTTATTTTGGCACTGCATTTAACACATTCTTCTCCATTTCTGTCGGCTCCCAATGCAATCCCAGCACCATCTACACCTTCCCATCTTTCCCCTTTACTTTCTGCATTTCACGGGGACTGCTATTTTTGAGATTCCCTTGTTCATTCATTGCTCTTCAATCACCTCTCTGTCTCTGTTTCCTGCAACCAAAAGAGACATTTGCTCTCCTCCATCTGGCACCTCATCATCATCTTGGGGCCTAAACAGTCTTTCCAGGTGAGGTAAAAGTTCACCTGGACCTCTTCCAACCTGGCCTACTGCATCAGTGCTCCTAAGTAAGTTCATAAGTTGTAGGAGCAGAATTACGCCATTCGGCCCATCAAGTCTACTCTGCCATTTAATCATGGGTAATCTATCGTTCACTCTCAACCCCATTCTCCTGCCTTCTCCCCATAACACCTGACACCCATACTAATCAAGAATCTATCAATCTCCAGCTCACAAATATTCTTTGTCTTCGCGGCAGCCTTCCGCAGTAATGAATTCTACAGATTTACCACTCTCTGACTAAAGAAATTCCTCCTCATCTTTCTCAAGGCAAGTCATTTTATCCTGGGGCTATGGCCTCTGGTCCTAGATTCTCCCACCAGTGGAAACATCTTCTCCACATTCACTCTATCCAGGCCTTTCACTATTGGGTAAGTTTTAATTGAGGTTCCCCCCCCTCATTCTTGTAAACTCCAGCGAGTACAGTGCCGTCAAACGTTCATCATATGTTAACCCAATCATCCCTGGGATCATCATTGTTCTAAATAGTTTTCTTTAGGTTTTGTTTGAGGAATTTCATTGTGAAGCTGTTAAAAATGTCTCAATGTCATTTGAAAACCCCTTTTAAAAAATGCAGCCATGGCACCATTTACAGACATTGGGGGTTAGCCCAAAGCTTACTGGCTTTCAAATATGCATGGGTTGAAGTTGTCTAAAGACAAGATGGTGTCTGGACTATGCCATCAGGCTGTAGGGTGTAGAGGGCCAGTGAAAGATTTCTCCTGCATTTAGGACAACTAAGTGTGGACTTGGCCAGGTCAGTTTCTGAGCGTGAAGCCAGGATACCATGATTTGGTTCCTCGATAATTTAATCTGACTTGCAGTCTCCATTTGTTGTTATTTTAGATTTCAAGTCAACTCAAGAGAGTTTTATTGTCATGTGTCCCAGATAGGATAATGAAATTCTTGCTTGCTGCAGCACAACAGAATAATGTAAGCATAATACAGAAAAGTTCAGTGTGTCTATATACCATAGACTATATATATATACAGATAAATAAACAAATACAGTGCAATAGGCTGTTATAGTTCAGAGTTTGTTTGATGTTGTGTATAATTGCCTGATCGCTGTGGGGAAGAATCTGTTCCTGAACCTGGATGTTCCAGATTTCAAGCTCCTGTACCTTCTTCCCGATGGCTACGGAGAGATGAGTGTGTGGCCAGGATGGTGTGGGTCTTTGATGATGTTGGCAGCCTTTTTCAGGCAGCGACTGCGATAGATTGTTCCACCATCTATTATTTTGATTTTGTGTTAGTCGTGTTGATGTTTTATTTATTTTCAAAGGATTCACATCAGCTAACTGCTAGTTCTCTTGCTCTATTCCTTTTAATGCCCAGATGCCTATTCCCTAAGTATTTTTAATGTATGCAGTCTGCCCAGGAAATAATTTTATATTCCTCTTGTCTGATTTATATTCACATAGTTTCAATTATTACATCCCTTGATGCTATGTAGATGTTAATCTTGTCTAATATGGATCTAAAATGGTAGAAATGGCAGTAAATTAAGGCATAATAGCTAATGATGTGATTGTTCGTTTGTAAACATTTGAGTTTATCCATGTATTTCAGTTGGATATCATTTATCTTTATTCCTTAATTTGATGTTTCTTTCCTTTTTAATTGTATGTTTTTGATTTTCATGACATTTTTTATCCTTACCCAGTTGACTCATTGGTTCTCCCCGATCCATACAAGATTGGATTTTTAATGAGCTCTTTGATCACAGAGCTAATCAGAATAAGTCCTCAAAACCCTTTTTTTATTAGCTGTCAGGCTTCGATGCCTATTGTTTCATTCTGCATGTATTAAAGTGTTTGTTTTGCCTTTCAGTTTTTAAAAGATAAATGAGAGCTGAAAGTTCTTTGAGCAACAAATCTTTTCAGACCAGGCTGCATTTTTAAGAACATTTTGCGATTGATTACTTTAAATATCCGTCATCAACTTTAAAAAATATTTTTACATGTTTAAAGTTTAACAGAAAATTACCATTCAGACAAAATGCTTGAGCAGATGGATTTGATTCTGGGTTTGTTCTCAAGCCTAAACTTTGTGAAATAATGCCTCCTTTAAATATTTCTACATCTGTCAAACTAAAGCATCATTGGCAAACTTTTAATGTTTCCAAACAATAAACCTCCAGTAAAATGTTACTTGTCAACAGGAAAACAAACAACTTTGTAGCATTTGTGAAATATGTGGTCAATAGAATGTGGTCAATGTGGTCAATTATGTGAGGTAAGGGAAACTAGTAGAGTAGCTATGGATACTATGAGGTTCAAAGTAAAAGAAGTACTGACACTTTTGAAAAATATAAAAGTGGATAAGTCTCCAGGTCCTGACAGGATATTCCCTAGGACATTGAGGGAAGTTAGTGTAGAAATAGCCGGGGCTATGACAGAAATATTTCAAATGTCATTAGAAACGGGAATAGTCCCCGAGGATTGGCGTACTGCGCATGTTGTTCCATTGTTTAAAAAGGGTTCTAAGAGTAAACCTAGCAATTATAGACCTGTTAGTTTGACTTCAGTGGTGGGCAAATTAATGGAAAAGATACTTAGAGACAATATATATAAGCATCTAGATAAACAGGGTCTGATTAGGAACAGTCAACATGGATTTGTGCCTGGAAGGTCATGTTTGACTAATCTTCTTGAATTTTTTGAAGAGGTTACTAGGGAAATTGACGAGGGTAAAGCAGTGGATGTTGTCTATATGGACTTTAGTAAGGCCTTTGACAAGGTTCCTCATGGAAGGTTGGTTAAGAAGGTTCAACTGTTGGGTATAAATGCAGGAATAGCAAGATGGATTCAACAGTGGCTGAATGGGAGAAGCCAGAGGGTAATGGTGGATGGCTGTTTATCGGGTTGGAGGCAGGTGACTAGTGGGGTGCCTCAGGGATCTGTGTTGGGTCCTTTGTTGTTTGTCATGTACATCAATGATCTGGATGAAGGTGTGGTAAATTGGATTAGTAAGTATGCAGATGATACCAAGATAGGGGGTGTTGTGGATAATGAAGAGGATTTCCAAAGTCTACAGAGTGATTTAGGCCATTTGGAAAAATGGGCTGAAAGATGGCAGATGGAGTTTAATGCTGATAAATGTGAGGTGCTACACCTTGGCAGGACAAATCAAAATAGGACGTACATGGTAAATGGTAGGGAATTGAAGAATACAGTTGACAGAGGGATCTGGGTATAACCGTGCATAGTTCCTTGAAGGTGGAATCTCATATAGATAGGGTGGTAAAGAAAGCTTTTGGTATGCTAGCCTTTATAAATCAGAGCATTGAGTATAGAAGCTGGGATGTAATGTTAAAATTGTACAAGGCATTGGTGAGACCAAATCTGGAGTATGGTGTACAATTTTGGTCGCCAAATTATAGGAAGGATGTCAACAAAATAGAGAGAGTACAGAGGAGATTTACTAGAATGTTGCCTGGGTTTCAACAACTAAGTTACAGAGATAGGTTGAATAAGTTAGGTCTTTATTCTCTGGAGCGCAGAAGGTTAAGGGGGGACCTGATAGAGGTCTTTAAAATGATGAGAGGGATAGACAGAGTTGATGTGGACAAGCTTTTCCCTTTGAGAATAGGGAAGATTCAAACAAGAGGACATGACTTCAGAATTAAGGGACAGAAGTTTCGGGGTAATATGAGGGGGAACTTCTTTACGCAGAGAGTGGTGGCGGTGTGGAATGAGCTCCCAGTGGAAGTGGTGGAGGCAGGTTCGTTGGTATCATTTAAAAATAAATTGGATAGGCATATGGATGAGAAGGGAATGGAGGGTTATGGTACGTGTGCAGGCAGGTGGGACTAAGGGGAAAAAAATTTGTTCGGCATGGACTTGTAGGGCCGAGATGGCCTGTTTCCGTGCTGTAATTGTTATATGGTTATATGGTTATAATAAAATGTCTTAATTTTGCCATGCCAAGGTGTTAGATAGAAACATAGAAAATAGGTGCAGGAGTAGGCCATTCAATATGATCATGGCTGATCATCCAACTCGGTATCCCATCCCTGCCTGCTCTCCATACCCCCTGATCCCTTTAGCCACAAGGGCCACATCTAACTCCCTCTTAAATATAGCCAATGAACTGGCCTCAACTACTTTCTGGGGCAGAGAATTCCACAGATTCACCACTCTCTGTGTAAAAAATGATTTTCTCACCTCGGTCAGTGTTGTGTTTCCATAAGTGTAATCATTGTGATGGTAATCTCTTTTTGTTCTACTCTTTCAGGAATGATTTGCTTATGGTGTGTCGACAACTGAACATGGAGGAATCAGTTGCAGAGATTATGCATCAATTGGGAGCAGATGAAAATGGGAAGATTTCCTTTGAAGATTTTGCACGTTGTCGTATGCAGCTGGTATCTGAAATAAGAAAAGAAGAAGGGGATCTTTCAGTTAAGTCAGATGAATGTTGCAGAAAAAGAAAATTACGAGATCGAATAGCTTCATGGCCAACCAGCAGTGACAATAGCCTTGGTATGTAATTTGGATAAAGGAAAACATATTTGTGATGGTGTCTCCATTTTGCTGGTAGGATCTTTATTGTGATACAGCTTAATATTTAACAGTATTTGTGACAGATGTTTTTCTTTTATCTTGGGAAACGGCCCTGTTTTTTGTGAGTAATTTTCATATTGTTGAGTAAATACCCGGGTTGTAGCTGTGTTGGAACAGCGTTGCTAAGGATGTGGCAAGTTATGGCACACAAGTCTTGAGTACTATTGCTGGAATGTTGCCAGGGTCCGCTGCCTATGCTGTATCCAATGCCTTTGGATGCTTCTTAATATCACGCGATGTGTATTGAATTGAATATAGACTTCAATCTATTGCAGGTAGACATAAAATGCTGGAGTAACAGTGGGACAGGCAGCATCTCTGGAGAGAAGGAATGGGTGACGTTTTGGGTTGAGATCCTTCTTCACACTGATGTCAGGGGTGTGGGCAGGACAATCTATTGTGCTGGGGTCTATTGGAGGAGGCCAAGTAGGATCCCACTCGGCACTTCTGGAAAAACATTCTTGCAAAGCTTCAGCTTTCTCTTTTGTACTGATGTGCTGAGTGTGGGGATATTTGTGGAGCCTGCTCCTCTGGTGGGTTAAAGCTATAGTGTAGTGGGTACGTGGAAAGCCCGGAATAAAGGCGAGGAGCCAGGTGAATTGTGTAAAGGCTTTAATTAGTACAGTACACTACTCTCTGCTTCAGCAGGAGACTGAAGACCAACTGCCACTCCAACTGCCCCAGCTCTTATACTCATACTTGATATTTTATTTAGCTGGGCCCCATCCCCGGACCAGTCCATTATGTGCCAAGAGGGGTGAACCAGGGAGTAGCCTACTTCCCAGGAACTGCTACAATACAGTCATAGAGTGACTGTTGTTTCCTGAGTGGTTTTAATAAACAATGGATAGACAATAGGTGCAGGAGTAGGCCATTCGGCCCTTCGAGCCAGTGCCGCCATTCTATGTTATGGCTGATCATCCACAATCAAAACATTGTTCACTCTCATTTGCGATTGGGTGTGACAAGACTGCAGAAATTCAATCTGCTCTATTGGTTCTTGGATTACTTTGCCTATTGCATGCTATTTAGGTTGTTTAGCATGCAAATAGTCTAGTAACTTCATTAGGTTGATTCCTCATTTTGAGGTATGCCTGGTGCTGCTCCCGGCATGCTCTTCTGCTCTCTTCATTGAACCAGGTTGATTCCCTAATTTTGATGGTAAAGCGAGATTAGGACATAGAAACATAGAAAATAGGTGCAGGAGTAGGCCATTCGGCCCTTCGAGCCTGCACCGCCATTCATTATGATCATGGCTGATCATCCAATTCAGTATCCTGTACCTGCTAGCCCATGAGGTTACAGGAGACGCTAGACTAAATTGTGTAATCTTGGGCAATAAACAATGCTGGAGGATAGCAGCTGTGGAAGGAAAGGGACACATGATGAACACATCACGTTGAACTGTATTTTCCATGTGAAGACACAATTTCATCTTCACAAAGATTGTGCAATGGTCACTCCTTCCGAGATTGTTGTGCAGAGATGCATCAGTGATGGGTTGATTGGTGAGGACAAAATCCTGCAAGATTTTTTTCCTTTTTCTAGACCAAATTAGATAGTAATATCTTTCAGCATTGGGCCGACTCGCTTAGTGTTGGTGCTGATGAGCCAGTTTTGGTGATGGATGTTGAAGTCTCCCACCCAGAGTGCATTTTGTGCTTTTGCCACTCTGGTTCCACATGGAGTTATATTGATTCATAGAGAGAGAGGGAGAATGTGGTAATCAGCAGAAGGATTCTGTGCCCAAGTTTAGTTTTAGTTTAGTTTAGAGATACAGCACGGAAACATGCCCTTCAGCCTACCTAGTCCACGACGACCATGTATTCAGTTCAGTTTGTTGTCACGTGTACCGAGTTGCGTGCTAGCCAGTCAGCAGAAAGACAATACGAAACAATTGATCCATTTACAGTGCATAGATACATGATTAGGGAATAACGTTTAATGAAAGGTAAAGCCAGCAAAGTCTGATCAAGGATAGTCAGAGGGTCATCAAAGAGGTAGATAATAGTTCAGTACTGCTCTCTGGTTGTGGTAGGATTATTCAGTTGCCTGATAATTCAGTTGCCTAATTTGAGGAAGGACATCCTTGTGATTGAGGCAGTAGGTTCACGAGATTGATCCCTGGGATGGCGGGACTGTCATATGAGGAAAGATTGAAAAGACTAGGCTTGTATTCACTGGAGTTTAGAAGGATGAGGGGGAATCTTATAGAAACATATAAAATTATAAAAGGACTGGACAAGCTAGATGCAGGAAAAATGTTCCCAATGTTTGGCGAGTCCAGAACCAGGGGCCACAGTCTTAGAATAAAGGGGAGGCCATTTAAGACTGAGGTGAGAAAAAACTTTTTCACCCGGAGAGTTGTGAATTTGTGGAATTCCCTGCCTCAGAGGGTATTGGAGGCCAAATCACTGGATGGATTTAAGAGAGAGTTAGATAGAGCTCCAGGGGCTAGTGGAGTCAAGGGCTATGGGGAGAAGGCAGGCAATGGTTATTGATTGGGGACGATCAGCCATGATCACAATGAATGGCGGTGCTGGCTCGAAGGGCCGAATGGCCTCCTCCTGCACCTATTTTCCATGTTTCTAATAGCTGGGAAGAAACTGTCCTGAACCTGGTGGTGTGCATTTTCACACTTCTATACCCTTTGCCTAATGGGAGAGGGGAGCAGAGGGAGTGGCCAGGGTGCAACGTCATTGATTATGCTGCTGGTCCTGCTGGGACAGCGTGAGGTAAGAATTGAGTCAATTGAAGGGAGGCTGGTTTGTGTAATGGTCTGGGCTGCGTCCATAATTCGCTGCAATTTCTTGCGGTCTTGGATGGAGCTGTTCCCAAAACAAACAGCTGTGATGCATCCAGATAAATTGATTTCTATGGTGCATCTGTAGAATTTGGTGAGCGATGTAAGCGAAATGCCAAACTTCCGAAGCCTTCTAAGGAAGTAGAAGCGTTTGTGTGCTTTCTTGGTCGTTGCTTCAATATGAGTGGTCCAGGAGAAGTTGTTGGTGATATTGACTCCTAGGAATTTGAAGTTTTCGACCATCTCTACTATGGCAATGTCAATGTAAACTGGGATACATCTACCGCTTTGCTTCTTGAAGTCAATCACTCTCTCATTTGTCTTGTTGACATTGAGAGAAAGGTTGTTGTCTCGACACCAGGATACAAGGCCATCTCTCTCTTCCTTCTCTCTGTCTATAATCCCCTTTTTTTTAATCAATTACTCCTCTGAAAAAGAGTCCAGACCCAAAACTTTACCTATCTATGTTCTCCACGAATGAGTGCTAGGACGGGATGATGCTGAGGGCTCTTCACTCCGTGTGCATTTGATAGTGTGGAGGGAGCTTCACTCTGCGAATGTGTGACTGGACGATGCGGAGGGAGATTCACTCTGTGCATGTGTCTGACTCTGGGAGGAGTGACAATAGACAGGAGTACGTCATTCGGTCCTTCGAGCCTGCACCGCCATACAATGTGATCATGGCTGATCATCCACAGTCAGTACCCCGTTCCTGCCTTCTCCCATGTACCCTGACTCCGCTATCTTTAAGAGCCCTATCTAGCTCTCTCTTGAAATTATCCAGAAAAACATAGAAACATAGAAAATAGGTGCAGGGGTAGGCCATTCGGCCGTTCGAGCCTGCACCGCAATTCAATATGATCATGGCTGATCATCCAACTCAGTGCAGAGAAGGTTCACCAGACTGATTCCTGGGATGTCAGGACTGTCTTATGAAGAAAGCAGGATAGACTTGGTTTATACTCTCTAGAATTTAGGAGATTGAGAGGGGATCTTATAGAAACTTACAAAATTCTTAAGGGGTTGGACAGGCTAGATGCAGGAAGATTGTTCCTGATGTTGGGGAAGTCCAGGACAAGGGGTCACAGCTTAAGGATAAGGGGGGATTCCTTTGAAACCGAGATGAGAAAAACTTTTTTCTGACAGAGAGTGGTGAATCTCTGGAACTCTCTGCCACAGGGGGTACTTGAGGCCAGTTAATTGGTTATATTTAAGAGGGAGTTAGATGTGACTAAGGGGATCAGAGGGTATGGAGAGAAGGCAGGTACGGGATACTGAGTTGGATGATCAGACATGATCATATTGAATGGCGGTGCAGGCTCGAAGGGCAGAATGGCCTACTCCTGCACCTAATTTCTATGTTTCTATGTTTCTAGTATCCTGTACCTGCCTTTTCTCCATATCCCCTGATCCCTTTAGCCACAAGGCCACATCTAACTGCCTCTTAATTATAGCCAATGAACTGGCCTCAACTACCTTCTGTGGCAGAGAATTCCAGAGATTCACCACTCTCTGTGTGAAAAAGTGTTTCCTCATCTCCGTTCCAAATGGCTTACCCCTTATTCTTAAACTGTGGCCCCTGGTTGTGGACTCCTCCAACATCGGAACATGTTTCCTGCATCTAGTGTGTCCAAACCCTTAATAATCTTACATGTTTCAATAAGAAACCCTCTCATCCTTCTAAATTCCAGAGTAGACAAGCCCAGCCGCTCCATTCTCTCAGTATATGACAGTTCTGCCATCCAGGGAATTAACTTTGTGAACCTATGCTGCACTCCCTCAATAGCAAGAATGGCCTTCCTCAAATTTGGAGACCAAAACTGCACACAATACTCCAGGTGTGGTCTCATAGGACCCTGTACAACTGCAGGACCTCTTTGTTCCTGTACTCAACTCCTCTTGTTATGCAGGCCAACATGCCATTTGCTTTCTCCACTGCCTGCAATATCTTTTTGAATTTGGATTTGATTCCTTTATTGTCATTCAGACCTTTTGGTCTGAAAGAAATTACGTTGCCTGCAGTCATACACAATAACAATAAATAATTAAACATACAATCTGCATGCTTACTTTCATTGACTGATGAACAAGGACCCCCAGATCCCACTTGTACTTCCCCTTTTCCCAACTTGACACCATTTAGATAATAATATTTATTATGGTTGTATAGATAATGTTTTTAAGGCCTTGTCCTGATAGCCATAAAAACCCCGCTGCGACTGTGAATGGCTTTACCTTACACACTCACCGAGCTTCAGTGATAACAAAACGAGCCTTCCATGATGAGTCTTGATTCATTGGCTTTTAATAAGTAATACAAAGCAAAGACATAGTTCATCACACTCCAATCTCAATTGCTGTTCCATTACATCCTAAACTTGCTTTAAATCTGTTTTCTGCAACTCGGGACATGGTTCAGTGCATGATAAAACTCAGTGCCTGTGTGCCTGTGCGGTAAAAAACTGTAAGACATCTCAGTCCCACAAAGTTTAAACTGCAACTAACCTGAAAAGCCCCTAGCTCCACCGAAAGCCGCACCCCTTCACGTAAGCATGCTGATAACAATTAAAGGCAACTAGACAGAATTCATAAAATGCTGATCATAGCTAAATGGCTCCTACAATCTTCCTTCCTGTTTTTGCTACCAAAGTGTATAATTTCACATTTATCCACTTTAAACTGCATCTGCCCACTCGCCCAACATGTCCAAGTCACACTGCATTCTAATAGCATCCTCCTCACAGTTCACACTGCCACCCAGCTTTGTGTCATCTGCAAATTTGCTAATGTTACTTTTAATCCCATCATCTAAATCATTCACATATATTGTAAATAGCTGCGGTCCCAGCACTGAGCTTTGTGGTAGCCCACTAGTCGCTGTCTGCCATTCTGAAAGGGACCCGTTAATCCCTACCTTTTGAACCAATTTTCTATCCATGTCTGCATTCTACCCCCAATACGATGCACCCTCATTTTGCCCACTAATCTCCTATGTGAGACCTTATCAAATACTTTCTGAAATTCCAGGTACACTACACCCACTGGCTCTCCCTTGTCCATTTTCCTAGTTACATCCTCAAAATATTCAAGAAAATTAGTCAAGCATGATTTCCCCTTCGTAAATCCATGCTGACTCGGTCCAATCCTGTTACTGCTATCCAAATGTGCCGCTATTTCATGTTTTATAATTGACTCCAGCATCTTCCCCGCCACCGATGTCAGGCTAACTGGTCTATAATTCCCTGTTTTCTCTCTCCCACCTTTCTTAAAAAGTGGGATAGCATTAGCTACCATCCAATCCACAGGAACTGATCCTGAATCTATAGAACATTAGAAAATGAGCATCAATGCGTCCACAATTTCTAGAGCCACTTCCTTAAGTACGCTGGAATGCAGACCATCAGGCCCTGGGGATTTATCAGCCTTCAATCCCATCAGTCTACCCAACACCATTTCCTGCCTAATGTGGATTTCCTTCAGTTCCTCCGTCACCCGGTGGGCGGCGTGACTCTGGTCAGCAGCGGGCTCTGCAGTCTGTCCACGTTTTATTATTTTCTGTCTGTGTTTTTATGTAGTTTTTGTTATTTTTTGGTGGGGGGGGGGAAACTTTTTAAATCTCTCCCTGCACGGGAGACCTGACCTTTTCTCGTCGGGTTTCCGTTGTCGTTGGGGCCGCAACGAGGAGCGGCCTCCAACAGGAAGAGACCGGGGACTCTGGTGCTACGACTCACCGTCACCGTCGCGGGGCTGGCCGAGTCCGGAGCGGGTGGAGCGGTGGAGGAGCGCTGCTGCTGCTGCTGCTGCTGCTGCTGCTGGTGCGGCCCGACCGGAGAGTCGGAGGCTCCAACGGCAGGTCTGTGGACGGCGGCACCGGGAGCCCGCGGGTCCCTGGAGGGAGACCGCTTTTCAGGGCTCTCGCAACGGCGACTTCCCCCGCCCGAGTTGCGGGGTTGAAGAGCTCCTGGAGCGGGGCCTACATCACTGCCCCGCGCGGCTTGGAATGGCCGCGGGACTCTGCGAGCGCACGCCGGGGGCTCTAACACCAAGACCCGGTGTGCGACCTTGCATCACCCGGTGTGGCTTTAATGGCCGCGGGACAATCGCCATCGCCAGCCGGGGGCTTTGACTTTGACTCTGACATGGGGGGGGGAGAGTGCAGTGGAGAGATAAGTTTATTTGGCCTTCCATCACAGCGATGTGATGGATGTTTATGTAAATTATGTTGTGTCTTGGGTCTATGTGTTTGTAATGTATGGCTGCAGAAACGGCATTTCGTTTGGACCTCAAGGGGTCCAAATGACAATTAAATGTATCTTGTATCTTGTACCCCAGATCCTCTGGCCACTAGTACATGAGGAAGATTGTTTGTCCTCCTTAGTGAAGCCGGCTCCAAAGTACCTGTTCAACTCATCTGCCATTTCCTTGTCCCCCATAATAAATTCACACTTTTATATCTTCAAGGTTCCAACTTTGGTCTTAACTAATTTTTTCCTCTTCACATACCTAAAGAAGCTTTTACTATCCTCCTTTATATTCTTGGCTAGCTTACCTTCATACCTCATCTTTTCTCCCCATATTGTCTTTTTAGTAATGTTCTGTTGTTCTTTTAACATTACCCAATCCTCTAGCTTCCCGCTCATCTTTGCTATGTTGTACTTCTCTTTTATTTTTATACTGTCCCTGACTTCCCTCGTCAGCCACAGTAGCCCCTTACTCCCCTTGGAATCTTTCTTCTTCTTTGGAACGAACTGATCCTGCACTTTCTGTATTATTCCCAGAAATACCTGCCATTGTTGTTCCACTGTCATCCCTGCTAGGGTATCTTTTAAGTCAACTTTGGCCAGCTCCTCCCTCATGGCTCCATAGTCGCCTTTGGTCAACTGTAATACTGACACTTCCGATTTGCCCTTCTCCCTCTCAAATTGTGGATTAGATTAGATTAGATTAGACTTGTTTATTGTCGTTCAGACCGAAAGGTTTTGTTTCCCTGCAGTCACATATAATAGAAAAATGACATACACACATAATCAACACAAATTTAACATCCACCACAGTGAGTTCACCAAACGCCTCCTCACTGTGGTGGAAGGCAAAATCTTAAAGTCTCTGTCTCTTCCCTCTTTGTTCTCCCTCTGCGCCGAGGCGACGGTTCAAACTCCGCGGGTGGTCGCTGCCTCCGCCGCCGCCACAGCTCCGAGGCCGAGTCAGGTCTCCGCTGCCGCCACCACGGTTCCATATTGTAGATTAAAACTTATCATATTGCTGGGTGCTGGGACGTGATGGTGTGGAGGGAGCTTCACTCTTCAAGTGTGTGATAGGACGGTGCAATACAGGGGGATTCATTCTCCGTGTGTGTGGCGGTGCGGAGGGAACTTCACACAACACTGACATGTGCTTTGAGATTTCAAGTCAGTTGAGCACTGCCAGGGCAGTTTTCTCCTGACTCTATCACTGTGCAGCTGCCTCTGCTAGTTCATTCTTACTGGTGGGATCGATGGAGGTGGCGTGTCTGGGACAGTGACTGTAAGGTATGTTTCTGTGAGTATGACTTTGTCAGGCTGTTGCTTGATTAATGTGCTGGGTGATGTGGCAGTTAGAGGGTGATTAAGGTTCTTTGTGTTCTTTGTCTGTATTAAGTATTGCTAATGTAAGATTGTAGGACTTGCCCAGCAGGTCAAGCTGCATGAGTGGAGAGAGAAAAATAATCTTAGCTATTATTACTCAAATGGCAGTACTTCATTTTAATAAAATCATATTGACTCTGCATGGTAGATTAGTTGCTTGATTGCCTGGGGATATGTGTAGGCCAGACTAGGTAAGGATGACAGATTTCCTCCTCCTGAAGGACATTAGTGAAGTAAGTGGGTCCTCGTAACAATCAATGATAGTTCTCATGGTCATCTGCAGAATTTTCAACTTCAGAAAGTTTATTACCATCTGCCATGGGGGGGAATTGAACTCAGATCCCCAGAATTTTGTGCTTAAATTCTAGATTATTAATCCAATGATAATATCACTGCACCATTGCTTTCCCCAGCATTTATAATTAAATAGTGGTTTAGGCCATTTAGGAAAGGTTAAATCTTGAAATGTGGCCAATGCTGGGAGAATACTCAGCAGATGAGGCAGCCCCTGTGGGAAAAACACAGTTCAGGTTGAGGCCCTTGATGGAAGGGCGAAAGAGCCATTTTTAAGAAAGTAATTACAAGCGACAGATAAGGTCATAGGATTAATAGATAGGACAAAGGGAATATCTGTGATGGGTGATGTGGAAGTTAGAGGGTGATTAATGTTCTTTGTATTCTTTGTCTGTATTAAGTATTGCTAATGTAAGACTGTAGGACTTGCCCAGCAGGTCAAGCTGCATGAGTGGAGAGAGAAAACAAATCTCAGCTATTATCACACAAATGGCAGTACTTCATTTTAATGAAATCATATTGACTCTGCATGGTAGACTCTGCATAATCCTTTTGACCTATTTTCTATGGTCCTCGTCACTGCATTCCTATTTCTGAATTGTACAATTTTCCCCATTATCAACATTGGGCTAATTCTCATTATTCTATTTCACCTCCTTTCCTGAAAATCAAGATTTAATTTGAAACTTTTCAGTCTGTGAAATGAATGGGTCATAGCTATACAGCAAGGAAGTGGGTCATTTACCAAACTTGACAATACTGACTATAATGCCATATCCATCCTAGTCCCTTACCCAGCATTTGGGCCCGCACCGATCCCTGAGGCACACCACCAGTCGCAGGCCTCCACTCCGAATAACAACGTTCCACCATTATCTGCTGCTTCCATGAAGCCAATTCTGTATCCAGTTTGTCAGGTCTCTGTGGATCCCATGCATCTAACCTTCCAGAGCAGCCTACCATGTGGAACCTCATCAAAGGCCTTGCTGATGTCCAAAGCGTTTACGTATACAGCCCTGCCTTCGACAGCCTTCTTGGATACTACTTCAAAAAACGTTATCATATTCATGAGACACAATCTCATGCGTAATAAACCATGCTGATCAACCCGTGTGTCCAAATGCATGAAAATCTTATCCTTCAGAATACTCTCCAGTAACTTTCCTACCACAGGCTTACTGGTCAATAATTCCCAGGTTTTTATTTGCAGCCCTTCTTAAATGGAGACACAGCATTAGCCATCCGACATCTCACCCATGTCTAACGATGATTCGTATATCTCAGCCAGGATTTGTGCAATTTCTTCTCCAGTATCCTTGAGCAATTTTCATAAAATCGTAAACATGGTTACACTGCACTTTCAACTTCTTACTTGCTTTTCTTTTCTCCAGGTGCAATGTCAGGAGCCAGAGAGAGTTGGGAGTATGATTCTGGAGCTCGTGATCTTCAGAGCCCAGAACCGCAAACTCATCCAACCATTCAGAAATTATTAGAACGTGGAGGCGTTAACCTGGATCAGCAAGTTGTTCTGCAAAAACTCGTAGCACAGGCTTCAAGCTTGAGCTACCCAATGAGTGGCGGTTACTTGGATTTAGCCAACACAGTAAGTGCTGCTGTTCCTATGTACATCCTTCTCCTTCCCTCTATAAAATGATTGAAGTAAATAGATGGTTTAAGTGCTTACTTGGTATTTAAGGTTTGCTTAGGATATTATATAAAAGTTATTACTTTGGACTACCCATTTGTTTCTAAGTCTTTTTGATCATTACACAATGCAGACATTTACAACTGTCAGCATTTTCTGTAGAAAGGTGCTATTTGGTTGATTGGGTGTGTAAGGAGTGTTTGGTCAATGTGTTAGTTCTTTCTAAAAATCACTGATGTTCTTGCCTGTTTTTTTTTAATGTTTGAGTGGACTTGGAAGGAGGCAATGCTGATAATCGTTGGGGTTTGGGCCTTAGAAGTGGTTGATTGTGCTATGCTATTTGAATCTAAGCTGTGATATCTAAACCTAAGCTCTACATCACTTTTCTATACGTATAGCTATTTGATGTGAACTTTAAGAACATGAAGGCTCAAGGTCACGATTGACCCTGGGTCTCTGGGTGCTGTCTGTGTGGATTTTGCATATATTTGGAGGTAATATTCATGCCTTCCATGGAACAAGTTGAATGACTATATTATCTACTACTCTTATTTTATATACCTCTTGTCAAATCATTTTTTTTAGTCTTTTGCACTCCAGGGAAAATGAAACAAAATTTTCCAATTTTTCCCCATAACTGAAGTTCTTCAATTCAGGCAATAGCCAAGTGAAGCTCCGCTGTACTCTCTCCAGCTCAAGCCAGCATGTTACGATCTGAACTGCATACAATAAATACTCCCAAGAATGATCTAACCAATGTTTTGTGAAGGTGTAATGTAAGGTCCCAACTTTTATATTTTATGCCCTGACCTCTGAAAGCAAGCATGCCGTATGCCATCTTCATCACATGTATTACCCATGTTGACTCATTCTTGAATCTGTGGGTTAAATTCTGCACCATGCAAGCCCTTTATGCTGGCAATTCCAGTCAATACTGAGAAAGTTAAAATTCCCCATTACTATAACTCTATTGTGCTTGCGCCTTTCTGCAATTTGTGATTTCCCAATTTCTTACGTTCTTACCTGAACACTGTATATGCCTTGAGAGTTACTCAATTCCAGTTGCCTTCACCTGCAATGTGTCTCCTTTTCTTCTTGAACAAACATTCAATATCATTTGTTTTCCAAAGTTCCGATCCTGTATTCTGTTCCTCGGGTTCTCATTGACTATTTGGAGCTCTCCACAATATTCTGTTTAGGTCCTGCCTGATATTCTCCCGAATCAGAAGTGTGACTCCCCCTTCCACTTTGCATCCCCCTATGTCCCATCTGGAACTTCCATAGCCTGGAATATTAAGGTGCGATTCACATTCTTCCCACAACCATGTTTTGTAATTGCAATAATCTCATATACCAAGTGCTTCTACATGCTTTATCTGCTTTAGTGTTCTCCAAAGAAACAACTGGTGGAATGAGAGCAGTGGAAATGGGATGAAAGATGAGGACCAGGTGAACTCTGTTCTGTTTTAGGGAGGGATTGGGAGTGCAGAACTGCAGGAAACAGGAGACACTGGTGTGAGCTCCTTCCATAAGGGTGGGGAGGAAGTGAAACCACATTAACTGAAGAAAGAGGGCATCACATGCTTTTGTTCTCCAATACCTCAAACCTTGGTTACTATCTCAAGTGTTTCTCCTGCAGCTGATTCATCTGCCAATCATCCCTCAATCCATCTGTCACTTGCTAATTTTGCTCCTTTCCTTTACCTCAACTTTCCCTTCTGGTTTCCTCTGCTTTACTCATCAAACTGAAGAAAGATCCTAACCATATGCCCATTGCCAGCCATAGCTCTCAATGTTGTTGGTAATGGTGTAGCTATTAATTCTTGAAGGTACCTTCAATTACATCATCAATGTAGTTGTATGATTTGGAAGATATATCAGCAAACTTGATACTTTTTCTAAATTCCTGATTGCATTGTGAAGGTTGCCAAGTTTTGCAATGTCTTCAGCAACCCTGCAGATGGAGCACTGTGACAACACACAGTCTACAGATGGATCAGTCCAACCCAGAATAGATTTCTACTTTCCAAATAAACACTTATATCCACCTAAATCTTATTGGTTTCCTTCTCTGGCAACAGTGTCCTGCTGATTGTCTGTCACCCACAGGAAGACCAGAGCATTGGCAGAAGAATATGGAATTTGAATGTTAAATTGGTGACCCGAGGAAATATCAAGGCATTGCAAAGGTTGGACAACCGAAACCCCTCTTTGATTCCCTGATGTATGTGGGGAAGGTGATCAAGGCGAAGACCATGAAAATCTTCATCCTTAGATTTAGAAACTACAAGAGCAAGTGGGACCGTTGGGCCCCGTTCCCCTAACGCAATATTCCACCACTCACACATAGCCCCTAACTGCGCAGGCATGGCTCATTTCCCCTCATCCCCCAGCACTCCCTACCCCTCTTTACTCTCCCTCTTCTTTCCCCTCCCCTCCCCCACTTCCTCTACCCTTGTCACTCCCTCCCTCTCTCCATCCATGAAAAGCAGCATTTGCAGTTCCTTCCTCCAAAGGTCATTCGTTGTTAGCTGTGGTTTAGATCCCGTTGACTTGACGATTAGACCAGTGTGTGTGCGTGTGGCTGTCCAGCAACCCGACTCCCTTCCTCCCTCTGCCCACTCCGCTCGGCCCGTCCCTACCCACCTTCCTGCTTGCCTGCTCGCAGCCGCCGCGGGGTGGGGGGGGGGGGGGGGGTGGGGTTGTGTTGGTGCGTCACGGTGGGCACCACAAGTTTCGATGAACTGGTGGAGAAGATCTCCGAGTGGGCCGTGAGGGTGTTTCTGCAGCAGTGGTGGAGGAGACGGGCCCAGTCTCACTGCCTGCGGTCGCTCCGTCAGAAAGTTCAGGATCCAATCGCATATCGGCGAGCTGAGGCCTAGCTGGTGGAGTTTGGTGGTGAGCTTGGTGGGGATGCAGAGCTATAGTCTATGAAGAGCATTCTCATGTACGTGCCCTGTCTATCCAGGTGAGTCAGGACAGTGTGAAGAGCCAGAGAGATGGCATCCTCTGTTGATCTATTTGCCTTGTATGCAAATTGATGAGAGTCCAGTGAGGCAGGGATGCTGGATTTGATGTGGGAGAGGCCCAGCCTTTCGAAGCACTTCATTGGGATTGGAGTTAGGGCAACCGGACGGTAGTCATTCAGGCTGGTGACTTTAGACTTTTTCGGCACCGGCACTATGGTGGCTTTTTTCAGGCACTTGGGGACTGTTGCCAGAGATAGAGATAGATTGAAGATTCTCGTGAATACCTCCGCCAGCTGTACAGCACAGTCTGGCCGGGGTTATTCCACTCCTGGTGGTGTTGCCAGTTTCGAAGTGGGCAAAGAAGGTGTTTAACTCATTGGCCAGTGCGATATCACCGTGGGGGCAGGCGGGGCTGCTCTTGTAGTCAGTGATGTCCCTGACACCCTGCCACATGCTTCTGGTGTCCGCGGGTTTGAAGTGGTCTTCCACCCTTTGCCTGTGGATGTCTTTGGCCTTTTTTATGCCTTTGTTCAGGTTCGACCTGGCCGCACTGTAGGCAGAAGTGTCCCTGGATTTAAAGGCATTGTGGCGTGCCCTTAGCAGATCCTGAACCTCCTTGTTCATCCAGGGTTTCTGGTTTGGGAACATCTTTATTTGCTTGTCCACTGTGACAGTCTCCACACAGCAGTTGATGTAGGAGAGCACAGTGGATGTGTACTGCTCCAAGTCTACCTCTGTAACACTGGTAGCCTGTTGTGCAAACAGGTCCCAGTCGGTGCGATCAAAGCAGTCCTGGAGTTGTAGGGTGGCGTCCTCGGGCCATATTTTGACCGTCCTTATTGCAGGTTTGGTCTTGCGGATGAGGGATTTGTATGCAGGCAGTAGAAATAGTGAGAGGTGATCGGATTGTCCCAGGGATGGGCAGGGGAGAGCTCTGTATGCGTCCTTGAAGTTGGTGTACACTTTATCCAGCGTGTTTGAGCCCCTGGTAGGGCACTGCACATGCTGGTGGAATTTGCGGAGTGCGGCTCGTAGGTCGACCTGATTAACCTACGGGCACACCGCGACGCCCTGTGTCTCCCTTTCAAGGCAGATGCTAAAAATGCATTTCGTTGTCTCTGTACTGTACACTGACAATGACAATAAATTGAATCATTTCATTTTTTTTTTCATTTCATTAAATTCCCCTGCAACAATGAAGGCACCGTCGGGGTGAGCATCCTGCTGCTTACTGATGGCCGAGTGCAGCTGTGCTAGCGCTAGGTTAGCATTAGCCTGTGGTGGGATGTATATGGCCATGATGATAGCCACAGTAAACACCCGAGGCAGGTAAAACGGCCTACACTAATCACTAGGTATTCCAGGTCTAGGGAACAGTAGCTCTCTACTGTAGTGTGGTTGGTGCACCAGTCATTGTTGATGTAAATGCGAGCCCGCCACCCTTGCTCTTACCGGAGTCCTTTGTTCTATCCGCACGATGCAGTTGGTTAGGTCCACAGCCCCACCGGGAACCAGCGCGCTGAGCCAGGTCTCTGTGAAGGGATCTTTCAGGGATCGCTGGGTGTTGATCCAGAGTCTTACCTCATCCAGCTTGTTGGTGAGTGACTGGACATTTGCGAGAAAGACGCTATGGAGTGATGGTCTTTGTGGAGCCCTCGTAGCTTGTCCTGCACCCCCGCTCGCCTTCCACGTTTCTGTTTTCTCTCCCGGCGCCTACCCTCCTGGTTCTGCCCAGCTCCATCGGGATTTCAGTGAGGGTGCTGTAGTACTCACAAGCCAGTTTCTCGCAGCCACGTCCGATATTGAGCAGTTCCGTGAGGCTCCATGTGCGACCCGTCGGGATTACGATGCAGGTCCTGTGTTTCCTCGTGCTGGAGGTGAGTTTCTTACTGTGATTTCTGGGGGTTTCTAGGGGTTCTCGGGGTTCTGAGGTTTTTAAATACCTTATTTTCACAGCCTCGCTCAGTACCGGGCTGCTCCGAACTTACCCGGACCTGGGAGCGCAAAGCCGCTGCGTCTGAACGTGCCGCCATCTTTCCACTGGAAAGTGACTGTTGACTGCAAGCTCGTGATCACCCTTGCAGACTGCAAAGCGGGCACACAAGTTAATTGTTTTTTCCAACAGAGAAACTGTATTTAATTGCGCTAATTGGTAGTAGCACAAGTAGATCACTGTGCAAATTAATTGAAACGAGCTAATTTTGCTATTGTTTCATTTGATGATTTTCTATGTTTTTCTGAAACCCTGTAAATCTCTCTGAGAAAGTCTTGTGGTCATTTTTCATCCTCCAGGTATTAATTTCCAGTGATTTCTATGAAATTTGCCTTCAGTTGGATGGATGTTGCAATATTGCATATACCAGTGGAGTGTAGAAAAATTAATAAGTGTTGTAAAGCAACAGTTCAGAACATGGGGAATAGAGGAATCCAACAGAAATCGACTGACCTAATTCACAAAACAAACTAATCAGAATTCAAGAAGATGAGGATAATGAACAAGGAGGGTGACCACAATAATAATGAGCAAGAACAAAAGAATTAGGTGTGAAGATGGAATGTATGAACACCTGAATGCAGATGATTTGGAAAAGCCGCAAATTAAATGATGTGGCATGCATGGGATGAAATAGTAAACTGAGATGTCTACAAGTTAACGTGACTGGAAATACAATCAAAATATGAAGCAAAACTGATAACGTTCAAAGTAAATTAAGCAAAATAGCTATGTTGCACCAGCACTGCATCTTCCGCCTACTTAATTTGAGAATAACTCATGAAAACTATTCACAAAATGGATATCACTCCAAGGAGGTGACAAAGATCATAACCTTGCATCAACGTTTCACAAAGTCACAGCATAAAGATGGTCGGGTTGAGCCTAGCTTTTGTATACAAGATTGTCAAACAAGGGTCCGAAATATCATGAATAGGATATCACCAAGATTGTGGGGATCCTTGATAAATGCCACCATCTTGAGGCAGCGACTCATGTCGATACTTTCAATGGCGGGGAGAGCTCTGGCTATGATTGACTGGGCTGTTCCTAACATACTCTGTAGCCCCTGTCGTGGTTTAGAGACACAAAGTTGGATAAGAGGACACAGACACGGAGAATTCTTCAAGAAGACTAAAGCCTTTATTTGCAAACATCGGCTGGAACATTTGTAGATGACACCACCTCTAATTGCTCTCCTATTCACAGAATCTGGGAGCATTTTAATTACAGTTTTTTCAGCCATATCTTCTCTACCTTATCATGCAAGCTGTACTCCTATCGCATCAATCTATCTTTGATTCTAGTATTCTATGTCTCGCCACCATTAACTTCCGAACTTGGTTCAGTCTTATTAAACTTTACATTTCCCCTCGTATCTCTTCCTCTTTTGCCACCCTTAAATTCCAAACTGTTACTCTAATCTCCCAGCTGTATCTACTTTGCCACCATTATGTTTTAGCCACAGCTAAGGTTACACACACCATATTATAATGTTACATATTAGTTTATGTTGAGTACAAAGATACAAATGTATTTATTAAGAATACAAAGGTGCAAAAGTATAAATAAGTAACTTGTTTAGTGTCTCGATTACTGTATAACTGCACTTCCTCTCCGGAAGTGGCGGCGCTGGGAACGGCTGCGGCTCGCCTGCAGTCCGTTTGTCTTTTACCTTTTTGTGTTGTTTTTTTTCGTTTTGTCTAGTTATGTTTTTGGTTTCTAGGCTGTGTTTATGTGGGGAGGGTGGTGGGGGGTGAAACGGGGGCTGCTGTCACTCCTTTCGGGGGAATACGACCTTTCTGTCGTATCTCCCTTCTTTGCCTCCGTCTACGCTGAGGCCTAGCGGAGCCGGCGACCTCGGGACTCTGGAGGCAGCTGACAGGACCTCGTCCTGGGGTCGCTCCCGGCCCAGCCCGGGATGGAACGGTGCTCCCGTGAGAGCGGCCTGGTGAGGAGCTGGAACGGTGAACAGCGCTCCCGCTGGAGTGGCCCAGCCCGAGGGAGGAACGGCACTCCCGTCGGAGTGGCCCAGCTCGAGGGTGGAACGGTACTCACGTGAGGGCGATCCAGGGCTCAGGGGCGACTGCGCTCAGGTTGAAAATTCTTCGGTGACGGTGGTGACAATTTATCCTGTCGTCGGTTGACGTAGGTGTTGTCGTAGGTTGATGTAGGTGTTGTAGGTGAATTTCATTAAATTTAGTCCCCGCCTAAAGAGTTGCCTAAGTGGGACAGGTCCATAAGAAAGTGGAAGTGCTGGGACTCCTCCTTTGTGATTACATGTCTGCTGGTACAGGTCATCTGAGATGTTAAAGCCCAGGATTTTGAAACTGCTAAAGGGCACACTTAGGCTATTTTCATAGTATGTAGCAGGTAGATCTAAAAAACCGGGGATATGCACCCCCCTGCACTGATGTAAAGGACTTTGAAATAGAATCATGTTTTTTAACAACTATAGAAAAAAATTGACTTGTCTTGCTACCGGCGACTGCAACAAAATTTTCACCTGGCGGAACCACGTGGAAAAGGTTTTCCTACGAGAGTAGGGAAGATTCAAGCCAGGGGACTGACATGTCATCAAAGGGACTGAAGTTTACTCGTAACATGGGGGGGCTTCTTTACCCAGAGAGTGGTAGCTGTGGAACGGGAGCTCCAGTGAGAGCGGCATGGTGAGGGGCTGGTTCGTGGCCCATCCCGAAAAGGAACGGATACTCCCGATGGAGTGGCCCAGCCCGAGGGAGGAATGGCACTCCTGTCGGAGTGGCCCAGCCCGAGGGAGGAACGGCACTCCCGCTGGAGTGGCCCAGCCCGAGGAAGGAACGGCACTCCCGTCGGACAGTGGCCCAGTCGAGGGTGACGAAGGTGTTGTCGTAGGTGACGGGCGATCCGGTGAATTTCATTGGGACGGTGCTGGCAGTCGCCTGGGACGAAGTTCTGGGGGCGGGTCCATAAGAAAGTGGTTCAGCCGCGGACCGGCTCCTTTGTAATTACTGGTCTGGAGGTACAGGTCTTCTGAGATGTTTAAGGCCAGCATTTTGAAACTGCTAAAGGGCCCACTTCGGTGATTTTGCGGTCGTGCAGGTCGCCGAAATCGCCGGGGTGGGGAATCGCCTCAGCATAGATTTTGAGATAGAGGGATTAGACAACAACCCTAAGATTTTTGCCTACACCACAGTGAGGAGGTGTTTGGAGGACCTCACTGTGGTGGATGTTAATTTGTGTTTATTGTTGTTATTATTGTATCATTGTATGTATGACTGCAGGCACAAAATTTCGTTCAGACCGTAAGGTCTGAATGACAATAAAGGAAATTCAATTCAATTCAAGGAGACGACTCACGACCGTACAGGCGACACCCCGGCAACCATGTGGTGACAGCATAGTCGCCTGTAGTCACCTACAAAATAGTGGGTCAGGCCCTTAACTCTCTCCACTGCTGACCCACCAATGAAAACTGATACGTAGTCTCCAAACATCCCCCTTCTAAAGTAAACAATTAGTTTCTTGTGTTTTTTTGACGTTCATCATGAGATGGTTGTTGCAGTGCCACTCAACCAGGTGTTTTATCTCTACCCTGTATGCTGACGCATCGCTGCTCGTGATTCAGCCAACAACAGTAGTGTTGTTGGTGAATTTATAGATGGCATTTGAGCTGTGCTTAGCCACAGAGTAAAGAGTTGCCACGGTGTAAGGAGCAGTGGAATTAGCGCACATTCTCAAAGTGCATCTGTGTTGCAGGCGAGTGATGTTGCTGATCTGCACTGATTGAGGTCTGGTGAAGTCAAGCATCCAGTTGCAAAGGGAGATACCGAGGTTCATGTCTTGGTAATGAGTTTTGATGGGATGATGGTATTGAATGTCGAGCTGTTGTTGATGGCCTGTAGTATGTGTTCCAGATGGATCTAAGCAGAGAGCAATTGAGATAGCAGCTGCTGTTGACCTATTGTGACAATAAAAAAATTGAAGCAGATCCAGGTAATTTCTGAGGCAGAAGTTGATTCACGCCATTACCAGCTTCTCAAAGCATTCCATTCTGGTGAATGTAAGTGCGGCTGAACAGAGGTCATTGAGGCAGGTCACCATCCTCTTTTTGTCCTTTTGTAGCCAGTCAGAACCTCAGTCTGCTGAAGCAAGACATTGAAGATGTCCTTGAATATTCCAGCCAGTTGATCCTCATAGATCTTTAGCAATTATGTAATTTTATGTAAAATTTGTTCTGCATTTCTGTGTGAATGGAAGATGTGCTGAGTGACCTCTTACTGTACTGCGATTTTCTGATTCTGTATCTTGATGAATATTGTGAACCACTTACTTGCTCATATAGATCTGAGATTCACAGTATCCGTTAAAAATATAATGGGTTCCTCTGAGCTAATGACTAAATGTTCTATCCTTACGGAGAACCAGGTTGTAACATGAAATTATTTTATTAAATATAAACTCACACGGATACAGATTTTAAATAGTTAACATTAATTTTTGAAACAATGGCAGGAAAAGATGCAGACTATTAATGGACCCACCCAACTAAATTTCATAAATATTTGAAAAAAAATGGGATAGCCAAAATCCAATTATGTTCAGTATATTACTAGGCTTAGTCAACTTCCATTCTGCTGTGGAATGCATTCATTCCGATAACTTCAAAGTAGGTTCAGCAATTCTTAAAAATTTGCAAATTCTCATCAGGTGTGAAATACAAATTTAAGCAGTGCAGAATGTTATGACTGGGTTAAAATGGCTCTCTTGTTTCAGGGGGCATAACATTACACTGATGCTTGTTAACTGAATGCAAGAAATCTATTAGCAGATTAATTATTTCTACTTTTACTGTTTATATATTTAGCAGAGGTGCAGATGAGATGGAAGAAGCATTCATTTCAAACATAACTTCAAAGGAGATGAATTTGTCCAATACGTATTTCTCTTTCATTCTCTTTATGGCAGTCATGAACAACATTTAGCCCATTTGCCACTCCCAATCCACACTAGCTAACTGAGACAAAACCAGCTCTTCATCAGTGGGCCTTTGTCCTGCCCAAATAGTAACTGTAACAGCTGGTTATGAGACATAGACTGGGTTTAGCCATACTGCATGGAAACGGGCCATGGGAAGGCAACAAAGATTGTCCAGCCTGTGTTTAGCCCTTATCCCTCTGAACCTTTCCTATCTATGTACGTCCAAGTGTCTTTAAAATGTTGTTATAGTACCTGCCTCGGGTAGCTCCTCTGACAGTTTTGTTTGTATTCCAACGAACCTCTGAATGAAAAAGTTGCCCATTGGGCTCCTATAAAATCCTACCCCTCTCGCTTAAACCTTTGTCCTGTGGTGTTTGATTCTCCTCCCCTGCTTCATGTACTCAGTGCATTTGTCCTATTTATTTCCCCTCCTGATTCTATACACCTCTTTCACCCCTCAGCTTTCTGCGCTCCAATAAAGACCTACCCTGCCCAACTCAGCCCCTCAAATCCTAGCAACATCCTCCTAAATATTCTCTGCCCTCTTTCACAGCTTAATGACATCTTATAAGGTGACCAAAAACTGACACTGTGCTCCAAATGTGACCTCACCAATAGTCCTGTAGAACTGTAACATAATGTCCCAACTTCTTAACTCAATAGGGAGGTTGCACGGCAGTGAGGTCACGACCCGTGACCCGTACTGTTGCCACGTAACGCCAACTGGAGTACACGCGATGAACTGCAGGTAAGCATTTACCAAGGCTTACAATGTAACGGACCTGTTAAAAACTGCCAAAATTGTCCATTTTTGCGCTGTAAATAATTGTGGAAATCGAGGTAACCATGAGAAACATCTATCCTACTTCAGAATTCCAAAAGTGAGAAGAAATGATGGTAGAGAGAAGCGACACCTGAAGGGACAACAACAGCTAAAGTGATTGGCGAACATTGGCCGTGCAGATATCAAGATTGAAAATATTGGGAATTATCGCGTTTGCTCACTGCATTTCACCAAACGTAAGGCAATATTTGTGTTTTTTCTTGATTACTTTGTTATCTAAAAAGTTTCAGAAGTGATAAATCTGGCTGTAAAATTTTAAAATCGCCCATGGTTCTCAAGCTAAATTTATCGTTCAAAAAATCATTTTTCAATTACATTTTACTCAGATGCAAGCCAAGGAATGGCATAATTGTTAGCTGTTAATTGGACATAATCAATCTCAGCAAATTGACAATATCTTTGAAAGGGAGTGAGCTGTCAGGACATTTTATTATTATTTGCCAAAATATACATTTCAATAGCATAATGATAGAAAACTTACTTTTCCACACACCCCTCGTAAGTCTGGAGATTTTTTTAATGATAAATTTAGCTTCAGAAGCATTTTCTTTTTGCACGCACAAACCCACTTGAGAACCATGGATGATTTAAAAATTTTACAGCCAGATTTATCACTTCTGAAACTTTTTTGATACGAAATGAATCAAGGAAAAACACACATATTGCCTTACTTTTGATGAAATGCAGTGAGCAAACGTGATAATTCCAAATATTGTCAAACTTGATATCTGCACGGTCAGTGTTCACCAACCACTTTAGCTGTTGTTGTCCCTTCAGGTGTCGCTTCTCTCTACCATCATTTCTCCTCACTTTTGGAATTCTGAAGTAGGATAGATGTCTCCCATGGTTACCTCGAATTCCTCAATTATTTACAGCGCAAAAATTGACAATTTCAGCAGTTTTTAACAGGTCCGTTACATTGTAAGCCTTGGTAAATGCTTACCTGCAGTTCATCGCATGGAGTATACTCTGGAATTTAGAAGGATGATAGGGAATCTTATTGAAACATATAAGATAATTAAGGGTTTGGACACGCTACAGGCAGGAAACATGTTCCTGTTGTGGGGGGAAGTCCAGAACCAGGGGCCACAGTTTAAGAATAAGAGGTAAGCCAATTGGAATGGAGATGAGGAAACAATTTTTCACACAGAGAGTTGTGAGTCTGTGGAATTCTCTGCCTCAGTGGGCAGTGGAGGCAGGTTCTCTGGATACTTTCAAGAGAGAGCTAGATAGGGCTCATAAAGATAGCGGAGTCAGGGGATATGGGGCGAAGATAGGAACGAAGTACAGGTGCACAACCTTTTATCCGGTGTTCCGGAAACCGAAAAACTCCGAAAACCGGCCATTTTTTCCAGGATGTCGTCTGCACACCAAAGCTCGCGTTTGGCGCCAAACTTGACCCGAAACGACCCACGGTCAACCCAGGTCTGTACTACTGTAGCGGCTGCCTCCTCCCCGGAGACCAGGGAGACACTTAAACATCTGTAAATCATTGCTTAAATGTTAGTCAGTTAGTTTGGAGGGCTTTTATGTGAAGGGGGGGTTGAAGGGGTAAACTTTAATTCTTAGTCCCCTACCTGGTCGGAGAGACGGGGAGCGGTCAATGCCTTACTGGGTCGCCGTGCAGTAAGCTCTGCAGCGCTGTGGCCGCTAACTCCCAGCTGGGGCTGCGGGCAGCGCCGGTTGTAGCTCCGACCCCGGCAACTCTACCCCTGGCTGCGAGGCGCTCCAAATCCAACGCCGCCCGCGGCCGGACGCCCCCCGCCCCAGCTCCGCAAATGTTGGGAGTCGGCGGCGTCGCAGCGCTGGGATACCAGCGGGAAGCGGGCAATGCCTTACCGGGTCGCTGTGCGGTAAGCTCCAGGGCGCGGAGGCCGCCTTCTCCCAACATGTTGCCGGGGTCGGAGCTACAACCGACGCCGCCCACGGCCAGACGGAGCCCCCAGCTCCGCGATGTTGGGAGTCGCCGATCAGGTAGGGGACTAAGAATTAAAGTTTCCCCCTTCACCCACCCACCCCACCACCACCACATAAAATCCCTCCAAACTAACTGACTAACATTTATGCAATGATTTACAATGATTCCCCGGTCTCCGGGGAGGAGGCAGTCGCTCCAGACTTTTCAAGCCGCCCGCGCTACCTACCTAATCTACGCTAAAAATCTTCCATTCGGAAATCCGAAAATGTCCGAAATCCGACAAGTGTCTGGTCCCAAGGCTTTCGGATAAAAGGTTGTGCACCTGTACTGATTGTGGATGATCAACCATGATCACATTGAATGGCAGTGCTGGTTCGAAGGACCGAATGGCCTACTCCTGCACCTATTGTCTATTATCTATTGTCTATTGATAGTCTTGCCTTATCATGCCTTATACATTCTCATCCAAATGAGAATTGATTTATTCAATTTGCATGTTATCAGCAGACTGGGCATTAGTCAAACATCAAAACATTTCCAAGCTACTAAAAATTAATCCTGTTAAAAATTTAAAACCTGAGATTGGAAAGTTCTGAACGAAGAATAATTTATCACAATATTGATTTGGATCTGAATGTGCATGAACCTTTAATGATTCTCCATGGTTGCAAATCTAAATCGGATAAAAACAAGATTATGATTTAGTGTCAGTGCAGTTCAATATAAAATTTGAGGAAAAAGCTAATTTGTCTGATTTCATTTGAATACTGTGCTGTCAACTCACATGATGTTTATTGGAGATCTTGGAAACTGTTCAGCGGAGGGCACTTAAAGTTAATTGAAATAATGCATCTTAAGGCATTTAGATGTAGAAGGGAAAATTGCATAAGCATAGAATAGTCAACCAAAGGGTAAGATGCTGCTTGGTCACAAAGTGAATTTTCAATAAATAAAGGGAAAGGAAAATATTAAATGCTGGTAGGCAGTGTCTAGCTTCTGAATTTCATACTGAAGGTTGAGGAGGTATTTCCTGGTGGGGGTTGGGGTGGAGGGAGCTGAAACAATACATATTTGTCCAACCTTTCCATTGTAGCTAGATACAAAATGCTGGAGTAACTCGGCGGTACAGGCAGCATCTCTGAAGAGAAGGGACGGGTGATGTTTCAAGTCAAGACCCTTCTTCAGACTTGTAGCTAATACTCTCTAATCCTGGCACTATCCTGGTGAACCACTTTTCTACCTCTCCAGAGCCTCCACATCCTTCTTGTAATGTAATGACTAGGTTTATCATGTTATAAAGGGGGTTAACCAATGACTGTTTTAATTAAAGGAAACTATATCAAATTTAAATGGTGAATGGTGCCAGTCTTGGTCATATGATCAGCCATGATCATATTGAATGGCGGTGCAGGCTCGAAGGGCCGAATGGCCTACTTCTGCACCTATTTTCTATGTTTCATGTAGAAAATAACTGGAAATGATTTTGTTTACCTTCATTAAGATAAAAGGGCACAAAGGTAAAATTACTTGCTTTTCATATTAGCTGAAAGCATTAAATATTTTTATGTGAAATATGCCAGTTTATATAGCTTTAGTTTTTGCCTATTCAAGATTTATTTTTGATACTCATGATTGTCATTTTGGTCAAATTATTTTTATGTATGATGGGGTAGATTCACAGTTCGTAACATGCGCTGGTGTTATTTGTACTCCAGTTAATATTTCTTAAATCTGATATAAATTAATTTATCAAACCATTTTAGTAAATGTAAACTTTTTGGGAGTCCTGCATCAGCACTCCCTGTATTAAGTACTAGTGACACTGTCATAAAACTTCATAATAAGTACTTTAATAAAATTGCATACAGGACCAAATACATAGGTATTGTAGGCTCGAAGTCGTAGCTTAAACTAAAAGCATGGTTGCTCGCATTCCACAGGATGGCATGGTGGAAACCCTACATGGATTACGGATCGGGTCAGCAATAGCAAAACCAGACATGGAGCAATAGTGATTGATCTGCACTCCCAAGTCCCTTTGCACCTCTGATTTCTGGATTCTCTCTCCATTTAGAAAATAAACGCCTTTATTCTTATTATTAAAATGCATGACTGCACTTTGTTATACTAAATTTCATCTGCCTCTTCTCTGCCCAATCTCCTGACCTGTCCATGTCCTGCAGAGTCCTTGCTTCCTCTATGCTGCCTGCCCCTCCACCTATTTTAACATCATCTTCAAACTTGGCCACAAAGCCTTCAATCCCCTTATCCAAATCCAAGTTGTACAGTTTTAATCCAGATTACCTAACCAAATATTGTTTAGAAATTTAGGAAGCAAAATCTTCTAGTTAAAATATCTATATCTTGTACATGGTTATCTTGTGCATAGCTCATTTAGATGAAGGGATTAAAAGTAACATTAGCAAATTTGCAGATGACACTAAGCTGGGTGGCAGTGTGAACTGTGAGGAGGATGCTCTGAGGATGCAGGGTGACTTGGACAGGTTGTGTGAGTGGGCAGATGCATGGCACACACAGTTTATTGTGGATAAATGTGAGGTTATCCACTTTGGTGGCAAGAACAGGCAGGCAGATTATAATCTGAATGGTGTCAAGTTAGGAAAAGGGAAAGTACAATGAGATCTGGGTGTCCTTGTTCATCAGTCACTGAAAGTAAGCATGCATGTACAGCAAGCAGGCAACGAAGAAAGCTAATGGCATGTTGTCCTTCATGACAAGAGGAGTTGAGTATAGGAGCAAAGAGGTCCTTTTGCAGTTGTACAGGGCCCTAGTGAGATCACACCTGGAGTATTGTGTGCAGTTTTGGTCTCCAAATTTGAGGAAGGACATTCTTGCTATTGAGGGAGTGCAGCGTAGGTTCACGAGGTTAATTCCCAGGATGGCGGGACTGTCATTTGTGAAAAGAAACTGGGCTTGTACCATGCTGGGAAAACCATTATTTTCACCCAGGAAACATATTCCCGATGTTGTGGGAAGTCCAGAACCAGGCCACAGTTTAAGAATAAGGGGTTGGCCATTTAGAACAGAGATGAAGAAAAACGTTTTTTCACCCAGAGAGTTGTGAATCTGTGGAATTCTATGCCTCAGAAGGAAGTGAAGGCCAATTCTCTGAATGCTTTCAGATAGATCTCTTAAAAATAGGGAGAAGGCACGATTGGGGTACTGATTGTGGATGATCAGCCATGATCACAGTGAATGACGGTGTTGGCTCAAAGGGTCGAATGGCCTACTCCTGCACGTATTGTCTATTGTTTAATGGTTACCAGTTACCACCAGGGGGCCGAAGGATGGCAGCTCTGCCGGCAGGCTGTTCGTTTTTTCATCTTTATTTTATTTTTAGTGTTTGTTAAAAGATTGTTTTAATGGTCTCCGGTTTGTTATATTTGGGGGGAGGGGATCGGGGGAAACTTTTTTTCAGGTTCTTACCTTGCCGTAGATACAATTGATTTTCACATCGCATTCCCCGGGCGCTCTGCTGCCTTCCATCGATGGAGCTGGAGGCCGCCTCGGACTGTCGTGAGCCCCACCGCGGGGCGCGGACTTAATATCGGAGCTGATCCCTTGCCTGGGATCGCTCCAACCGCGGCCTGCGGACTTACCATCAAGAGCTCGCAGTCTCGGGAGAGGCCGAGTCGGGAAGCTCCAACGATGCAGAAGGTTCGACCAGCCCCAACGCGAGGTTTTATCGCCCGGCACGGGGGAGCTGATTGCCTTGATGCGGAGGGCCCGAATGCCGCCGGCTACTGGAGTCAAGATCGTCCCGTCAACGGAGGGCTCGAGGCCCCTGACCACGGGAGAACAAAGGGAAGGGACTTGAACTTTATTTCGCCTCCCATCACAGTGAGGAATGTGTAGGAGTCATTGTGGTGGATGTTCATGTTAAAATGTGTTTTGGGTGTTCTGTTGCTTTTTATTTGTATGACTAGCTTGGCAAATGAAATTCCTCGTATGTTACAAAACATACTTACTATATAAAGTACTATTCTGATTCTTTAGGTAGGAGATGAGGAATTTTTTTTTGTCAGAGGGTGTTGAATCTATGGAATTCATTGCCACAGACAGGTGCGGCGGCCAAGTTAATGGATATTTTTATGGAAATTGGCAGATTGTTGATTAGTGAGGTTGTCAGCCGGAGAATGGGGTTGAAGATGAAAGTTAGATCAGCCATGGATGAATGACAGAGTAGACGATGGGCTGAATTGCCTAATTCTGCGTCTAGAACTTATGAATTTATTATGAAGAGATTTGTCTTTTGTAGTTTATTGAGGAATTGTGCATATCAATTTTGCCAAGATAATCTCAAAATGGTTTCAGTTTGCAATGTGAAATCAGGGTTTAAACTAACACGCATGTTTTCATTTTCAAGTGATTGTTATTAATTCTTCGCAATCCAAAGTCCAGGACTGAGGTATGGTTTCCTGTAGGAATGTTACAAAATTTTGAGATTGTAAAAATCAAGCCTGTAATTTATCCCATCAGATAAAGCATAAAAAGAATCTTAATTTGGTACTTAATTCACTTTAATATCTTCAGTATTAAAAAAGTTATGGACATTTTCATACTCCAAAATTAGCATCTTGTTCCCTATTGCTTTTCCATTGACTTAACACAAAAGCTGTGATCGAGGACAGTCAAAAGCCTATAACTTTCTTAAAAATTAAGACAACTGAATGAAATTTTCAGTTATTATAGATTAAAGCATTCTGAAATAAATATGAAACATCTTACTTGGATGCCCTGAAATTAAAGCATATAATTAGTTAGTTACCTAATAGTAGCTAATTACAAAATTGACCGTTGTAACTGAAAGATTGCTTTGAAAATTCAAAAATGTCATATTCACAAGATCAGAACTTTAATATTGTTGTATTATATGCTGTAAGTCCGTAACAGATAGGTAAAGAAATTACAATTTCTAGCAAAAGACCAAGTCTTTATGGAGAAGATCAGTTGCTAGCTGGTACATTGGCATATCATAATCAGTAGCATCATCATACTCCTCAGATTGTAACCAATAAGCAACTCTGTACAGCTTGTTTTTCCTCAACTTTTCAATTTTGTCATTGTAAACTACAAGTTTTTGCTCTTCAAACCACGTATGACATGCCTTTCTGCCCACTACTTTCCCATGTCCTGTAGATCATCACATTTGAAGTGGTCCAAATTCGGATAATCTCTGCGAATGCTGTCCAAATCATTCTCTTTTGCTGGGCATTTGGATTGACAATTTCACATTTCTTCTTCAGAGACATCTGTTTAAAATGTAAAGAAGGAAAAAAAACTGAACAGCATGAACAGAAACAAGTTATTATTTGCAGTTTTAGAAAAAAAGGTAGAAATTATAAAGTTAAATGCTAAAACAAATAGTAAATACCGAACAAAAAAATCATATTCATCAGTTTCATGAAATCAATTAAATTCATCTAATCAATTACTAGATCTATCCATTTCTTAAGAAAAGGCAAAAAAATTTAAGTAGCCTAAGTATCCAAATAACAAATAACGAACTGATCCCATTCACACAAGAATTCATAACATAACATGATTTTAAAATCTCACTTTGTCATGAATTTATATGCCAAATGGAAGGAATGTAACGTTTAATTCCCATAAATTAATCCAGAAACATCCATTCTCAAGATAATCAAAATCATTATTATTTGCACAATACATCTGACTAAAACAGTACTGTGTATGAAAATATTGATCATGGTTAGACAATAATACAAAATATAGATGAATTAGATGTTCTTATGACATGATTGTGCAACAAAAAAAAGAATGTGATTATCTTGAGAGTGGATGTTTCTGGAATGTGATTGATTGGAATGTTGCCGTTACCATGAATTTTAAGACCAATCAGCAGACAAGACATGGCAGATTCGTAATATACCTAAATAACATTTTTTGCATCGTAAAATTAAAATGAAGCCACACCAAAAAGCAAGATATTATGTTAAATAAACAACATACCTTTTGTTTCATCCTGATATTGCGATCTGTGATGTGGAAGGTGTTGAAGGCCTTTTTAGTCCCGTTTAAATTTAATCCAGCGACGCAATTGTCCAGCAATTTTTTTTAAAAACGCGAACGGAAGCCTGAACGATTTTTCTTCATCAGCCAGCAGCCTGAGGAAATCCCTCTCCGACAACCAATACAAACCTGCATTTTAATCCCACCCCTCCCCCCGAAAGCCTCCGGAATCACATGCACAGGCAGTGGCAGATATACAGCGCCGCTGATGGTAGGATTTGTAACAATGCTATTTCCTGTTGTTGAGTTTGTTAATAGTGGTTTAGGTTTAGGGAAAACAGCTTGTTACTCAGAATGTGGTATTTAATAGAATTAATGGGCTTCGGCGATTCTGTGATGAAATAACTAAAATATTTGCTACGCATTGCTGGCTTTTAAATGGTAAAAATAAACATGGTTGCAAATGACCATGTTATTCAAGTAATTTCATGGTTGAACTGTCATTTCCCATTTCACTGAGATGGTAAGATTTAGCTTGGGGGAAAATGTATTTTAGATGGAAAATTCAAAGTACTTCAAAATGTGTATCTTTGTTCATCCTAGCCTTAACTCCTAACTCATATCATTATTTTCTCTCCTTTATGTCTTCCTACTGAAACCTGACACGTGTGTGAAAGCTGTCTCTTGCTCCCTTGACCCTAAACTACTTACCACCCATCTTCCCTTCAAGGCTGCAATGTGAGCTAATATTGCTAATGTTTCCATTCACCTCTCTTTCAAATATGTTGTAATCATCCAATTACAAAAATCCATTCAATCTCCTCAACCGTGCAACATGCAAGTGCTATCTTGGGCCACAGGTTCTTGAGCATGTTGCTTCCCAAATTTGTGATCATCATGCTCTGAATCCTTCTGATCAGGTTTCCTTTCATGCTGCAATACTGGAAAAGCTGTGATCAAAGTCACTAATGATGAGTATTTGACTCTTAACTAATGTAAATCTATTCCTCCTTGCCATTCTATACCTTTCTGTAGCCACTGATACAATTGATCACATCATCGTCATCTGTCTGCTCTCTGACAGCTGAATAGAATAGCAATTGCTTGTTTTCATTCTCATTGATTTAAGCAGGCAGAGAATCACCGGTAAAGACTATTCTTCCTGTGTCCACACTGTTACCTTGGGTTTATCTCTCAATATATTCCTAGCCCGCTCATATTTCTCAAGTATATGATATCATAATTGATGGCACCCAGCTTTACCTCATCTCCACTGATTGCAATTAGTTATATTGCCTGACATCCAAAAGTCAGTGAATAGAATTTTGCTCCATATAGTCTCCAATGAAAACGCTCATTCTTTCTGGAAACTGTTTGAAACTAAATCAGACAGATTGCAGTGTTGATGGCACTGTGATCCTTGATTGAATTTTGCATCTTGTCTCCCATGCTAGCATTGGCTGCTGCCTTCGACCTTGTCTTAGATGAAGCATTTATTTGTAGATAAACTGTCTTGGTTATCAGATATTGCAGGTGGGAGCGCCTTACAATAGAAGTAAAACACAAAATGCTGGAAACAGCAAATTAGAAAAAAATACAATTAGTTTATTTTAGAGGCACAGGCCCTTCGGTCCACCAAGTCCACGCCGTCCAGGGATCTCTGTACACCAACACTATCCCACACACACGAGGGACAATTTACAATTTAACCAAAGCCAATTAACTTACAAACCTGTATATCTTTGGAGTGTGGGAGGAAAACGGAGCACCTGGAGAAACCCCACGCAGGTCACAGGGGGAGCGTACAAACTCTTTACAGACAGCACCAGTGATCAGGATTGAACGTGGATCTCTGCCGCTGAAAGGCAGCAACTCTACCATTACACCACTGTGCTACCCCAATTGAGGATGAATATTGTCAGAAATGCGAAATAGAAAGCAAGTTAGCTTTAAGTTATGTACTGAGGATGAATAGGACAAAATAAATGTTTGTGATTGGCTGAGGTCAAGAGTGTCATGTTGAGGTTTTAGATTTTATTTTTGGAGATACAGTGTGGAAACAGCCCGTCGACCGACCGAGTCCACACCGACCAACAAACATGCGCGGCCACTGGGAGAACGTACAAGCTCGGTACAGGCAGCACCCATAGTCAGGACCGAACCTGGGCCCCTGGTGTTGTAAGGTAGCAATACCACCGCTGTGGCGCTGATGGATTAATAAGGCATCTTAAAAGAGAATGCAAGCAAACAACAATAAATTGTGTGACATGCAGGGCTACAAGGCATGTTCAACAACTTGGGATGTGATGAGAGTTAAAAGCAGAACCATTATCACATATGGATGATTTAGAACAGAAATGGCATACAGAGGAAGCAAATAACCTGAAAGTTGTAGAATTTTAGTTTAGTTTGTTGTCACATGTGCCGAGGTACAGTGAAAAGCTTTTGTTGCTTGCTATCCAGTCAGCAGAAAGACAATATGATTACAATTGAGCCATTTACAGCGTATAGATACATGATAAGTCCAATCAAGGATAGTCTGAGGGTCACCAAAGAGGTAGATTGTAGTTCAGCACTGCTCTCTGGTTGTGGTAGGGATAACGGCGAAATAACCATATAACAATTACAGCACGGAAACAGCCATCTCGACCCTTCTAGTCCATGCTGAACACGTATTCTCCCCTAGTCCCATATACCTGCGCTCAGACCATAACCCTCAATTCCTTTCCTGTCCATATAACTATCCAATTTATTTTTAAATGATAAAAACGAACCTGCCTCCACCACCTTCACTGGAAGCTCATTCCACACAGCTACCACTCTCTGAGTAAAGAAGTTCCCCCTCATGTTACCCCTAAACTTCTGTCCCTTAATTCTCAAGTCATGTCCCCTTATTTGAATCTTCCCTACTCTCAGTGGGAAAAGCTTATCCACGTCAACTCTGTCTATCCCTCTCATCATTTTAAAGACCTCTATCAAGTGCCCCCTTAACCTTCTGCGCTCCAAAGAATAAAGCCCTAACTTGTTCAACCTTTCTCTGTAACTTAGTTGCTGAAACCCAGGCAACATTCTAGTAAATCTCCTCTGTACTCTCTCTATTTTGTTGACATCCTTCCTATAATTAGGCGACCAACAGCTGGGAAGAAACCGTCCCTGAACCTGGAGCAGGCACATGCCATCAGGGTAGGCAAGGTAGGCACTGCCTGCCCTGACTAAACTTATAAAATGGTCATTATTAAATATAAATAGTAAAGGCACGGGAGAACTATGTCTACCTAAGAGATCGATCTCTTAGGTAGACATAATTCTCCCGTGCCTTTCATCCGCAGTACATGTAATACGCAAAAGTATGTGCAACTCGCGTGCCGTCGACACTGCTTAAAGCCTTCAATGACAACGGTCTATAAAGGCAGCTGAAATTCTCCCTTTGAACAATGGACTGCGTGCATACAGCGCAGGTTTCTTGGTGGGTTTTTCAAACATGGATTGTCATTATCTTAAGAGTATCTTAAGACACAAAGAGAGAAGAATGGAGTTCGTGTACAAATAATGTGGTAAGTAAATTTATTTGAGCTACCGTATTTCCCAGCAATGAAGACGCACCCCCAATTCAAGTTGCTATGAAAGTTGCTGTCAAAGCTGTTTTCTTGACTAATTCCTGTTACTACCCAATTGCATACTTGTGTAACAATATCCTTTGCCAATTTAGTTCACCAAAATATCTGATAATATGCTGTAAATTTATTTGTGAGGTTGTTACGTTTAATGTGCCTGTAAAGCTGGAGCAAGCAAGAATTTTAATGTTCCAGTCCTACACATAGGACAATTACCCCATTCCCCGGCTATGAAGACACACCCCCAATTTAAGTTGCAAAATTTTGAAAAAAGGATGGCGGGAAAGGATGAAGGGTTCTGGTTTAGTCCAGGGGTCGGCAAAGTCGCCTGCGTGCCCCAGGACTGGCTCCAGTTCCCAGATCCCTCGCGTCCCTGGTACTAGCTGCAGTTCCCTGGTCGCTTGCCCCAGGTCTGGCTGTGACACCCAGGTCGGCCACGTGCCCCGCGAATGGCTGCAGTTCCCAGGTCGTCTCGCTTGCCCCAGGTCTGGCTGTTGCGCCCAGGTTGCCTGCGAGGCCCAGGACTAGCTGCTGTGCCACGGGACTGGCTGTAGCACCCAGGTCGGCTTGCTTTCCCCAGGTCTGGCTGTGACACCCAGGTCGGCTGCATGCCCCGCGAATGGTTACAGTTCCCAGGTCGCCTGCCTCGGAAATAGTAAGAGAGAGAGAGCGCGAGCCCTGGACGGAGCAGCCAGCCTTCTGCCCAGTAGCTACCCGCCAGCCACCACCTTCACCAGTTGCGCCTGTGCCAGAGGACACCGTGGCTGGCCGGCCGGCAGAAGGCTCTGAGGGTTCGATCCTGACTACGGGTGCTTCCCTCCCCGGCCACAGTGCGGTGGCCCCGCCCCCGGAGCGCCGCTGCAGCAGTGAGTGAGTTGCTGGAATGATCCCCGACCTCCTCCTTCTCAACGCTCCTGCCCGTGCTGACCCGGGCCAGACTCCCCACACGCTGTGAAAGGAACTCTCCCCTCCCAGCGGCACTGTCCTTTTACGGCCGCTTCCCATCAGCTGCCAGCAATGAGGGATAGACTTGGCTATCCCTCAGTACAGCAACATCTGAGGGATAGCCAAATCTATCTTTCTTGGCTAACAACCTAACCGTTGGCCTCCAAGACGCAGGTAAATTTTCGTACCTTATTTTTGGGTAAAAAATAGTGTCTTCATTGCCGAGAAATACGGTATATATTTTTTAATACATTATTAAGAGATAAGGGTTTTGAAGACAAATTACTTTATAAAAGTCGACCGACTGCCTACCAGAGAGGAGAACAATCTGCACATGCGCGTTTTTTAAGATTTTTAAAAGCCGACTGACTGCCTACCCTGAGTACTTACTCACGGCATGTGCCTGATCTGGAGGTATGCGTTTTCACACTTCTATACCCTTTGCCTGATGGGAGAGGGGCGACGAAGGAGGGGCCATAGTGCGACTCGTCTTTGATTATGCTGCTGGCCTTGCCAAGGCAGTATGAGGTATAAATGGAGTCAATAGAAGGGAAGTCTGGAACCTGAAGAGTCTGAAGAAGGGTCTCAACCCGAAACGTCACCCATTCCTTCTCTCCAGAGATGCTGCCTGTCCCGCTGAGTTACTCCAGCATTTTGCGATCTTCCTTCAATAGAAGGGAGGTTGGTTTATGTGATAGTCTGATAGGGTTGCCAACTGTCCCGTTTCCGTATATTGGGCTAAATTGGTTTGTCCCATACGGGACCGCCCTTGCCCCGTATTTGACTACTATTCGGGGATTGTCGGGTCGGAGCGCCACTTCCTGCCCCGCCTCACCCGTCTCGACGTAGTGCAGCCCAAAGATCCTAGAGGACCAAGATAGACCACTCCTCCGAAATCCAATGGACTGGCGTGTAGTACGTGACGGAACGTCACGGCCGCCATTTTTCAATGCGACACGCGACTTCCGGTATGCCACCCGCTGTGATCCAAAGCAAAGATTATAGAGCTCCGCTATAATCTTTGATCCAAAGCAAAGATCCTCGAGTATCTTGTAGCGGGAACAGCCCCCTCCTTTGCGTAGTTTCCCTTGCATTGTATTGCTTTAACACACACTGCACAAAATTAAATTTAACGTATACATATTTTATATATTTATATGAATGTGTGTCTGTGTGTGAGAGGCAAGTTAGAGATAATTAAGTTTATTCTCATGGATCAGAAGCAACTTTGATTTAAATAATCACTATTAATTTATTTGTCTTGTAAGATGATATACATAAACCATAAAGGCAATTATATATATAATTATATAGTAATAATATATATATGCATATATATATATTTATACACACATATATATACACATACATATATACACACATACATATATACACATACATACATATGCACACATACAAATACACGCATACATATGGATACATTTATATGCATACATACACACATATAAACATATATACACACATATACATATACATGCATATATACACATACATGCATATATACACATACATATATATTTATACATATGATTAACATGTAGAGGAACCAACGAGAGAGAGCAGGCTATTTTAGACTGGGTATTGAGTAATGAGGAAGGGTTAGTTAGCAATCTTGTTGTACGTGCCCCCTTGGGCAAGAGTGACCATAATATGGTTGAGTTCTTCATTAGGCAGGCAGTGACTAGTGGGGTACCGCAAGGCTCAGTGCTGGGACCCCAGCTATTTACAATATATATTAATGATCTGGATGAGGGAATTGAAGGCAATATCTCCAAGTTTGCGGATGACACTAAGCTGGGGGGCAGTGTTAGCTGTGAGGAGGATGCTAGGAGACTGCAAGGTGACTTGGATAGGCTGGGTGAGTGGGCAAATGTTTGGCAGATGCAGTATAATGTGGATAAATGTGAGGTTATCCATTTTGGTGGCAAAAAAACAGGAAAGCAGACTATTATCTAAATGGCGGCCGACTAGGAAAAGGGGAGATGCAGCGAGACCTGGGTGTCATGGTACACCAGTCATTGAAAGTAGGCATGCAGGTGCAGCAGGCAGTGAAGAAAGCGAATGGTATGTTAGCTTTCATAGCGAAAGGATTTGAGTATAGGAGCAGGGAGGTTCTACTCCAGTTGTACAGGGTCTTGGTGAGACCACACCTGGAGTATTGCGTACAGTTTTGGTCTCCAAATCTGAGGAAGGACATTATTGCCATAGAGGGAGTGCAGAGAAGGTTCACCAGACTGATTCCTGGGATGTCAGGACTGTCTTATGAAGAAAGACTGGATAGACTTGGTTTATACGCTCTAGAATTTAGGAGATTGCGAGGGGATCTTATAGAAACTTACAAAATTCTTAAGGGGTTGGACAGGCTAGATGCAGGAAGATTGCTCCCGATATTGGGGAAGTCCAGGACAAGGGGTCACAGCTTAAGGATAAGGGGGAAATCCTTTAAAACCGAGATGAGAAGAACCTTTTTCACAGAGAGTGGTGAATCTCTGGAACTCTCTGCCGCAGAGGGTAGTCGAGGCCAGTTCATTGGCTATATTTAAGAGGGAGTTAGATGTGGCCCTTGTGGCTAAGGGGATCAGAGGGTATGGAGAGAAGGCAGGTACGGGATACTGAGTCGGATGATCAGCCATGATCATATTGAATGGCGGTGCAGGCTCGAAGGGCCGAATGGCCTACTCCTGCACCTAAATTCTATGTTTCTATTATTTTCCAACGATCAATAGATTTACGATCAGTTCCTGTGGATTGGAGGATAGCTAATGCTATCCCACTTTTCAAGAAAGGAGCGAGAAAGAAAACGGGGAATTACAGACCAGTTAGCCTGACTTTGGTGGTGTGAAAGATGCTGGAGTCAATTATTAAAGATGTAATAATGGGGCATTTGGATAGCAGTAAAAGGATTAGTCCAAGTCAACATGGATTTATGATTTTACAATGCATTTAAGCCTCTCCCATTTTTATGAGATGCATTCCTGGAATATGTAGGAAGTTTATTGTAACCTAGTGCTACTTGCCTGAACAATGGATGATATATCACTTAAATGCAATTGTTTTCAGTTGTGTGGAGAGACCTGTATATTGAAAATGCGTTTTGCCTCTAATATGTCAATTTACCTTAAATGTAGAAGAGCTTATTAAAATCTTCTTACAAAGACCATTAAGTATTTTCTTTCTATCCTCTTTTGGACCCAAGGCATAGCAGAGCTGCCAACTCTCACGAAGAGGTAAGGGAGGGAGAGAGGGAAGGGAGGGAGAGAAGGGAAGGGAGGGAGAGAGTAGAGAGAGGAGAGAGAGAGAGAGGAGAGAGAGAGATCGAGAGAAGAGAGGGGAGAGAGAGATCGAGGGGAGGGGAGAGAGAGATCGAGAGAGAGAGAGGGAGAAGGGAAAGGGGGGAGGGGGGGAAGGGGAAGGGGGGAGAAGGGAGAAGGGGGACAGGGAGAAGGGGGACAGGGAGAAAGGCGGGGAGGGAGAGTGGAACGATAGCACATTATAACGCGCAGCCGTCCCATTACGACCAAAGATTATAGAGCAGAGCTCCACTAGTATCTTTGATTGCGGCCGCCGCCTGCCGAACTCCCCGACCCACCATTGCACCCAAAGATGATAGAGCAGAGTTATATAATATTTGATTGCACCCTTCTTCACGGCGGGCTTGTGATCTTTGCTTGTGATGTCTTGACAATTCGAGGGATATAACGGGTAACAGCCACCCATTCTCGGACTTGAATCTGAGCTTGAAAAATCTCCTGGTCACTGGACCTGATGTGTCCGCGGGCCATATTGTGGAGACCAATCCCTTACAAGAACAAGACCAAAAACGTACAGAAGTGTTAAAATTGTCTTTATTATTATGGTAAGTAAAGATCTATTAAAAATAAGTCTAATAACGTTCTAATGTACCGACAAACCCAGTTCCCCAATGGCCGTTGATGGGAGAACAGAAAATAACATTTTCACGACAGAATATCGACTGAAAATAATAAAAATATTTTCTCACCTTTCTTTTTTATTGGGGAACCTAAAGAATGACAGGTCGGGTCGTTTAGATTTACGATTAGAATACTTGATAGCAGAGCAGTGAGATGAAATTTAGATAAGGACGCCATGACAGTGTGGGGGAAGCCCAATAAATGCCTCAAAAAATGGCGGCGACGATCACACACGTCATACTACGCGTTTTTCGAGGAGTGTTCTATCTTGGTCCTCTAGGATCTTTGGTGCAGCCCATGGAGTACTGCAGCAACACCTAGTCCGTGGCCCCGTCGGTCGGCAGCCCGGCCAGCTGTCCGACCTTCACTTACCGCCGACACCACCACCCCTCCTTCTCATGGCCGATCATCGGTTCATGAGTTGGATGGGGTGCAGGACCAAAATTCCTCAGCTGGCCCGCCGGCTGGGCTATGTGCAGTCCAACACCCAGGGCAACTCATCATTCATCCAAGCACGACCGAGTCGGTCAATGAATTGCTGTCGGGAATTTTTCCCTTATTTTGACCTTTTGTCCCTTATTTGGGAGTGAGAAAGTTGGTAACCCTATGGTCTAGGCTGCAAATGTTTTCAGTATACAAGATGCTATATGTGGAAGTCATTGTAGTTTGTTTTTGTGCACATCTCAGAGAACGTGCCAAGTCGTTGCAGAAATGTTCTCTATTGGCAATCGTTGTAATACAGCTTTTAATATGGAAGTATTTCCTGAGAACAAAATGAGACTCATTATGTATAAATTAGATATAAAAATGGAAACCTGACACTATTGTGGATTTTGCAAAGAATGTTTAGATCTGCAATTTACAGGAAATTTTCAAAGAAAGTATCATCCATTACTGATGAAGATTCTGCCACAGTCTGTCTTGTGTGCTCTGTAGCAGGCAAGAATAGCTAGATTTAATTTATAAAGCACCTTTATTTACAGTGCTTAAAAGCTACAGTACCTGATTAAATGCATCAGAAATCTAATTTCTAATAAACAAACCTTTCTTTCGATGAAGGAGATAGGTGGCTTGCCGCTGTATTGCTGTATGCATGAAAATAACCCACCAGAAAGGCAGTCCTTTCAGTTCCTCTGGGAGGTGCCTTCAATCTAGCTGCTAAACAGCAGCATAAACTGTGGGGGAGGTACTATAGCACTGACTTGTCTTCCAAGAGCAAAACAGCCGGGCTAGGCAACTTCTGGGCAAATGTTTAACCAGCAGATAATTAATTGTTCAACCTACGTTATCACATGCTGAGAATGTGTTACTTTGCATCGAATTATTTTTTAAGTGGAAGATGTTTGGCTTGCAGAGAATGTCAGCAGGCTTGCATCATTAATTCAGCCTGCGAGTCCGTTTTGGGCTGAAAATGGCTGGCTTTGCTGGAATGTGGCAGACAGAAGAAGCTGGAAGCATTTGCACTATATGTATATGACTTAAATCCCGGGGAATTGCAATTCTGCATGCCAAAAGTCAGCACTATGTACTCCGGAGTCGAAGTTAAATGTGGAACCGATTCAACGGCAGAGAAAAATGAGGTGAGAGCTGGATAACTGTGGAAGAGGATTATGGGGCAGATGAAACTTTAATGGACAGTGTATTTTTGGACTTTTAAAGCGTATCATTAATCAGGAAATGATTAGGATGCTTTATTTATTCAGATTTGTCAGGAATATAAATTGGTCAGAGAAATCTGTGCAGGAGACATTTAATGGTATTGCGAAAGAGATTCCTTTCGCATGAAACATTTATACTGGTTAAAGTTAAAATTCATTGTTCAATCGACAGGGTGTGAAACTTGCAATTAAAATCTGCAGTAAATGACAAATACTGACGGCAGTTTTAGTCCTCTCTTCCGTTTGGCAGACAGTGATATTCCAGATGTCAGGATGGATTTGATTGTTTTCCTAACTGGGGGAAGGGTCAGGAAGTAAAAGCTGTATGGGAGTTTAATGTTATAATGAAAGACTAACTGGAAGTCATTTTCCTTTTATGTTTTTAAGTAACCCTCCTCCACTACAAATTTTTAAATTAGTCTGAAGTGAAGACATTGTCCTAGAAATTTAACGTTCTGTGAATTTAATGTCAATTTATAGTCATACAGCATGGAAACAGGCTCTTCGGCCCAACACGTCCATGTTGAACAAGATGCCCTATCTAAGCTTGTCCCATTCTTTTCTATCCATGTATTTGTCCGAATATCTTTTAAATGTCTTTATGTATTTGCTTCAACCACTTCCTCTGACAACTCATTCCATGTACGTACCACACTCTGTGTGGGGCAAAAATTGTTCCTCTGGTTCCTATTCATCTTTTTGCCCCTCGCCTTAAACCTATGCTCTCGAGTTCTTGATTCCCCAACCCTGGCAAAAAGATTGCGTTAATTCACCTTATTGGTGCCCCTCATGATTTTATTTACTTCTAAGATCTCCCCTCAGTTCCTTTTCGCCAATAGGATCCTAGCATGGCCAAACTCTCCCTATAACTCTGACGATAACTCTGACGATATCAGTGTATAACTCTGAATTTATCTCCCTATAACTATATATCAGTCTGAAGAAGAGTTTCGGCTCAAAACGTTGCCTATTTCCTTCGCTCCATAGATGCTGCTGCACCCGCTGAGTTTCTCCAGCATTTTTGTGTACCTTAGATTTTCTTCTTAAACACTCTCCCTATAACTATCCCTCGAATCCTAGCTTTGCGGAATTTTTCCAAACATGGAATTTAACTATGCTTCTCTATATTTACATTTGGGGAGATGGTGACTTCTTAACTGCCCCCTTATTTTTGATCTTTTAAATCCGACTAAGACATGATAAACAGGATTTTATACCTGATGGGTATCCTAATATAACTTTGAATCTTCTCACATGGCAGTCACCTGAGTTTTACAAGAAAAACGCGAGAATACCATGTGTAACTGTGTTTCTCTGTGCAGGTGCCTCCAATTTTGGGATTATGGCACATATTTGCATGACTGTCAAAATCCTGACAGCAGTTTAATGGTGTCTTCCCAACTGTGATCTGACTTTTAACTCCCAATGGGTGTGAAGTTGCATCAGTTCCCTCATTCATGATTGGGCATATCCCAAACAAAAAACATCAAGTTAGACCTAGTGCAGTAATAGTTTGTTCATTTAAATGGAGAGGAACAGCTGCAAGGAATCTATGTCAGATTTATTTACTCCTTAAAAATTATTATACAATGGATGCAATTTAAACCGTGTATAAGGCTTTTGTTTTGAAATAAAATTATTAAAATAGTTTAAAACAAAGAATTTGAATGTTAGAAACATTCAAAAATGTTTTGATAGTTGACTAAGCCAAGGACAGATATTGGACAGTCATCAGTTTTTCCAGCTATATTGTAGGTGGGACTTAAATATGACTACAGTATTTATTCCTGAAATGCCTTGCCGGCGTGGAGGATTTCAACACTGAAGAAAGAGTTGACTTAGTACAAGTTGTCCCTGGGACTGAGATGAGCCAGTGGGTCATAAATATTTGGAATTCTCGACTGAGGAGCTTCAGTCGCTGAATGTGTCCAAAATAAAGATAGCTTAGGTTGTTTGGAAATTGAGTTATCAGGGTGTTACCAGAAAATTATACTGAAATAAAAGATCAGTCATTTACATGGTGGAGTGAACTGAATGGTCTACCCTTATTCATATTTTAAATTATAATGGTATAATTGTAGGGTTCTATCAGGAGGTAAATCGTCATTCTAGAATATGAAATTTTAAAATTATTTATTGTTTATTTTCATTCTCCCTTTGAGGATTTAAAAAATATAAATCTGTATAATTGCCTGAGGAAGCTGATACCAAAAATTGACTGAAGGTTTTGATATTGTTATTTTAAAACAATTTTTGCTCTGTTGGTGTGGCTAGGAAGGTCGACATTTATTGGGGAATTGCCTAGAACCATGCAGTTCTTTAATAGATGGTACCCCCATAATGTTGATGTGCAGTGAGTTCCAGAATTTAAACCAATGATGATGAAGGAACTGCAATATATTTTAAAGTCGGGGTAATGTGAAACTTGCAGGTGAATCTGCAGTTGCCGTCCCTTCCCATCAACTTGCTGCTTTTCTATTCTTTGTTTGGCATATACTGTTGGATTTTTTAAGATGGGTGACTTCAACATAACCTTGATGTGCCAGTGAGAGAGGGAATAAAATCTTTAGGGTGGTGGGTGAGTTGACAATTAAGCAATTACTTTGTCCTGGACATTGCTGAATTTTATGTGTCCAAAGTAATTTCCAGTAAAGTGGAAATTATTCTGTCATGCTTTAGACGTGCCTTGTTGATGTTGGAAAGACTTTGGGCAGTTATGTAGTGAGTTAGCCTCTGACATGCTCTTTTGGCCACAGTCCTTATTTTACGCCTCCAAGTGAGTTTCTGTTCAGGATGTTATCTGGTAGGTGATTCAGTGTGGACAACATAGTTGAATGTCTGGATACATGGTTAGGTTCTTGTTGGCGATAATTGTGGCCTGGCACTTGGGGTGGTACATGGAGCCTGGATGTTGTCCAGGTCTTGCTGCACGCAAGCATGGACTTGTTTCATAGAGTTACAAAATTGCAGTTAGGTTGGGAAATAAATGCAGGCCTTAACAGCAATGACCACAACTCTCAAAAAATAATAATTATAAACTGGCATTGGCAGTTAATGTTGAGTAAATGCCACTATGTCACTGTATATTACCTCCAATAGGTTTCATATTTTCTGAGGAGTTCAAATGATAAAATGCTACATAATCTCATTATCACAACTGTGTTTCTGTTGTGCCGTGTGAAATAAATTGATGCAGTATAAAAGAGAAAGTTATTTGAGTAAATATGAGCCCAAATCTCTGGGTTAATACTGGTGAACTATCTCCAAAGAAAATCTGGCAATGATGTTCTTTCTCTGCGATATTAAAATATTTCCATCTGTTTTTAGCAAAAGCATAACCACTTAAAGAAAGTTGGCTTTTTAAGGGGAGGTGCTGATTTGTATGACAGACTGGATTTCATGAAAGACTGGGCTATGTCTGCAACTGCAGAGCTGAACTGCAACTGCAGATCAGAGCAATGCTGCCTGATCCAAATGTTTTCCTAATTTCTCGTTTTTCCAGCATCTACTGTCTTGTTGCACAGGGTGAAACAACATTTGTACTCATGGTTTGAAGCTTGGATAATGAACTTGTACAAGAAAAGCTCTAATCTCTCTGGTAGACTGAAATAATATGGTTAATACACAGTATTTACCAAATGCTTTTTGGTGGTAGTGATGGATATTTAATTTGCACCCGATTTGGATAACTAACATCTATCTAATTGTGATACATTGCAATCAACTGAAAATGTATTTCTGCAACAAATGCATGAGTGCATTTGGGTGCTTTTAGTTTTGTTAATAAATTGGTAAATGTAGGTACAGATTAATAATTTGATGGTGCATGATTGGGTCATAAACGAGTATTTTAAACTTAAATATGGGACATTATAAGAGTGTGAAAGAAGAGTTGTTAGGAGTGAACTGGCGAATTAGGTTAAGAGAAGATTAATTGAGAACCAGTAGGAGACATCGGAGGGGATCTTGTGGAATGTGCAGAATGAAATATCCCAACCAGAAAGAAAAAATCCAGGGGGTGGATCAGCATCTTTGGTTAATCAAAAAAGTTTAAAGTAGTATCATATTTGCAGAATAAGCATATATGCAGAGACAGATGGAAGCCAGAAGGTTAGCTAAAAAATGTAAAAGCAACGAATGACTGAAAAATTAATATGGAAGGAAGGATGAAAGAATTTTAATAACAAAGGAACAGTGAAGAATGTTAACAGGAAAACTTAATTGAAGAATTAAAAAATAAGGATTGAAGAAATTGAAAAGAGTATGGTGGCATAGTGTGACATCAACATAACTGTCCAATGACTTGTGTTCAATCTGACCTCTGGTGCTGTTTGGTTTGTACGTTCTCCATGTGACATCCGGCTGCTAAAGATGTGCAGGTGGTAAATTAATTGGTCCCTATGAATTGCCGCTAATGTGTTGATGACAGGTAGAATTTAATGGAATATATGGAAAATATCATGGGAATATCACAGGATTTGTGTAAATGGGTGCTTGATGGTCCACATGTTTTCAATAGGCTGAAGATCGTTTCTGCGGTGCATAACTATAAAAAACAGGCAGGCCAAAATGTGAATGCAGTAAGAGTTACTATTGATCTTCAAATATAAGACTTGATCCTATAGAAAGCGAGTCTGAGGAATAAATAATCAAAAATAAGGAGATGCAGAATGAATTAAATAAGCATTTTGCATTGATCTTCATTAGGGAAGATACATTTAACAACCCAGATATTATTAAATTATGAAAATTAGACTGGTCAGGGAAGTGATAGCAGGTTATGTGGACACGTCCCGAAGTACAGCATGCTATGTCCAGCTCCTCCAATCTTCTTGCTTTCTTCCCCATCCAACCCTGCAATCTGTTTGAATAAGGGTCCCAACCCGAAACTTTACCTATCCATGTTCTCCAGGGAAGGTGCCTGACACTCAGAATGACTCCGGCATTTTGTCTCTTGTTTTTAATCCTAAATTCTGATGAGCTTTCCATCCGAAGAGCTTAAAGTGAGTAAATAGTGGGCGTTGATGCAATAGATTTAGTTTTACAAATTTCCCCAGATTTTGAAAGTTTCATTAGGTTAGAAAATAATGAATGTAGGTCCTTTATTCAAGAATGAAGACTGGCATTAGATAGAAAGCCCTAGGCTGGTTAGCTTAATTAACATCTGACATAAGGGGAAAGTTAGAAGCTGTTATTAAAAGCATTTTAGTAGGACGTTTGGAAAAACTTCAAGTAACCAATGTGGTTTTGTGAAAGATAAATTGTGCTTGAACAAATGTGCTATAGATAAAGTGAACTACTGGATATACTAAGATTTCAAGAAGTAATTTGAAATGGTGCCACATCAAATGAAAGCCGGAGGGGAGGTAACATGTTAGAATGGATAAAAGATTGGCTGAATAACAAGAAAAGGCAGGCAGAGGTAGATATTGTTTTGGTCAGCGGGATATAATATGCTGCGCTTCAACAATTTACAATTTATTATCAATAAGTTGGATGAACCCTGGTTGCTAAATTTGTTTATGATACTGTAGTCAAAGGATTTTAAAAGATCAGGACCGAAGAATGTAAGTCTTTGGCTCGAGAGTCTTCGGCGAGGAGGCTGAGGAGAGGAGCTACTCAAAAAGCTGGAGAGGACGGGACGCGGCGAACACATGACGGGTAAGATGAGCCAGTGTGAGGCTTGCAGGATGTGCGAGCCCAGGGACACGGATGGAGCCTCTGGCTGCTACAACTGTGGCAAGTACGTCCAGCTTCTGCTCCTGAAGGACCGTGTTGGGGCACTGGAGAAGCAGCTGGATGATCTCGGGGCCATCCGGGAAAACGCAGGTTTCCTGGATAGGTCCTCCAGTGAGGTTGGCACGCCGAGGATACGGCAAGAACAAAGTTGTGTGACTGAGAGAAAGGGTGGTAACTGGAGTGCAAGAGACCCAGGTGGCTGTGCCTAATGAAAACAGGCACGCCCTCTTGGGAACTGTCGGGGGAGATGAAGCTTCCAGCCTGAGCGGCGAACACGTCGGTGGCTCCAATCGGCAAGACCGACGTCGGGCAGAGCCATAGTGGTGGGTGACTACATTGTCCGAGGAGCGGACAGTAGATTCTGTGGCAGCATTGCCTCCCTGGTGCCAGGGTTCAAGATGTCACGAGCCAAATTCAGAACATCCTCAAGAGGGGAGGTGAACAGCCGGCATTAGTCGTGCACGTAGGCACAAACGACATCGGGAAGAAGAGGAAGGAGGTTCTGCAACGTGAGTTCAGAGAGCTAGGAAGAAGATTGAAAACCAGAACTTCTAGGGTGGTTATCTCTGGATTGCTTCCAGTACCTCGTGCTAGTGAGGACAGGAACAGAGAGATAGGGGATCTGAATGTGTGGCTGAGGGCCTGGTGCAGGGAGCAAGGATTTAGATTTATAGACCACAGGGATCTCTTCTGGGGTAGGGGTGACCTGTACAAAAGGGACGGTTACACCTTAACAGGAGGGGGACCGACGTTCTGGCAGGCAGGTTTGCTAGGGCTACACGTGTGGGTTTAAACTAAATAGTGGGGGGCGGGGGAGGGAGAAATTGACAAATTGGGACTATAAAGATGGAGTTGAAGGGGAAGTGACCACAAGAAAAGGTACAAAAGACTCTCGAATTAATGGGAAGGAAAGTTTGAGAAGGGATAAGAGAGTAAGGTCAGGGTCAATTGCGAGCGGTGCGAGAGGGGAGGTGAATATGCACGAATTATAAGAAATAAAGTGGACGAGCTTGAGGCTCAGTTAGAAATTGGCAAGTATGATGTTGTGGGAATTACAGAGACATGGCTGCAAGAGGGTCAGGGCTGGGAACTGAATATTCAAGGGTATACCTCCTATATAAAGACAGACAAGGTGGGCAAAGGGTGCAGTAGCTCTGTTGGTGATGAATGAAATTCAGTCCCTTGCAAGCGGTGACATTGAAATAGGTGATGTGGAGTCAATATGGTTAGAACTAAGGAATTGTAAGGATAAAAATACCCTAATGGGACTTATCTACAGGCCCCCAAACAGTAGCCAGGATATAAGGTGCAAGTTGAAACAGGAGTTAAAATTGGCATTTTGTAAAGGTTGTTATGGGAGATTTCAACATGCAGGTCGATTGGGAAAATCAGGTTGGTACTGGACCCCAAGAAAGGGAGTTTGTGGAGTGCCTCCCTGATGGATTCTTAGAGCAGCTTCTATTGCCTACCAAGGAGAAGGCAATTCTGGATTTAGTGTTATGTAATTAACTGGATTTGATAATGGAACTTGAGGTTAAGGAGCCATTATGAGGTAGTGACCATAATATGGTAAGTTTTAATCTACAATTGGAGAGGGAGAAGGGTAAATCGGAGGTGTCTGTGTTACAGTTGAACAAAGAGGACTATGGAGCCATGAGGGAGGAGCTGGCCAAAGTTGACCTGAAAGATACCCTAGCAGGGATGACAGTGGAACAACAATGGCAGGTATTTCTAGGAATGATACAGAAGGTGCAGGATCAGTTCATTCCAAAGAGGAAGAAAGATTCCAAGGGGAGAAAGGGGCGACCATGGCTGACAAGAGATGTCAGGGACAGTATAAAAAAAAAAAGAGAAGTACAATGTAGCAAAGATGAGCAGGAAGCAAGAGGATTGGTTAATTTTTAAAGAGCAACAGAAGATAACTAAAAAGACAATACGGGGAGAAAAGATGAGGTACGAAGGTAAGCTAGCCAAGAATATAAAGGAGGATAATAAAAGCTTCTTTAGGTATGTGAAGAGGAAAAAATTTGTTAAGACCAAAGTTGGACCCTTGAAGACTGAAAAAGGTGAATTTATTGTGGGGAAGAAGGAAATGGCAGATGAGTTGAACAGGTACTTTGAGTCTGTCTTCACAAACAATCTTCCTGATATGATGAATTTAGGAGATTGAGAGGTGATCTTATAGAAACTTACAAAATTCTTAAGGGGTTGGACAGGCTAGATGCAGGAAGATTGTTCCCGATGTTGGGGAAGTCCAGAACAAGGGGTCACAGCTTAAGGATAAGGGGGAATCCTTTAGGACCGAGATGAGAAAAACTTTTTTCACACAGAGAGTGGTGAATCTCTGGAACTCTCTGCCACAGAGGGTAGTTGAGGCCAGTTCATTGGCTATATTTAAGAGGGGTTAGATGTGGCCCTTGTGGCTAAGGGGATCAGGGGGTATGGAGAGAAGCCAGGTACGGGATACTGAGTGGGATGATCAGCCATGATCATATTGAATGGCGGTGCAGGCTCGAAGGGCCGAATGGCCTACTCCTGCACCTAATTTCTATGTTTCTATGTTTCTATGTTAGCCTGACATGTGGTGGTGGGGATGATGCTGGAGTCAATTATTAAAGATGAAATAGCTTCCCATTTTGATAGCAGTAACAGGATCGGTCTGAGTCAGCATGGATTTACGAAGGGGAAATCATGCTTGACATCTTCTGGAATTTTTTGAAGATGTAAATAGGAAAATGGACAAGGGAGAGCCAGTGAATGTAGTGTACCTGGACTTTCAGAAAGCATTTGATAAGGTCCCACATAGGAGATTAGTGGGCAAAATTAGGGGACATGGTATTGGGGGTAGAGTGCTGACAAGGATAGAAAATTGGTTGGCAGACAGGAAACCATATTTGCAGATGACACAAAGCTGGGTGGACTGGACAGTGTGAACTGTGAGGAGGATGCCATGAGAATGCAGGGTGACTTGGACAGGTTGGGGGAGTGGGCAGATGCATGGCAGATGCAGTTTAATGTGGATAAATATGAGGTTATCCACTTTGGTAGCAAAAACAGGAAGGCAGATTACTATGTAAATGGTGTAAAGTTGGGAAAAAGGAAAGTTCAACAGGATCTGGGGGTCCTTGTTCATCAGTCAATGAAAGTAAGCATACAGGTACAGCAGGCAGTGAAGAAAGCGAATGGCATGTTGGCCTTTATAACAAGAGGAGTTGAGTATAGGAGCAAAGAGGTCCTTCTGCAGTTGTATATAGCCTGGAGTAGTTTTGGTCCCCTCATTTGAGGAAGGACATTGTGCAGTTGAGGAAGGACAGTGTGCAGTTTTGATCCCCTAATTTGAGGAACGACATTCTTGCTATTGAGGGAGTGCAGCATAGGTTTACAAGGTTAATTCCTGGGATGGCGGGACTGTCATATGCTGAGAGAATGGAGCTGCTGGGCTTGTATACTCTGGAGTTTAGAAGGATGAGAGGGAATATTAAGGGTTTGGACTCGCTAGAGGCAGGAAACATGCCACAGTTTAAGAATAAGGGATAAGTCATTTAGAACGAAGATGAAGAAACATTTTTTCTCACAGAGAGTTGTGAGTGTGGAATTCTTTGCCTCAGAGGGCAGTGGAGGCCAGTTCTCTGGATACTTTCAAGAGAGAGCTTGATAGGGCTTTTAAAGATAGTGGAGTCCGGGGATATGGGGAGAAGGCAGGAACGGGGTACTGATTGGGGATAATCAGCCATGATCACATTGAATGGCGGTGCTGGCTTGAAAGGCCGAATGGCCTACTCCTGCCCCGATTGTCTATTGACTATAATGTACATTTTTTCAGCTTGACCAATCATTTTGAGATTGCCAATACAAGAAGTTAATGAAGTTTGAAGTTTTCTGAGAACGTTAAGTAAATATAAGGAGACAGATAATTTAATTGAAACATAAATTTCATGTCATCACAGAATTATGCAGAAGAACAGGACTTTTAAGAGGCCAGCCAATTCCTAAAGGGCCTGTCCCACTGTACGAGGTAATTCAAGAGTTCTCCCGAGTTTTCCCCTGATTTGAACTTGGAGAATGTCTGTAGCGGGTCCGTAGGAGTTCATGGATGTCTCGTAACGGCTGGTACGAGTAAAAAGTAACAATTTTTTCATCACGAGTATTTTTTTACTCGTGGACATTTTTCACAGTGTTGAAAAAACGTCACGTGTTTACCGGATTTCCCGAGTACCTACTGTTACTTGTACGAACCGCTACGGGAAATTCACAAACTCCTACGGACCCGCTACGGACATTCTCCGAGTTCGAATCAGGGGAAAAATCGGGAGAACTCTTGATTTACCTCGTACTGTGGGACAGGCCCTTTAGGCTCCACAGTTAACGAGATGATGTGAGTTTCAGTTGGACAAGCTGAAAGCAGTTTGTTTCCTCGAGTGACTGTTCTTGAGTGGGTGTATAAAAGGAAGTGGAGCAGTCATATGGAGGTGAAGTGCAATGTGGAGAGTAAGTGCAAGGCATTGGTTTAAAATGCATGAGGAGATCAAGTGTGAGGTCTTGGCTTGAAGTGATGTGTGGAGAGTAAGTGCAAGGCATTGGCTCAATAGACTTTGGCATAGAGGGTGACTAATGCCCTAAGGTACCATCTGTTTTTTTTTTTCACATAAACTTTCTATGCTCTAATGCAGTAAAGATGGCAGTTATGCTTCTCCTACAAGATGTTGGGAATCAAGGAAACTTCCAGTGTCCATGGGGATGACACCTATGGTTGCTGGCCCAGCTGCAGATCCTTGCAGACCATGTTGGGCAACTGGAGCAACAGCTGGATGACTTCATGATCCCCTGAGAGACTGGGGGGTGGGGGGGGGAGATCACCGATAGATAGTGAAGTTGTTACACCTTCGATATAGGGCAGAGAGTAAGCACAAAGTACTGGAGTTCCCTGTGGCCACTCCTTTTTACAGCAGTTATGTCCCTTTGGTTACTGTTAGGGAGGATGATCAGTCAGGGGAGGGCAGCAGTAATCAGGCCTGTAACATCAAGTCTGGCTCTGAGGCAAAGCGGGGAAGGGTAAAGTCAGGCCGACCGATTGTGCTAGGAAACCCGCTAATTAATTGCGCAAGAGATTCTGTGGCAGCAAATAGAGACTCCATGATGGTGTGTTGCCTCCCCGGTGGCAGGGTCCAGGATGTCTCGAAGCAACCAGAAGTTGTTGTGCACACAAATTACATTGTAGGGAAAGGAATGAAGTCCTGTAAAAGGAATATAGGGAGTTGAGCAGAAGATTATATAACAGGACTTTGAGGGTGGTAATTTCTGGATTACACCCTGTGCCACGTGCTAGTGATGATAGGAATAGGAAAATTGGCCTGATGAATTGCAGGCCTTGATGCAGGGGGCACGGATTCAGATATTTAGACCATCGGGATGTCTTCTGGGGCGGAGGCGACCTGTACAAGAGGGATGGGCTGCATCTGAATTGAAGGGTCGGCGTGGCGTCCGCACCCTGGGATCCCTAAACGCACTAAAAAACCCCCAAAAAAGTAGAAAAAACGGACATGCTGCTGGCAGGGCTGCCGGCTTGCAGCGCACCCACCGACCCCTGTAGTGTCTATGGCGTATGGGATGGCGTATAATAATCGGGAAATCATGATGCAACTTCATAGAACTTTGGTTAGGCTGCATTTGTAGTATTGCGTGCAGTTCTGATTGCCACATTACAGGAAGGATATGGAGGCTTTGGAAAGGGTGCAGGAGAGGCTTACCATAATGATGCCTGGATTAGGGGATATTAGTTACAGGGCTGGACAGACTTGGATTGTTTTCTCTGGAACGCTAGAAGTTGTCGAGAAACCTGTTAGAAGTTTATAAAATTATGAGAGACATAGATAGGGTAGACAGAATGGAAAAAAATAAATTCTGGAGGACATTGCTTTAAAGTGAGAGGAGCAAAATTTAAACGAGATGTACGGAGCAAGTTTTTTTTTACACAGAAGGTAGTAGGTGCTGGGGGTGGTGATCCTGGCTACGGATGAGGCGCAGATCTGTGTGCATACCGCATCACGGCTGTCGAGAGCGTTTTTCGCTTGTGACCCATGACCTGGGCATGCGCAGTTGGAACTCGCTTATTGAAATTTATCTCCTCATATCTTCATTTGTGGTACACGGAGAAAGCTGTAAGTGCTTATACTTTCCCTTTGTAAGTAAGAGTTTGAATAAAGCTAAGTATACATTACACCAGTTGTCAGAAATATATCTAACTAGACTAAATGGGACCCAACAGTCACGCGGGAGGCCTGGTCCCCCAACGCAACCCGTTCCCCCAATGCATTATTCCACCACTCACCCATAGCTCCTAACTGTGCGGGGCGGCTGACTGGTTCCCGTTGTGACGCCCCTAATACCTCGCTTTACATTAGACCACCGATCGGAACGAAACTTGGTGCAATCGCTGCGCAGAGAACGGTAAGCTGGCGAAAAATCGTTGTGCTATCGCGTAACGTTTTTGCTCAAATAGAATGACTGCGCAACCGGAAGATAACAGGATTAGAGCTTTAGTTATGTATAGATGGTAGTGTAAACCTGGCACAGCAATGCCAAGATAGAGAGGAAAGTAAGATGTCAGGAGAACATAAGGATGCTACACAGGGAAATAGATATATTAAGTAAAAGGGCAAAGATCTAGCAAATGAAATATGAGAAAATACAAAATAGTTAATTTTGACAGGAACATTTTTCTTAAACAAAATATAATGGTGAGAGAGAAGGATCTAGCTGTTCTAGTGCTTCATTCTCATGACATGTGCAGGGGAAGCAACTAGTTTGGAAAGCAGACAGAAGATGCATTATTGATAGTGCTGCAATGCTGGGAACCTGGTTTGTGTCTGTATCCTTCCTGTCATTATGCATTGCTGTGCTGGCCACCTGTTTGTGGGCTTCACACACTGCTGATGCTCCCACACCAATGAAATAGTAATGGCGATCTCATCACTGGCTTGATGTAGAGTGAGCCAGTGGAGCAATATGGAATGGCTGCCTGGGAGAGCTAGTGTTGTGTAGCTGGGACAAGTGATGTTGCTGCTCAGCATTGAGGAAAGATTATATACGGACTTTTTAGCTGTAATGAGTGTCAGAAGCAAGGTTTAAGAATAATATTTTGCATTTACCCTCATTTTTGGTAAAAAATAAAAATGCTGGAATCAGTCGGTTAAGCAACATTTGTGGAAAGGGAAACTGGGAACATTTTAGATCAAAGATCCCATCATCGGTAAATTGGTGCTATTAAATTGCACAGGGAGGGAAAGGGATGCATTGGGCAAGCAGAATATCTTTGAGAGAGTGAAGCAAATCTTTAGTGTGCAATCTTAGTGGTTGTTTGCTTGTGTTCCAAGACAACGCTAAGATGCAAAATGAATTGCAATAGCAATGGAAGAAATTAGCAGGAGGCCAATTATAGTGGAACTGTGATATGAAGGTAAAAATAAACTGCTGGAAGAATTAGTTTTTCAGATTGGATGCCTGTGTTTGTGGTGTGCCACAGGATTGGAGCGTGATCTCCTGTTGTGTGTCATATATATTAATGATTTGGATTACAATGTGGGTGGCATGACGTTAGTCTCCGGCACTATATGACCCTCCGGCAGACGTTACAAGGCCTTCTACGCCCGAACCTCCAGACTCAGGAACAGCTTAATTCCCAGAGCTATAGCGGGTCTGAACCGGCCCTGCTGAGTGCCCCCCACCCCCCATGGACTGTCTCCCTCGGTTGGTCACGTCGCACAGACACATCTTTTTCACACGCAGAGTGGTGAATCTCTGGAATTCTCTGCCACAGAGGGTAGTTGAGGCCAGTTCATTGGCTATATTTAAGAGGGAGTTAGATGTGGCCCTTGTGTCTAAGGGGATCAGGGGGTATGGAGAGAAGGCAGGTACGGGATACTGAGTTGGATGATCAGCCATGATCATATTGAATGGCGGTGCAGGCTCGAAGGGCCGAATGGCCTACTCCTGCACCTAATTTCTATGTTTCTATGTTTCTATCTGCACTTTAGTCTGTTTGAACTGTTTTGACTATTTTACGGTACACAAAAATGCTGGAGAAACTCAGCGGGTGCAGCAGCATCTATGGAGTGAAGGAAATGGGTGACGTTTCAGGCCGAAACCCTTCTTCAGACTGACTATTTTACTGTTCTTTTTACAATCCATGTTCTCGGGGTATCTAAATCTAAATTTTATTAGTTATTTATGTTATTACATCGGATGGAAGCTGCATACCAAATCTCGTTGCGCTTATGTGCAATGACAATAAAATATATTATTATTATATTGATTAATACATTTGTAGATCATTCCAAGAGTGGTGGCAATGTGCACAGTAAGGAATGTTGTCTATGGTTACAAAAGGATATTGATTAACCTAGGCTAAAGAATGGCAGATAGAATTTAACATGTGCAAGATGTTCCATTTTGTGTAATTAAACCACGGCAGGGCATGCACAGTGAATGGCAGGACCTTGGGAAGTGTTGTTGAACAGAGACACCTCTGGGTACAAGTACATAGTTCCTTAATGTGGCAACACGGGTAAATAGGGTAGTGAAGACGTTGTATAACATGCTTACTTTCATTGGCTGTTGCACTGAGTACAAGTGTTTGCACAAAATCATTGGTTAGACTGATGGAGAGGTTAATATATGTGGTGACACTGGTGGGCTCAAGTCTGTTTATTTCAATGAGTGGATAAACATGGATAAGTGCATGGAACTGTGATGTTATGACCATCACAGAGACTTGGAAGTGAAAGGGACAAGACGGGCAGCTTAACCTTCCAGAGTTTTGATGTTTTAGGAAGGTAAAGGAGGTGGAGGAATTAAATTATTAATCAGGGAATGTCACAGTGGCACTCGGAAGGCATTCTGGAAGATTAATTCACTGAGGCAATATAGGTAGAAATCAAATATAAGAAAGATACAAATATTCAAATGGGATTATAAATGATTATAGTCAGCGGGAGATAGAGGAATAGATATGTAGACAGATTGCGGAAAGAGGGTTTGTCCGTTGAAGTGATCTGGGTAGAGCTTAGAAATAAGAAAGGTGCAAGCACTCCAATTATATTGTACGATAGCCCTGCCCCCCAATAGCAAGCTGAAGAGCAGATTGCATGCAGAGCATGGTAGGCTGTTCTGGAAGGTTAGATCGTACGGGATCAAAGGAGAGATAGCTCAATGGATAGAAAATTGGCTTAAAGGAAGGAAGCAGAGGGTGATGGTGGAAGGTTGCTTCTCGGTCTGGAGGCCTGTGACTAGTGTGCCTCAGGGCTCGGTGCTGGACTCGTTACTGTTTGTCATCGACATCAATGATTTGGATGAAAGCACACATGGCAAGATTAGCAAGTTTGCAAATGATACAAAAGTGGGTGGTTTTGCAGCTAGTGAAGATGTATGTAAAAAATTGCAGCAGGATCTTGATCGATTGGCCAGATGGGCTGAGGAATGGTTGGTGGAACTTAATACAGAGAAATGTGAAATGTCACATTTTGGGAAGTCTAACATGGGCAGGACCTGTTCAGCAAAGGGTAGGGCTCTAGGGAGCGTTGTAGAGCAGAGGGATGCAGGAGTGCAGGCGCATGGTTCCTTGAAGGTGGAGTTGAAGGTAGATCGGTTGGTCAAAAAGGCTTTTGGCACATTGGCCTTCATCAGTCAGAGCATTAAGTATTGAAGTTGGGAGGTCATGTTGCAGTTGTATAAGACATTGGTGAGGCTGTATTTAAAGTATTGTGTTCAGTTCTGGGCACCATGCTATAGGAAAGATGTTGTCAAACTGGAAAGGGTACACAGAAGATTTAAAAGGTTGGTGCCAGGACTAGAGGGTCTGAGCTATAGGGAGTGGTTGAGTAGTCTGTTACTCTATTCCTTGGAGTGCAGGAGGATGAGGAGTAATCTTATAGAGGTGTAAAAAATCATGAGAGAAATAGTTTGGGTTGACACACAGTCTCTTGCCCAGAGTAGGTGAATCAAGTACCAGAAGACACCAGTTTAAGGTGAAGGGGAAAAGATTCAATAGGAATCTGAGGGGTATATTTTTTTTACACAAAGGGTTGTGAATGTATGGAAGAAACTGCCAGAAGAGATAGTTGAGACAGGGACTATACCAACATTTAAGAAACAGTTAGACAGGTACATGGATAGGACGGGTTTGGAGGGATATGGACCAAACATGGGCACGTGGGGCTTGTGTAGCTGAGACATCTTGGCCCGTGTGGACAAGTTGGACTAAAGGGCCTGTTTCCACTGTATCACTCCATAACTCTATGACTCTGTCACCCAAAGACACAACAGGATTGTCATAGTGGGTGACTTTAACTTCCCCAATATTGTCTGGAATTTTCTCATTTCAAAAAGCTTAGACGGGGCAGAATTTGTGCAGTGTATCTGACATGTATCTGAGATAGTTCAACTTGCGGAGGGGCTATTTTTGTCCTTGTATTGGGAAAGGAGCCTGACCAGATGACTGGCGTTTCAGTGGAAGGGCATTTTGGGAATTGTGGGCACAACTGATCATGGGCAACACAATGGAGCAGCGATGGAGTTGTTGCTTTACAGCGCCAGATACCCAGGTTCAAAATGTAACAGCTCTATGATTGCTCATTTACACAACTTGTTCAGTTCTTTCGGAAAATAATTTTGTTGGCTTTTTTTTCATTCTCATTAAAACGTCAAGTCTGCAACGTTTTTTATAAACTCCAAATTTTGCATGCTACTGCAATTGGATAACATTTACCAATGGGTTGTCTCAAGAAATTTCTCATACCTTTCTTAATTTTAACATTGACTGGGTATGAGAAATGTCTTGAGACAACCCATGCTTTTCTCAGCTTTTGGGTCGTGGTGCAATGCTTTGCCCAAAGCTGTGTCTAAACTGAATTTAGTGTAACTTGTGAGAGAGGTCATGTGCCAGGATGCACACGATTCAGTCAATCAGCTCTGTTTAAATATTTTGGTAATTTTAATTATTTGAAGAAGAACTTTCTGTTTGTTATAAAATGACTGTAAAAAATATCCATAGAAAAAAATCCCCACATATTTGTGTCTTCTCATCAGCAGCTTGTGTTGGATAAACTTGAGAAGGTAGATTTTGTCCATTGCTTTTTCTTGCTAGTGAATCTTTACACGATTATTTCAGAACGACTGTCCTCCTGAATACACATTCAGCCCTCTGATTTGATTTTAACATTTCTGCCAAACATATGGTTAACGTTCTACGTGATAGTGAGTCAGAGAATTTCTGTTTCTGTCATCACTCCTGCTCCTCTCCCCAACCCACCAAGTAAGTGCATAGCTGGGAAATTGGTTATGTGTTAAAAAAAATTGAAAAATCCTAGAATTACATTTTTTTGGTCTGTGCCTAGAGCAGCTAACCCCTAATCACTGCCTTAATATCAGTTCAATTCCAGATATTTGATCGTGTTTGTGGCTGTAGGTTATCAAAGGATAGATATAGAGGCTAACAATCTGAAACAAAATATGAAACACTGCATCACATGCTTTATTGTGGTTCTCTAAAATTTTGATTTGCACTGCTCCTGTGATGAACCTTGGGATGCTTCACTGTTAATATACTTACTGATTATAATTATTTTGATTTGTCATTCCATATTTGTACCTTCCTCTGGTAACAACACTGTAGCATTATTACTGGCAGAAGTTGACATTACAATCTACACTACAAATATAAAACTAGGCACAGCATGTATCACTTTTAAAATGGTAATGGTTCAGTTAATCCCAAATTCGAACTTACTTCACCTAATTATAAGTACTCGCCTGCTTACGAATGCCCGACGTATGTAACGTTTGTGAGACCGACGAGAATGCTGGCATCTTCCACATTATTCCACAATGTTCACATTTCTGACTTGTAAACTACGCTAACACCACGGATAATTAACATTCAAAACATTGTGCACTTCTGCACTTTCTGTCCAAAAAACTAACGGCATTTCTCAAAAATGAATCTAGTTGGCAGTTATGTCAATATTGTTGAACAACACTTGGAATAATTAGTTTTTATATCAGCAATTCTCATCAATAATGCACTGATATATACTTCTATGCTTGGTAGGATAATGTGTTCCAGTTTATCAGCCATGTTTCATAATTTAAAAAACACAGTTCCGAGGGTACCATAGGATTTATAGATGGCTCATTTGTCTACATGCTGTCAGCTCAAGATACACAATAGTTCAAGGTCGATGCTCCTGTATCGTCACAGGGCAAATAGTACCAGTCAGTGTATGTGGTTCTCGCCAATGAAAACAAACATAAAAAGGAAAGCTTTTTTAAATTTAAACAGTGAACCATAGAGCTATAAATATAATGTGCCATGCTATTAGTTAGATCTGTTGGTTAAGTCAATTAAAATTGAAGTTTTACTCCTGTTCTTCGATTAAAATCAGTAATGGTATAACCTGATTCTGAGCAAGTGGAAGCTCCATATCCAGAATTTGAAAATCCTTCTGACTTTAAATATAATAAAGGCTTGTCGACGTTATTTGCGTGATGAAAAATTATATGCTATATTTGTAAATTATTTGGGAAAATTTGCTCAAACGTTCGTTAACTTGTCTGGTTTAAAATTGTTTGAAGTATTTTCATCCTTGTCTCAAACAAGAGGGTTTAAGATACAAGGTAGGAGTTCAGAAGAGATATGTGGGAGAATTATTTTCACCCACTGGGTTGGCTGCAATCCTGAACAGAGAGGGTGGTGGAAGAGGCTTGCAACATTTCAGCTGTGTTTAGAAGAGCACCTAAGTCTCCAAGGCATCGAAGGCTACAGGTTACATAGAAGAGTAGGATGAGGTGTGGAAAGGAGCTGAATGGTGAGATGGAGATTTGCATATAGCCCTTGCTCTGGCAATGGAGGCTGAGGACAGACGGGTTGGTTTGGGAAAGGTAATTGAAGTGCCTGAAAACTGGGAGTTCCAACTGGTCACAGGATTTGCTGAATGCTTGCACTCTGTCTGCCTAGGCCAGCTGAAGCTCCCCATTGTTAGCTCCTTCAATTCCCCTTCCCATTCCCATACCAACCTGTCTGTCTTTTTGCTCAAGACTCCAGTATCTGCAATCTCTAGTGTCTTCAGTTATATTCATGTTAGCTCTTTTTCCTTTTATATATGTTGCCTGACCTATGTGTTTAGAGCAATTTCTGTCTTTAATACAGATTTCCAACATCTGGGTTTCTTTGACTTTCATTTGCTCTTTGATAAAGCTGCTTTCTCTTTCACCAGTTACATTTAGCAGCTCTGGCATCATTAAAGACGGACATAGGTGATCTCAATAAAAGACTCCAGCATACAGAACGAGAGAGGGACTTGTTAGAAAAAAAGCTGGCTAAATCCCAGGTAAGCTCAAAGCAAAATTGAGTTGCTATTAATAATTAACAGCACAAACTATTCAGTAAGCTATCTGCCAATGATGCATATAAGATGTGAACATATTTAGCTGGAGACACAAACTGTAGATGCTGGAATCTTGAGCAAAACTAAGTGGTGGAGGAACTCAGCAGAGGCAAATTCTGGCAAGTGATAGGTGGATATAGGTGAGACGGATTTGCAGTTGGATGGAGTAAGTGACAATGGCTCGAAATCAAAAGGAGACAAAAGAGTGTTAGTTCAAGAGATGCGATTAGTAAGCTCACCAGTGCTCTCTATCTTCTTAATGATGTTTCAAATTGTTGATTTTAGTAAGCCTAAAGTTTGGCTGATGTCTTTAACAGTTTTATTCTTGTTTCTCAGTCTCATAATGGCTTCTTTGACTTTCATTGGCATAACTTTGGTCCTCATGTTGATAAACAGCTATAAAAGCTTCCAAAGGTGATGGAAAGACTAGGCGCTGAGAGCTCTCTTATACCTGCATTAAGGAGGCAATTAAACACACCTGAGCAATTATAAACACCTGTGTAGCCACGTGTCCCAAACATTATGCTGCCCTGAAATTGGGGGGACTATGTAAAGACACAACTGTAATTTCTACGTGGTGAAACCAAATTGTATAAATATGGCCTTTATTAAAAACTGACAATGTGCACTTCAACCGCATGTGATTTTTTTTTCTGTTACAAATCTCAAATTGTGGAGTACAGAGGCAAGTAAATAAATGATGGGTCTTTGTCCCAATCATTATGGAGGGCACTGTACCTGGTATTTTCAGCATTTCCTACTCTTATTTCAGACAGTAGTTGGTGTCTGGCAGGAATTGTGGCAAGAATGTTGTCACCTGACATTAACACAGATTCCTGATCGATGGAGCCGGTGTCCTTTTACCACAGTAGCATTATGGTTTGACTGATTTGTTGGGGAACAATTGATAAACTGCCGTGATGACCTTAGAACAGTGGCAATGACAGCCCTGAAGTCAATTATCTCAGATTACAAGCAGACCGCACTCGGATCTTAAGAAGTTGTAGCCTATTTATCAGATGCTGCATAATGCAATAGCTTTCTTCTTTTTTTTGATGTGATTCACTCTAATAATCTGTATGAAGGCCTGCACAAATTAATGCTGAATTCTTGACAAGGTTCTTGATAAGATTTCTTGACAAGGAGCAGATTATCTGGCAGATTTTGAAATTAATTTAACATTTGCTTGGATTAACTCATTTGTTTTCTTATGTCACCTGGCCTGTTAAAGTCTTTGCACAGACATCTGTGTGAGTAGGATAGTCCGCAACCTCAAAATCATTCTTGCACCCTCTGGCGAGTTGATAGACGTCCTATAATTTCTGACTCCGAACCCCAATTCCCTCAGATTTGGCTTCCTGCATTTCTGCCTACTGTGTCACCACTTGCAGATCCTTCCTTTATCCCGTCCTTCAGAATATATAGTGAATGCACTGGTTGCTCCCAGTGCAAGGTTAAACAAAGTTCTTAATTTACACCCCAGCAGTGTGAAGATTGTTAGTTTACACCCCAGCAGTATGAACATTGACTTCTCTAACTTCAGATAGCCCTTGCTTTCTCTCTCCATCCCCTTCCCAGTTCTCTCACTAATCTTACTGTCTCCTATTCTACATTCTATCTTTGTCCTGCCCCCTCCCCTGACATCAGTCTGGAGAAGGGTCTCATAGATTCATAGAAAATAGATGCAGGAGTAGGCCATTCGGCCCTTTGAACCTGCACCGCCATTCAATATGATCATGGCTGATCATCCAACTCAGTATCCTGTACCTCTCCATACCCCTTGATCCCTTTAGCCACAAGGGCCACATCTAACTCCCTCGACCCGAAACGTCGCCCATTCCTTCTCCAGAGATGCTGCCTTACCAGCATTTTGTGTCTACCTTCGATTCAAACCAGCATCTGCAGTTCTCTCTTACACAGCAAACAAAATCCTGTATTGCTTTGCAGGACACCAGTTGCTGTGGTACTTGAAATGAGGGTTAGGTTGATGATCATTGGATAAAGTATGCACACACAGCCTCCTGTTGTTCCATACTGTTGCCTGCATATAGAAAAACCTCCAGTGACCTCTGGAAAAACATGAAACTTGATGATGCAGCTATTCTGAAAAATATCTCTGTACAGCACAGATTTGATTTTCAAATTATTTCCACCACTTTCTACTGGTAGATTTTTTTTCATTTGTAAGCACCATACGCTGGTTTTCATGTATGGTTCACTTTATCAGGCGTCTAGCTGTCAAGTAATGTCAAGAGCAGTAATCATGCAGAGCAACATATTGTGCCAATTTTACATTCTGCCTTCTGTTCTATATATGGGTGTGAGTTATGGATAAGAGGTGGCGGGGCCACTTTTTCAGATTTCTTCCCCCTACACCAATCGATCTGAAGAAAGGGCCCGACCCAAAACATCGTTTGCCCATTCCATCCCCAGATGCTGGCTGACCCACTGTTCTTCTACTTTGTGCTTTTGCACTTTTCAACTAGATATTTTGCCACTTGGTACTTAGCAAGACATTGAGGTTTAGTTCATGACATTGTTTTAGTTTAGTTTATTATTGTCATGTGTACTGAGATACAATGGAAAGCTTTTTTGTTGTTTTACAAGTGTAAATTATTTTGTTTTATGAGAAAACGTCTTAGATTTATTTGGCAATCTTGGTGAAGTACTACTCTAAAGCAAGTTGAGGGAAAGTTTTTATTTATAAAATTAAGATTCTCCTTGACTTACGATGCTTCGACATTATTTCGACTTTACGATGGTGCAAAAGCGACACGCATTCAGTAGAAACCGTACTTCGAATTTTGAATTTTGATCTTTTCCCGGGCTAGCGATATGCGGTACGATACTCTCTCATGATGCTGGGCAACGGCAGCGAGCCACAGCTCCCAATCAGCCGCACGATCACGAGTGTAAACAACCAATAGCGCGCCCCGACGAGATACTGCAGCAGCAACAACAACCGGCTCAGTCGCAGCCACAGCCAGTGCAGCCGACCAAGAAGGCGCCGATCGGCCCACCGTCACCGAGCGCGTCTTGTTGGTGGCAGCGTCCAGAAAGCAACAAGAGGCGCGGCATCCCGCTGGCCACGCTATCGTTTGTTTACAAATGCTGTGCTCACTTGATCACGACGATGTTCTGATGAAAAGGAATACTGTGTGCATAGAAAAGCACCTCAAAAACATATTGCTAAACAAAATGTTAGCAGAAGTGCCCAACATCCAGATCGTGCCGCTTCCCAAGAAATAAAACGTATATGGCACAGCAGAAGAAGTTTATCGGAACATAACCCCATCGTAAGTTGAGGAGTATCTTTAACTTTAAATGATACCCTAAAATACTTTATGGTATAAAATGATTCTTAAAATTTAAGAAAAGTTCTTAATATGGTATTTCTGAAGACGATGTTCAATCAGCAGCTGATGAGAAATCACTTTAAAATGGGGCTGTTGGATTACATACTCAAAACTAAGACAAATTATAAATCTGAAATACAAAAGAATTTTATAAAATTATGGAACTTCTCAACCAATTTGGCACAGTGGCACAGCAGTAGAACATTATTAAAATTATTACTCTTTTACTTCACAGTGCCAGAGACCTGTGTTCGATCCTGACCTTGGGTGCTAACTATGTGGTGTCTGCACATTCTCCCTTTGTTTTTCTGGTTTCCTCCCATATCCCAAAGACGTGGATGTTTGTAGGTAATTGGCCTCTGTAAATTGCCTCTAGTGTGCAGGGAGTGGATGTGAAAGTGCATTAACTAATATGAACAGGTGATCAATAGTCGGCGTGTACTTGCTAGGCTGAAGAGCCTGTTTACGCGCTGATCCCTAAACTCGTTCTTCGATAAAGTTGTTTTCTGATTGTGGGTTGAAGTAACTATGCTTCAAGATCAGTTGGTTGAAAAATTAGCCTTAAACGCTATTTAGTGTGTTAGTAAAGTGCAAACTTGATGCTTGCTTTTCGCTCTTCCAGGGAGATGCTAATTGTCTATTTAGTGTCTCTGTAATCCCATCTGTTGAGAGAAATGAAGATTGCATCTGAAAGGACATCATTACGCTATGATCCCTAAACGCGTCACTTGAACTACACAGTATAATGATTGTGAGTTAAATAAGAAGCTTGACAGGCTGCAGTTGGTTGAAAAAATAAGGTGCCTGTAAACGTTTTTCACTTTTTTCACACAGTGCAAACTCTATGGAACTCTCTGCCACAGAGGGTAGTCGAGGCCAGTTCATTGGCTATATTTAAGAGGGAGTTAGATGTGGCCCTTGTGGCTAAGGGGATCAGGGGGTACGGAGAGAAGGCAGGTACAGGATACTGAGTTGGATGATCAGCCATGATCATATTGAATGGCGGTGCAGGCTCGCAGGGCCGAATGGCCTACTCCTGCACCTAATTTCTATGTTTCTATGTTTCTATGAAATACCAATAGTGTTTTTAAGTTGAAAGCTTACTGTTGTCTGATTCAGTCTTTCTCATAGGATTATTAGATGCTGCAATTTCTAAGGTTGATTGATCTTGGCTCTCCAGGCACCAATATTAAATTAAATGAAAAGGTTCATAATTTTGCCAAAATTAGCAAACATGACATCTCCAAGTTTGGGGATGACACAAAGCTGCGTGGCAGTGTGAGCTGCGATGAGGATTCTATGAGGCTGCAGGGTGATTTGTATAGGTTGGTAGGTGGGCAGATGCATGGCAGATACAGTAGAATATGGATAAATATGAGGTTATCCACTTTGGTGGCAAGAACAGGAAGGCAGATTATTATCTGAATGGTGTCAGATTAGGAAAAGGGGAGGTGCAACAAGACCTGGGTGTGCTTGTACATCAGTCACTGAAAGTAAGCATGCAGGTACAGCAGGCAGTGAAGAAAGCTAATGGGATGTTGGCCTTCATTGCGAGAGGCTATGAGATTAGGAGCAAGGAGGTCCTACTGCAGTTGTACAGGGCCCTATTGATACCGCGCCTGGATTATTGTGTGCAATTTTGGCCTCCTAATTTGAGGAAGGACATTATTGCTATTGAGGGAGTGCAACGTAGGTTCACCAGGTTAATTCCCGGGATGGCGGGACTGACATATGATGAACGAATGGGTCGACTGGGCTTGTATTCACTGGAATTTAGAAGAATGAGGAGGAATTTTATAGAAACATTTAAAATTCTTAAAGGATTGGACAGGCTAGATGCAGGAAAAAATTGGGAGTCCAGAACCAGGGGGTCACAGTTTAAGAATAAGGGGTAGGCCATTGAGGACTGAGATGAGAAAAACTTTTTCACCCAGAGAGTTGTGAATCTGTGGAATTCTCGGCAGTGGAGGCCAATTCACTGGATGTTTTCAAGAGGGAGTTAAATTTAGCTGTTAGGGTTAAAGGAATCAACAGATATGGGGAAAAAGCAGGAACGGGGTATTCATTTTAGATGATCAGCCATGATCGTATTGAATGGCGGTGCTGACTAGAAGGGCCGAATGGCCTACTCGTGCACCTATTTTTCTATGTTTCTAAATTGGAGAGCTTTATAAACTAGCAAAGGATGACTACAAAATTGTTGGAGGAAGAAGATGCATTAAACGAATAAGCTGCAAAGAAATTTTAGATACAATTATGAGCTATCTACAATTATATTAATGAAGGAAAGATGGTGCCAAAGGTAGATGCAGATCCCTTAGCGATAGAGACAAAGGAAAATATAGTGGGAAATAATTGTGATATTAAGTATTGTAATTTGGTCTTCCTTGTAAAAGCTGCTATTTTTGTATCATTGAGGAATACGCCTTAATATTACCATAGAGAAATTCCAGGAGAATAGAGGGAATTTAAATTCTACATTGCTGGATTTTAGTGGATGCCTTAAGATTATCGTGATTATCCTTATTCTGGAGTCATTGCAGCAGGAAGTTGGAAGATATTCCACATAAATTGAAAGGTGGTGGAGGCACAGGGATAGTCGACATTCTAAATTAGGACTGAGCGTGTAGAGGGAAGTGGGCCAGCATATAGGAGGGGGTGAGACAGAGGGGTTAGGTGGAACCAGATGAAGGGGAGGAGGGAGAGTATGATGGGCAGTTGGAGCCCAGGAACATGTTGAGACAGACCTCTGGCTACTCTCGAAACATAAATATGAAATGTTTTAACCTTACCGTTTCTCCTGTCCTTGCATTTTAAAAATCCAATTAAATTTATTTGAACTTTGATATGCAACACACTCCAAATAAGGGGCACAGAGTGGAGATTTCTGGTGCACTAGCGGTTTGTTGTAATACCAAGTTTGTCTGCAGGATTAGTGTTGGTGTGGGGGTGAATGTGAGTTGGGGGCCTGATTTAGCCTGCCCATGTTAAACTGACTTGGCTATGATTATAAAGAACACTCGCTACTTTCGAGTCCTCTGCCACAAAGTGTTAGATTGAACAAATGTTGTTGGAATGTTATATTATTTTGATCAGGTTTCATGTGTGGTACAGTGTAAAGAATGAAACAACTTAACTTGGAGGCAATTGAGTATAGATTCACTTGATTGATTCTGGGGATGAGGGCCTTGCATTTGATAGGGAAATTAAGTAGCATAGTCATAGATTGATTAGTTCAAATGAATGCAAGATGATCTCAATTCAATATGTGAGATTGTAAGTGGGTTTGACAGGCTAGAGGGTGGAAGTCTGTTTTCATTTGATTAGAGAGTCAGGAATTAAGGACTTTTGTTATAACGTAAGCATTTGGACAAGAGAGGGATGATATATTTCTTTGACATTTGTTCATTTCTCAGGGCTGTTATGAAAATATTTATTTAAGGGTGAGATTCTTTATACACTCTGGTTTCATGGACAATGGAGATCAGATAGAAATAAGGTAAAGATAAACTGATTTTAATGTCAGAGGTAGATAAAAATGCTGGAGAAACTCAGCGGGTGAAACATCACCCGCTGAGTTTCTCCAGTATTTTTGTCTACCTTCGATTTTCCAGCATCTGTAGTTCCTTCTTAAACAACTTAATGTCAGAGCGGGGTGATTTTTGCTGTTTGGTGTTCATTTATTTATTACATTAAGTGCTGTAGTGGAATGCACTGCTTTCAATACTCTACACATTTTCAGCTTGCCTAATTTGCAATCTTAATTAGTACTTGGTCCAATGATTTCAGTCGCAGCATTGCTGCATGAGCTCACTTGGTCCATTAATTTAAGTTTGAAAGGGGACGCTAAAAGTAGTTGGGGGAAGAAATAAATCATCTGCTTATGGTAATATTGATTATGGCTCTGGTGATTTAGAAGATGAGTTCATCTAATGCATTTATGGGATTCATTTTGCATTTTGTTAATAAGCTGGAACAGTGAGTGAGGAATTGTAGAATAATTTAGCACAGAAGAGGGACGTTCATTTTATTAACGTTGTGATGGCACTTTTGAAGCCACACATTTCAACTTCTTCCTTCATTCTAGTTTTCTTTCTTCAATATTTACACAATTACCTTTTGAAAGCAACAATAGAATTGTTGCTTTCAAATTGAAAGCATTGAAGTTGTGATTAAAACTTTAGCTAACCATTGGAATTGACCATACTGGCCAGCAGGCCATATTGCTTGTCTGCAAAACATCAGACATCAAGCTTCACTTTGAGCTCCAGCATTGCAAGCAGAATAGAATAGTTTCTTTATTGTCATTGTAACATGGGCCATGTACAACGAAATTTAAAATGTCAGCCAGTCAGTGCAGCATTCAAACATTTCTAAAGCTAACGAAACATCCACGGTAAAATAATAAAGATAAGCAAATAAATAAATATCACAGACAAAGCACGCATACACACCCAACCCTCCATCCTTCTGTCGATTTCACCGTTACCACAGTCCCTTAGTCTGTATCGCCCCTGCGTTCCTTGGCGGCTACATTTAGTGCTTTTATAGCAGTGGGGTAAAAACTGTTTTTTAGTCTATTTGTCCTTGTCCTTGTGGATCTGTACCGTCTGCCTGACGGCAACAGTTCAAACAGGGAGTGTCCGGGGGGTGGAAATGTCCTTTATGATATTCTGGGAAGCGGGAACTGTGTAAGTCCTCCAAGGTAAGGAGAGGGCAGCCGACAATCCTCTGGGCGTTGTCAATGGCCCTCTGGAGCGCTTTCCTCTGAGCTGCTGTGCAGCTGGTGTACCACACGCATACACAGTATGTTAGTATGCTCTCAATGGAGCACCGATAAAAGGACTGCAGCAGCCTCTGAGTGATGTTGTTCTTCCTGAGCACCCGCAGGAAGTGCAGTCTCTGCTGGACCTTTTTCAGCAGCGCAGTGGTGTTCACGCTCCACGTCAGGTCCTCCTCAATGTGGATTCCCAGGAAGCGGAAATCCGCCACCCTCTCTACACAGTCCCCTCTGATGGTCAGTGGTACCATGTCCGTTTTGTTTTTCCTGAAGTCTATTATTACCTCCTTCGTCTTTAAGGTGTTGAGGAGCAGGTTATTTTCTTCGCACCACACTGTCAGCTGCTCCACCTCATCCCGGTAGGCGTACTCGTCCCCCCCGGAGATGAGTCCCACCACTGTAGTGTCATCCGCAAATTTGACAATGGTGTTGCTGTGGTGGGCGGGGGTGCAGTCATGTGTGTAGAGCAGGGGGCTCAGTACGCAGCCCTGTGGAGAGCCGGTACTGAGGCTGAGGGCCGTGGATGTATGATGGCCCACTCTGACTCTCTGGCTGCGACCCAACAGGAAGCTATTGATCCACGTACAGGTGGAGTGTGGAAGTCCCAAGTCCCCCAGTTTGTCCACCAGTTTGTGGGGAAGGATGGTATTAAAAGCAGAGCTGTAGTCCACAAAGAGCATCCGCACGTAGCTCCCCCGCTGCTCCAGGTGAGACAGTGCAGCATGGAGAGCTGTGGCTACAGCGTCCTCCGTAGATCTATTCGCTCTGTACGCAAACTGGTGGGGGTCAAAGCTTCGGGGCAGGAGTGATGTGATATGACCCCGGACCAGTTTTTCAAAACACTTCATCACCACTGGTGTGAGCGATTTCCAGGAGGACGATGGTAAATGATACAAGAGCATTATCAAAACACGATTGGAAAAATGCGATGGTTTATTGTCTTGAGGAAAGCCCTGATCCAAAACCCAGGTGTGAGGAAGGGGCAGAGCACATTAGATTTATTTGATGGCAGACAGAACCCAAACATGAAGTTCTGAGCCACCGGGAGATCAGGTTGGTTAATGCAAACTGTGCAGAGGTGTTGGGTGAAGCGATCATCAAGCCTACACTTGGTTTCACCGATGTAGAGCAGTTGACACCTAGAGCAGCGGATGCAATAGATGAAGTTGGAGGAGGTGCAGGTGAACCTCTGCCTCACCTGGAAAGATTGCTTGGATGGAGTCAAGGGGGGAGGTAAAGCATTGTAGTAGTGTAGCATTTCCTGCGGTTGCAAGGGAAAGTGCCTGGATAGGGGGTGGTTTGGGTGGGAAAGGACGAATTGACCAAGGAGTTACGGAGGAAGCGGTCTCTACGGAAAGCCGAAAGGGGAGGAGATGGGAAGATGTGGCCTTTAGTCGAAGAAGGGAACCCCCGTTCCCTAAAGAATGAGGACACAAGAAGCAGGGTGAAAAAAAGTGTAGTCCAGATAGCCCTGTAAGGACTCTATCTCTCTCCCCCCCACCCACCACCTCATCTCCCAATTCCTCCGCCTTCGCCGAATCTGCACCGAGGATGAGATGTTCCAAACCAGGGCATCGGAGATGTCTCATTCTTTAGGGAACGGGGGTTCCCCTCTTCGACTATAGATGAGGCTCTCACCAGGGTCTCCTCTATATCCCATAGCTCCGCACTCACTCCTCACCCCCCCCCCCCCACTCGTAATGAGGATTAACCAACCTGATCTCCTGGTGGCTCAGCACTTCAACTCCCCCTCCCATTTCCGAATCTGACCTTTCTGTCCTGGGCCTCCTCCATGACCAGAGTAAGTCCCACAGTAAATTGGAGGAGCAGCCCCTCATATTTTGCTTCGGTAGTTTACACCCCAGCGGTATGAACATTGACTTCTCCAATTTCAGGTAGTCCTTGCTTTCTCCCTCCTTCCCCTTCCCAGCTCTCCCACAACCTTCTGTCTCCGCCTCTGCCTTTCTTCTTCCCGCCCACCCCCACATCAGTCTGAGGAAGGGTCTCGACCCGAAACGTCACCTATTCCTTCGCTCCATAGATGCTGCCTCACCCGCTGAGTTTCCCCAGCATTTTTGTCTTCCTTCGATTTTTCCAGCATTTGCAGTTCTTTCTTTGAAGAGCAGAAGGATCTTGGAACCATCCAAATCATCCATCCCCGTTTCAAATGAATATGTTTGCAGTTTCAAGCTTCAGGCTTGAGAGCAGATTCTCCAGTGTAAATGCTGGGAAATCTGAGTAAGCTCCTGTTGTGTTGGACTTCAAGCAATGTATTTCTGTATTCACATGGGAATTCTCAAATCTCTGTGATAAAGTGAAAAACTTTGTTTGCTATCCTGTCAAATTGTACCTTGCATGAGCACAATCAAGCTGTAAAAAGTGAAACAGCAGTGCAAAGAAGAAAATAACCAGTGTAAAATATATTACCTTGTTTCAGTTACAGAGAAAATGCAAATTAAATAAAGTACAAGGGAGATCGGATTTACGAAAGGTCAGGGGAAAGAAGCTGTTCCTGAATCTGGTGGTACCTGTTTTTAATCTTGTGTATCTTCTTCCCGACAGCGAGGGTAGAAGAAAGGATGACTGCAGGGCTCGGTGCAGGGGCCGCTGCTCTTCACGTTGTATATTAATGTATGAGGGGATTAAGGTTTTTTGGCCAAGTTTGCAGATGATCGGAAAATAGGTGGAGGGGTAGTTAGTGTAGAGAAAGCAGGGACTTTGCAGAAGGACTTAGATAGGTTGGGAGAGTGGGCAGAGAAGTGGCAGATGGAATATGGTGTAGCAAAGTGTGCAGTCATGAATTTTGGTAGTAGGAATAAAGGCGTAGATTATTTTCTAAATGCGGTGAGAATCCGGAAATTAGAGCTGCAAAGGGACTTGAGAGTGCAGGTGTAGGATTCCCTAAAAGTTAATCTGCAAGTGGAATCGGTAGTAAAGAAAGCAAACACAATGGTAGCATTTATTTCGAGAAGGCTTGTATACGAAAACAGGAATGTTACATGGAGGCTTTATAAGGACCTGGTCAGGCCGCATTTGAAATATTATGAGCAATTTTGAGCACTGTATCTGAGGAAGGATGTGCTGTTCTCTGGAGAGAGTCCAGAGGAGGTTTACAAGAATGATCCCAGGAATTAGTAGGTTAACATACGATGAACGTTTGACGGCACGGGGCCTATACTCGCTGGAGTTTAGAAGAATGGGGGACCTAATTGAAACGTACAGAATAATGAAAGGCTTGGATAGAGTGGATGTGGAAAGGATGTTTCCACTAGTGGGAGAGTCTAGGACTAGAGGTCATAGTCTCAGAATTAAAGGATGTTCTTTTTGGAAGATGAGGAGAAATGTCTTTAGTCAGAGGGTGGTGAATCTGTGGAATTATTTTCAACAGAGGGCTGTGGAGGCAAATTCATCTGGATGTATTTAATGCTGAGATAGAAAGATAGATTCTTTATTTGTGCGAGTGTTGGAGGATATGGGGAGAAGGCAGGAGAATGGGGTAGGAGGGAGAGATAGGTCAGCCATGATTGAAGAGCGGAGTAGATGATGGGCCGAATGGCCTAATTTTGCTCCTATCTCTTATGATCCTATGACCAGGTTGTGCGTAGAACCTTAGTTATGTTGGCTACTTTCCCAAGACGGCATGAAATATCGACAGAATCAATTGACAGCATTGAGGCTAGTTTGTGTGATGGACTGGGCTGCATCAACAACCCTCTGCCATTTCTTGCTGTCATAGGCAAAACAAAGGTTCAAAGCAGTATAGTAGCCTGGAGTTGATGTGTGCCATGACCAGCCTCTTGAAGCACATCATGGTGGTGGATGTCAGTGCCACTGGGTGGTAGTCTCTAAAACGCACAGCCTGCCATTTCTTTAGCACCAGGATGATGGTGGTCTTAATGTAGGTGGGAGCCTCTGAATGTAGTAAAGAGAAGTTAGATGTCCGCCAATAATCATTCAATTTGGTATGTGCAGGTTACTGACTCCATCTAGGCCAATTGCCTTTCCTGGATTCACTTTCAATAAGGCTTATTTGACATTTGCGGCAGTAGTAGCAGTGGTAGTAGTAGGCCCCTCTCGGTCATGACTGACCATGGGTGATGCATCCTGGTTGGATGCAAGCCTGGGCGATGACCTATGGAGGACAGGCTGTTGCCCATGCAGCACGTCCCCCCCCCTCTCCACGTCGCTGATCGATCCAAAGGAATAGCAGTTTGGCACCAGTTTGGTCGCAGGAGCTGCCAGAGTGGGGTTGTAGACAACGACGAACTGCCTTAGGGGCTCCAACTCCGGATTTGCTTGAGGTTTTCTCCTTGAGGTTTTCTCCTGGAGCCTTTTCCATGACTGGATATGGGCACAAGGCAGTGAAGGTTTTAAATCAGAGTTTTCCCTCTCCTAGATGGACTGCCTTCCCAGGCTGACAAAACAATGACAATGACTGTGAACATTTGCGACAATGACTGTGGATACAAGCGCACCCAAGCCTGTTGAGATGGATGACATCATTCCGCTGACCTTCTGTTCAAAGCATTCAGCTCTTAGGAGAGGATGTGTTGTTGCCAGCGATACAGCCCCTCTTCACTTTATAACCTGTTACAGCATGCAAGCCATGCCACAATTGATAGGTGTCCATGTGGTTATCCTGGGAATCCCACTTGGTCTGGAATTCCCTCTTGGTATCTTTAACGACGTTTCGAAGGTTGTGCGTAGATTACTTGCTGTTGATGCTTTTGAGAATCAAGTTTTTGGGGATCCAGTCAAGGTTATTCTGCTGGTACACAAAAATGCTGGAGAAACTCAGCGGGTGCAGCAGCATCTATGGAAATCTATTTCCATAGATGCTGCTGCACCCGCTGAGATTCTCCAGCATTTTTGTGTACCTTCGATTTTCCAGCATCTGCAGTTCCTTCTTGAACACAAGGTTATTCTGCTTGCAGGATGAGGGTCAGTGGGTCATGTGGCACCTCACTAATGACCATAAAATGTTGCCAAACATTTTATTATTAAATTAGCATTAATATTAACTTTGTATTTGTGTGCATAAAATGCAAATTATTATCCTTGAAATAATATAATCTTTAATATCAATATTTTAATATCAAAATCATAAAGAACGCCACAAAAATGTCAACATGAGCCAGATAAATGGAAGAAATTCACACAAACAAATGCAACTTTAATTTTGTCCATATATATATATATATATATATACATATACATATATCTATGTATCTATATATAAATATATATATATATATATATAGAGAGAGAGATATAGAGAGATATATATATATATATATATATATATATATATATATATATATATATATATATATAAATATATATATATATATATATATATATATATATATATATATATATATAGATATATATATATATATATATATATAGATCATTAGATAACTTGGGAACCCCTTGAGGAGTGATTGTTGTAATTTTAAGTATAGAATATGTTTAAACAAAGTTGCTTATGATTAATCAAAAATTAAACTATAAATTAAACTATAATTCTGTCAGCACTGAGGAATAATGATAATAATGAGTTCTAAATTTAAGTTAATTTTCACAGTTAAAATGTTGGATAAACATGTCAGGTTGGATTGTGCTGGTGTGAGAACAATGAGTGTTTTCTCTTTTTATTCATATTTATAGCCACTTCACTTTTTTTGCCTTCCAGCTTTGTTAAAGTTGGCATTTTTTTGAAATTTATTGTAATAATTCCAAAGCTCTTTAGTGCCAGAACAGAATGTACAATTGGTCATATATATTTTAGTAGGTGCACAAATGAATGAATTAATGCAAAAATAAATTCTCTCATCTGTAGAATTTTGAATTTTTATTTAAATATTTCAATTAATATTTTATGACCAGGAACTAAATTCAGCCTTACTGAGTCTAAATATTTTGCGTGTTCCACAGAGAAGAAGATGAATGTTCAGATTTGCGATCGGACCTGAGCCACAGCCAACACGAGGCAAACGAAGATTCTAGAAGCATGGATCAGGATCAGACCTCTGGGCCTGAGAACCAGTCAATGCTAGTCTCTGTAGATGTCGGTAAGAATAACCCAACACCAACTGTTTTACCACTATAACCAATATGTACTCTGTAAGGGTAAAGTGTTTAATTAGACTGGGGATGTTGGTAATTTGAAGTTAAAGCAGAAAATGCTGCAAATACTCGGTAAGTCAGCCATTGTAGCGGCATCAAATGTGGTGAATTCAGACATAATATTCAGACATAATAGGTTCGAAATACATACACATTTGGTCCACTAACATATTGTCAATGCTGCTGCAGCTGAGCGAGGGTGTTGTCTCGAGCTCAGCTACTTGTCGAGTGGGATGATCTCAAGGTGAGATATGCTTATGTAGCAGGAAACTCCCCTTAAACCATGACATCACGTGACAGCCCTCACAACCATTATTCGACCGTACGTGGTCTGTGTAACTGCTGACGCCACAGGAGCCCCCACCCCAGAACCGGAGGACGCGCTAACCTTCTGCAAGAAAGTGTGCAAGCATGGTCGAAGGCGGCTCCTGCTGTGAGTCGCAGGTACCCCGGCCGTGGGTCAGGATAGTGGGGCCCGCGGGCGCAGTCGAAGCTCCGGCTGTGGGCCATCCCGGATGTATGGCGAGGGGTGCGAGGCGATCAATGCAAAAGCCGCTGGATGGACGAAGCGCAGTCGCATCTCCTCAACCAGCAGGGAATCGTACCCTGAGATTGAAGGCACCCAGCCACGGCTGGGAGACGTCGGCAACAATGCAAACAAAGAAGAAACTAATTGCTAAACCCGGCAAGGTCATTACAGTGTAAAAAAGTGAAAAGAAACAAAATAACTACAGTGAGCAAGCAAGTCCAAAGTGGTAGGACAGTAAAGGTGCAAATTGCCCAATGTCCATTGTCCATGGTGCAGGATGGGAAGCTATGCTGGAAAACTGGGGGTTGGAGTGACAGCGTCCGAACTGAAGTGGCGCTGTTGCTGCCGGTCCTGCTGCTGGGATGACATCCGGCCAGAAGGTGGCGCTGTTGGCGGCAGTCAGGCCACCGTGTCGGCATCCGGCCAGAAGGTGGCGCTGTTGACGGCGGTCAGAGCAGGTCGAGTATCGCTTCCGGACGGCCACATCGGCCATTTTTGCAGTCGCTGCAGCGGCCATTTGGAAGTAGACCGCGGCGGCCATTTTGGTTGCTAGCTGAGGGGGGCTTTTAATGGCGGCTCCCAGATGCGTGGGAAGCTACCGGGGAATCCGTTGCGGGACCGACGATTCACGACTGGCCAAGGCTCCACCTCGCTGCTGGGCCGGACGGGCAGCCAGCGTCCAGGGAACTTCGGGGTCTGCATCAGTGAGGACGTCTTCGGGCAGCCAATTTCTAAATTGAATTGGCCAGCAAATTTGTAACAGAATTATTGCATTGCCTGCATATTCTGTGAAAGATGGCATATTGGAAGATTTTAAAGAAAGAGGAGATTGGTCAGCAGCAGGGTTTTCAGGGGTTTTTTTTGGGGGGTGGGGTACGTCTGTGGGAAGATAATCAGTTTATGCTTAATTTCAAAGATCCTCTTTTAGGACTGAAAGGGTGACAAAAGAAGTTTGTTAATCTGCAGAAAATGTGTTGGATGAATTTATCTCTGCTAGGATAAAACTAGGGTGACCATGGGGATATGGTGAAAACAATGTTATAAGTTCATGTCATAGGAACAGAAATAGGCCATTTGTCCGGGGTGAGATACATCATTGACCATGCTGGTGGCCTTGCTGAAGCAGCATGAAGTGTAAATGGAGTCAATGGAAGGGAGTTTGTTTTGTGTGATGGTCTGGGCTGTGTCCATAATTCTCTGCAATTTTGTGCGATTTCCTTTTTAAAGATACGTCCTTTTATTCTGAGGCTATGCCCTCTGATTCTAGAGTCCCACTAGTGGAAATATCCTCTCCACATCCACTTTATCCAGGCCTTTCACTGTTTGCTAAGTTTCAGTTAGGTCCTCTCACATCCGTCTAATCTTCAGCAAGTACAGGCCCAATGCTGTTAAACGCTCATCATACATGAATCCAATTATCCCTGGGATCATACTTATAAAGAAAAACCCACCTGATCTGCTCATTGAGTGAATGGGAGCAGTTTGAGGGTCAGAACATAGACAATGGTAGTTACAAAATGCAGAGCAGGAAGACATGCCCAGCAGGCCAGGCTGGCATGTCCTCCACTGCCAGATGGGGAAAAAATTGTATAGGAAGGAACTGAAGATGTTGGTTTAATCCAAAAATAGACACAAAAGCAGCTGGATTAACTCAGCGGGGTAAGGCAGCATCTCTGGAAAAAGGAACAGGCAACGTTTCAGGTCGAGACCCTTCTTCAGGCTGAGAGTTAGGGGAAAGGGAAATGAGAGATACAGACGGAAATATAGAGAGAGATAGAACAAATTAATGAAGGACATGCAAAAGAAAGTGAGGATGATAATGTAAAGAGGTCATTGTTAGCTGTGGGCTAGGTGAGAACGGGCGACAGACAATGAAACTCACCAGGGCGATGGTGAATCTATTACAACAACTAGGGTGGGGGAGGGACGGAGGGAGAGGGGATGCAACGATTACTTGAAATTATAGAAATCAATACTCATACAGCTGGGTTGTAAGCATTGTACGAGGAGACAACACTCTGTTCACAATATGGCCACTACATTGGAGAAATCAGACACAGATTGGGTGACCATTTCACATAGCACAGAGGATATTCTAGAAGTGAAGGAGTACATTAGTCGACTAGACTAATTGATTTCTGGAATAGTAGGACTGATTTATAAGGAGAGAGTGGGTCAGTTAGGCCCACACAATAATAGGATCTCACAGAAATTGAAGGCCGGGGAGTCCAGGACCAGGTGATATGGGGTTTGCTATTTAGAACTGCAAGTAGTGACACCTAGAGACAGTGTGTTGATGATAGCATTTGGCATGCTTGCCTTCATCAGTGAGCACAGGAGTTATGTTAGATCTGTAGAAGTCATTGGTAAGGCAATATTTGGAGTAATATTACAGTCCCAGCTGCCCTGCTGTAGGAAGGATGTAATTAAACTAGAATGGGTGCAAATAAGATTACAAGGATGTTACTGAGGATTTGAGATATAGATGACAAAACATCCTCCATGATAATTCTCAACAGCAGTGCTTTGCAAGCGTGCGTTCTCAACCCCTTACTATACTCCCTATACACTCTCGACAGTGCAGCCAAGTTTTGCTCTAACTCCATTTACAAGTTTGCTGATGGTACCACCATGGTGCCCTGGATCTCACACAATAACAAGATGGAGTACAGGAAGGAGAGGGAGAACGAGAGAGGGCTTTGTAATATGTTGTCAAGACAACATGCTCTCCTTCAATTTCAGCAAGACGAAGAAGCTAGTAATTGAGATCAGAAAGCAAGGTGGAGTATATGCCCCAAACAGCATCAATGGTACTAAAGTGGAAATGGTCAAGTACGGAGGCATAAATATCACCAACAATTTGTAGTGGAACAAACACATCGCGGCTACAGCCAAAAAAGAACACCAATGCTTCTACTTCCTCGGGAGACAAAGGAAGTTTAGCATGTCTCCAATGCTTTTACCAACTTCAGCAGATGCACCGGAGAAAACATCCTATCGCGTTGCTTCACAGCTTGGTTGGAGAACAGCTCTGCCCATGTCCACAAGAAATAGCAGCGTACATCACCTGGACCAGCCTCCCCATCATTTCACACTGCCTCGGAAATGTATCCAGCATAATCAAGGATCTTTATCACCCTGGAAGATTCAGAAGATACAAAAACTTGAAGGCACGTACAGCCAGATTCAGGACAGCTTCTTACCAGCTGAATGGTCCATCCATAATCTAAGGTGTAGTCATGATATTCCAAACTACCTCATTGAGGACATTGGACTTTTGCGCTGTAACACAAAATTCTGCACTCTATTTTTCTCTTTGCACTGTCTGTTGCACTTGTGTATAGGTTGATTGTACTTGTATAGTATGATTTGATTTGCCTGGATAGCATCAAAAGTATTTTTTGTGTGTGTGTGTGTGTGATAATAATCAACCAATATTAATATGAGGAAAGACACAAAAAGCTGGAGTAACTCAGTGGGACAGGAGGCTTCTCTGTAGAGAAGGAATGGGTGATGTTTCAGGTCGAGACCCTTCTTCAGACTGGTTAGGGATAAGCGAAACAAGAGATATAGACGGTGATATGGTGAGATAAGGAACAATGAATGAAAGATATGCAAAAGAGTAATGATGATAAAGGAAACAGGCCATTGTAAGCTGTTTATAGGGTGGATTGTCACCTTGTCGTGGTGGAGAAGCTTGTGTGGTCCTGAGATCCTGTGAGCGATGCTGTCTGGAGCTATGCTGCTGGTAAGGTCACCCATGGCGGTAAGGTCGAGGGGGAGATCTCCGACAAAGAGCAATCCAACCAAGACCTCAACGGTGGAACAGGCGGAGGATGATGGCTGACTAGTGGAGCGTCACAACGGCTGGGAAGGCGGATGAAGGCTGCAGCAGAAAAGGGTCCCCAGTCGTCTTGAATTCCATGCCACTGGATTCTGACCCAGATCTGTCAAGGACCGTGTGGTAGCTGTCTGTGCACCTGTCTCCCCTCGTTAAACAATGTCACGCACAGGCATCCTCCATGAGAGGACGGTCATGCTCATTTCGAGTGACCGCCGATGATAATGATAGGGTGAAAATGAAAAGCTAGTGCTACTTGGGTGGGGGAGGAATAGAGAGAGAGGGAGAGAGGGAATGCAAGGGCTACCTGAAGTGACCCATACCACTGTGAGAAGAGTTTGGGTAGGCTGGGTTTGTCTTCCTTGTAGCAAAGGAAGTGCTGGGCTGATTGTATAGACATGTTTAAATTATGAGAGCTAAGATAAATATCTAAAGCCTTTTTGCCAGGATAGGGTAGAATAAAATTAGTGGGCTTGGATTTAGGTTTAAAGTTGAGGGGAAAGATTTAGAAGGGATTTGAAGGGCAACTTTATTGCACACATGGTGGTGCACAATTGGAATGAGCTGCCAGAGGAGGTAGTGGAGGTGGATTCAATTTTGTCATTTAAAAGACGATTGGGCAGGTCACAACGGCTGGACAGATAGGAAAGGCTGCAGCAGAATAGGGACCATGTCTTGCAGGCATGCCACTGGTTGGACGAGATCAGTGGCAACTGTGGTTGTCATGGGCAAGTGTCTCCCTGACGGTTAAACACTGTCATGATTCAGGTGTCCCTACTCTAGGTTCTTATGCTTTTTTAAATGCTTGTACGATTTTTAATAGCTTGAGTTGAAAAGCTAGTTCCACTTGGGTGGGGGTGTTTACATAGAGGGAGACAGGGAAAAATAGGGCTACCAGGAGTAGGCCATTCGGCCCTTCGAGCCTGAACCGGTATTCGGTTTGTGATCATGGTGATCATAGGAAGTCTGGGATGGATGCGATCTCGCTGGCCCTCCACCGCGCTGGACCACTTGGATAAATAACTAAAGCCTCATATGTCAGGCTAGGGTTATTCATCGATTACAGCTCTGCATTCAGGTTTAATCATCCCCTCCAAAAGATTACCAAACTCGATTTGAACTGGGTCTCTGCTTATCCCTCACATGGTGGATCCTCGACTTCCTCATCCACAGCCACAGTCTGTTCGTATTGGTGGATAAATGTGTCATTTAAAAGACAATGAGCAGGTCGACAGCACCTCAAGGTCGAGAGTGCTCAGGGACCCTGCTGTAGGCGCTCTATACCCAGTTGGACTGCGTATCCATGGGCAAGTTGTGCTGACGGGCCTTTTTGTACTGTATGATTCACCTACTCTACGACACCACTATTGTGGGGCGTATCACTGATGGGGATGAGTCAGAATATAGAAGGGAGATCGAGCAACTGTCCATATAGTGCCAGCGCAATAACCTGGCCCTCAACACCAGCAAAACCAAGGAACTGATTGTGGACTTTGGAAGGAGTAGGAGGGGGACCCACAGCCCCAAATGGTTGAAAGGGTCAAGAACTTCAAATTCCTGGGCGTGCACATCTCTGAAGATCTTTCCTGGTCCGAGAACACTATAACGCAATTATCAAAAAAGCTCATCAGCGCCTCTACTTCCTGAGAAGAATACGGAGAGTCGGTTTGTAAAGGAAGACTCTCTCTAACTTCTACAGGTGCCCAGTAGAGAGCATGCTGACTGGTTGCATCGTGGCTTGGTTCAGCAATTTGAGCACCCTGGAGAGGAAAAGTCTACAAAAAGTAGTAAACACTGCCCAGTCCATCATCGGCTCTGACCTTCCTTCCATCGAGGGGTTTTATCGCAGTCGATGCCTCAAAAAGGCTGGCAGTATCATCAAAGAACCACACCATCCTGGCCACACACTCATCTCCCTGCTACCTTCAGGTAGAAGGTACAGGAGCCTGAAGACTGCAACAACCAGGTTCAGGAATAGCTACTTCCCCACAGCCATCAGGCTATTAAACCTGGCTCGAACAAAACTTATTAATAACCACTTTCTGCTATTTGCACTTTATCAGTTTATTTATTCATGTGTGTATATATTTATATCATGGTATATGGACACATTTATCTGTTTTGTAGTAAATGCCTACTATTTTCTGTGTGCTTAAGCAAAGCAAGAATTTCATTGTCCTATACAGGGACACATGACAATAAACTCACTTGAACTTGAACTTGATCATCCAACTCACTACCCCATCCCTGCCTTCTCTCCATGCCCCCTGACCCCTTTAGCCATAAGGGCCACATCTAACTCCCTCTTAAATATAGCCAATGAACTCGCCGCAACTACCTTCTGTGGCAGAGAATTCCACAGATTCACCACTCTCTGTGTAAAAAATGATTTTCTCATCTCGGTCCTAAAAGACTTCCCTCTCATCCTTAAACTGTGACCCCTAGTTCTGGACTTCCCCAACATCGGGAATAATCTTCCTGCATCTAGCCTGTCCAACCCCTTAAGAATTTTGTAAGTTTCTATAAGATCCCCCCTCAATCTTCTAAATTCCCGCATGTTCAAGCCGAGTCTATCCAGTCTTTCTTCATACGAAAGTCCTGCCATCCCAGGAATCAGTATGGTGAACCTTCTCTGTACTCCCTCTATGGCAAGAATGTCTTTCCTCAGATTAGGAGACCAAAACTGTACACAATACTCCAGGTGTGGTCTCACCAAGACCCTGTACAACTGCAGTTTACCAAGAGAAGAAATAGAACACAGGGGAGAGACAAGAGTTTGCCTTCCATCACAGTGAGAAGGAGGATGGGTGTTTGTGTAAACTGTGTTGGCTGTGTGTCTTGGTTCTTTTCTTGTTGTATGATTGCAAAAACTAAATTTCGTTTGAACCTCTTTTGCAATTCAAATGACGATAAATTTGTATTGTATTGTATTGTCAAGTCAAATGTTTGCAAAATGGAACAATGAAATTCTTACTTTTTAATGAATCTATCTATTCACCAGTTGTTAACAACTTTACAACTGTAAATCTTTACTACGACTTTCAGTGCACTTTTTGAGTTGGGGGTTCCACCCAAAATGTTGGCAGTATCACATCATATTGGCTTCACAAAATATTGGTTGCATAGTTTAGTTTAGAGATACGGCATGGAAACAGGCCCTTCAGACCACCGAGTCCATGCCGACCAGAGATCACCCGCACACTAGTTTGATCCCGCACACAAGGGATAGTTTATAAAAAACAATTAGCCTACACACCTGCATGCTTTTGGAAAGTTGGAGGAAACCGGAGCACCCACAGAAAACACACGGTTACAGGGAGAACGTACGAACTCTATAGTCTTTGCATCATTCACTAGTGTTTATTTAGCTGCCAGTGGTAATGATGAAATGAATACACTTTTTATTTTGTTTTAGATACCTGTAGTGATCTCAATTCAGAGCTCCAGAGGGTGTTGACTGGACTGGAAAATGTTGTTTGTGGAAGGAAGAAGAGCAGCTGCAATCTGTCAGTAGCAGAAGTAGACAGACATATTGAGCAACTTACTACTGCCAGTGAGCACTGTGACCTAGCTATAAAGGTATTCATTTACTTTAACTTCACAAACAGTTGGCTTTCCAGTTAATCTGTTCATATGGCAATGATAACTGCATCTCAAATTTGAAAGAAAACCCTGTTGAGGAAGCCTTTTTTGACTAACAGAGTTGAGAGCAATGCTTTGCTGTTTTAGTTTCTAGGCACATAATTAAAAGTTGTGTTTAGTTCTGCTTAATTGTGGATGCATTGACAGTGGTGCTATTTACTAAGTAACTTCTAGACAACACCAATTAGGTGACTGCTTATACCTGATCTAGAATTAAAAACTGCCAAGCATTTGTGTGCTGTCCTCATGGCTATCTTGAGCTCCTGGTTGCATGTCATGTCAATTTCCCTTCCATTCCCACACTGACCTCCCTGAACTTGCCCTTCACTGCTGGAGTGAGGCTGAACGCAGGCTAGTGAACCAGTTAATCTGCAGCCTAACGGTATTTAGGCTGAATTTTCTTATTTGGGGTAAACTGCACCCTCTGTTTTCCTTTCTCTCCCTGATTCACACAGGTTCTCTCACACATACCCCTCAGTAACCCAGTTTTGTTTCCCCTCCTCTCTCCCATATGGTTATATCTGCCCATCTCCAAGCCACTTAACTCACTGGATCTACTTTCCCTCCTCCAATTATTCCATCATCCCTCCATCTGGTTCTACTTTTCTTGCTTTCCAGATTCTGCAGCCCTTTGTTGTCTCCACTTATTGATGTGCAGCCTTTGTCTCTACCTCCACTCCCCTACCCCACCTGACCATCAATCATCCCCCCCCTCTCACCAACTTATACCAGCTATCTCCCCTCTCAATCCTGTTACATCATGACACAAAATGTAAAATAACCCGTGTTGATGGACACTGCCTGTCCTGCTGACCCTCCAGCATGTTCTCATTGCTGCAATATAAGTATTTGCCTTCTCTTATGACTTTACACCTGATCTTGATGTTTTTGTCATTGTCTCTTAAAAGGTTCTTTTTTGTTCCCATTACCATATTAATTTGGATTGTAGTCTTTTACAATTAAATTTCTCCAGTGCCTATCCCTTTAACAAATTTCAAGAAAAGGAAAGCAAGACAATTTTATAATTCCAACATGAATTTCTGTTTCGACCAATGCTAACCAAAGCAAATTATCTGGTATTTTATCTTACTGATTTTCGTGAGTTCTTTCTATGTACAAAATGGCTCTACATTTGATGTTACATTAAAAACAAATTCAAGTTTTGAAATTGTTGACAGATATAGAAATGGTAAATGTATTATTTTAAGCATCTTTTGAAACATGTAGCTGAGGTTTGGGATGGCCTGGATTCTTTGAGGTATTTTCCTTTTCGTTGTTTGCATGTTAATATTACATTTATTCACCAATCTAGTGCCAACTTCACTCACTGGTGCTAAGAAGCTCACTCCAGGGCTTGATCATATGATCTAATCCATTGCTTGTTAATGAGATACCTACCTTGACAGCAATCCTGTCATTCTGAATAGAGAAAAGCTGAATTCCATAAGAATATCAAGGATTCCATCCAACCTTTCCTTAGGTTGTATGGATTTTTCTATGTTTCCAACGTACCAGTCACCTAAACAAATATCATTTGATTTTTTTTACATAGATTGGAGATCTGTCTTTTTCCAATAATTGAACTAATTTATTTAACATCACTTGCAATAATTTTGTTTGTACTTCAACAAACAATTTAAATAGACCGTAGAAGAGATTGAGGGAGTTCTGGGACGTGATTTTTATCCAACGCTTGCTGAAGAGAGGTTGCGATGGGATAAGGAGTTAGCAACTCTTCGGGAAGAAAATGAGAGCCTCACTGCTATGCTGTGTAGCAAAGAGGAAGACCTCAACAGAACAAAGGCCACCATGAATGCTATTCGTGAAGAAAGAGATCGATTGCGTCGGAGGGCAAGTATATATTCTATTAAAAATCCTATGTTGCGGAGAACGGGTAATTATATACTTGAAAAGAGGTGAAGCATTTAAAATCTGCCAAAAGTCCCCAACAATGAGCTTGATAGATAAGTACCCAAATTCCAGATTTTGTCATCACTACTTAGTATTCAAGAAAACCTGTTTTATTGTTTTCTTTCAATCGATCCACACATTCTGAGCTGTCCCATTCCAAATGTCGTTTATTCTTTTAGTATCTCTGTCATTCTTCATGAGATTTCCCTTATCTTTAATTGTAATAGGATCATTTCCCCACTTCACTGCATCAGTCCTGGTTCTGCATTCTAGCAGTGATCCCTCCCGAGCCTCCTCTGCTAAATGGAAGACAAATGATGCAATTAGAAGAGCCACTGCCTCACAGCGCCAGGGACCCTAACCTCGGTTGTTGCCTCTGTGGGTATCCTCCCGTTTCCCAAAGATATGCCGGTTGGTGGGTTAATTGCCTCTAATGAGTGGTAGTATCTGGTGGGGGAGTTTATATGGATGTAGAGAGAATAAACATGGAATTAATGTAGAACTGGTATAAATATATGGTGGTTGATTAGTGTGCTCCAGGTGGCCAAAGTGGCTGTTTCCATGTGTTAATTCCACTCTGACTCTATGACTGTAGTTACCCACCTGATGCTGGTAGTGTGTTGTGGGCAGCCTTTTGTCTTGCACTACACTTGCAGACAGTCCCAACAGCAACCATTCTGATGTGGATATCACCATCTTGAGTGGGATGCCCACAGTCAAGAGTCAAGAGTCGATTTAATTGTCATTTAAATTGACTCTTGACTCTTGACTGTGGGCACAGTAATGGACAGCTGGGATTTTTATGGGGTATTTTCACTGCCAAGAATAAGCTAGTCTGGCATCATAACAACTATTTGTGGGCTAAACATACATAATTGTCTGGCTTGCTTTAATTTGGAACCAGCAAGTTAAAGTTGTTACCACAATACCATAACGTTGGTCAATAATGCATTGACCCAACACTGGAAGCTATGGTTTTTTATTTTTATTTTTATTAGAAGTAAGTACAATAATATGGTACCATAGATACCTAGTATATATTGACATGTTACAATTCATGTACAGCTTCTTATTATTTTTATTTTGACAATAAAAAGGAGACAGAAAAAGAATAGGAAAGAAATAGGAAGCTATGGTTAAAGGCAGAGGATTTCTATTCTGACAAAGTTCTCGTCTAACTCCCAAAGGGTGACAAAACTGATCATTCTGGCAACTGCAGTGTCAGGATGAGAAAGTTGCAAATCTATGAAAAAGCATCATTTATAAGGAACAATTAAGGAAAGTTAACACTAATGGAGTTGTCCATCCAGAATGCTTCGAACATGACTGCCAGAAGCAATGCCCAATTTGGTCAGAAGGCAAGTTCAAGGCCCTCTGACAAACCCAAACCCAAATTGGTATCTATCAGTTGTCATTGATTGCAACAGGTGCCAATGATTACTGGAAAAATTGCCATTCAATCTATGGTATTTTTTTTAGAATTTGCTTCTGTTTTTCAAATTTACTGTAGGCTTTAGAATTGAGGATGAGAGGTGATCTCATTGCAACTTAAAATTATTGAAGGGATTGATGGACAAGACACGGGATGTTTCTGGCTGAGGAGACTAAAGAAATTTAAAAAGTGGGATAGTGCTGGTAAATGACACTGAAGTAGAATATCGTGATGATTGGGTATTATATATTCTTCAGACAAATGCTGAAAGCTGTCAAAGGTGGAGTGGGGATTTGCTTTGCATCAGTCTTACAGAGCAGTTAATAGGGCTTGTAGATCAACTAAATGTTTGTTGTGATCTTTCACCACATTTCATCTTTCAAGGCCTTATCACCAATTGGCCTTGCTCTTCAAACACAGTCTTAGAATAGTAGGCCATTTTAGATTGAGCAGAGGAGAAATTTCTTCACCCAGAGAATGGGGAATCTTGGAATTTTCTTCTACCTTCAGGGTAGTGGAGGCTCACTCGACTTCATTCAAAATCGAGATCAATAGATTTGAGTTGAATAAGGGAATACGAGGAGTGCATCGAAAAGTAGTGAAGAGGTAGAAGGGAAACTGATCTTGACCGACAGATCAGGCTGAAATGCTCCTTTTCCTTTTCTCATGTTCTTATGTTGGGCTGATGCCTCATTTTATCGTTGAATGGCGTGTTCCTGTCCACTACCGTTTATGTTCTATGTTCTGTTGCCGTAGCTAAGAAATGTTGAGTATCAAAACCTAATTTTCCACTCTGAATACTTAAACCACTAATCAGGATATAGCAAATTTGAGAATTCACTCGGGAATTGTTCTGCAAATGACTGATAACTGTTAGCAGGACCTCGTGTCCAACAGTCCATTTTTGCCAATGAATAACCTCGGACTTAGGTTTGTGCCAATCTCTATGTATGGATGGCAAATTCAAAGCTTTTTCATATAAATAGGCAAAATCAGCAAAATCATTGCTTTTGGAGAATTAGTTGGAAACCTAATTATAGTGAAATATTTTTAGCCAATTCATGGCTTTGTTTCTAATTCAGGTTCGAGAGCTGCAGACCCGCTTACAAAGTTTGCAAGCAACTGGCCCAGCTAGTCCAAGTCGGTTGGCTGTAACCAATCGGCCGGTCAACCCCAGTACTGGTGAACTCAGCACCAGTAGTAGCAGTAATGATATCCCAATTGCGAAGGTGAGTTTTAATGGCCTCATTATCCTCCACATTGTCTGCTGTCATTCTGTGGCTACTGCATAAGCTTAGCAATTAACTTCTGAAAGTTTGATATTTCTATCTTGGGAAAATCATAGAGCAGCCATGGAGACACAGATATTTCTACTGGAGAAAGGGAATATTCCTGAATTATTGATTGTTGCATAGAATTAAAGGATATAATTCAATATTGTGAACTGATTTTGTAAGATGCTGGGCTTGTACGATGCCAGATTTGTAGGTTGTGTAAAAGGCAACTGCTAACTCTTGACCGTCCTTCTGTAATTGATAGGTCGCTGAGCGTGTAAAGTTGTCCAAGACAAAGTCTGAATCTTCATCTTCGGATCGACCAGTTCTGGGATCAGAGATCAGTACTATTGGAGTAAGTATTTAAAACTATTAAATACTTTTAAAAGTATTAATGATGGCTCTTTCTCTAAAATTAGCTCAACACTTCCTAATTTTGCCTTTTTAGATCTATTTTCTGACTGCCAGGCAATAAAATAAAATTGGCTTTATACCTTCCAATGTTCCTGATTGTCATGATTTGCAGTTATCGGCAGGTTGACGGTACAGGTTTGCACCATTTGAATGACGTCATATGAATGTTTAAAATAGGTTGTCCTCGGGTTATGAATGTCCAACTTATGAATATCTATACATATGTATGAACTCCCATAATATTAAACCACGTCCAACAAATATGTACATACATTCCTTGCTGCAAACAGGAGACCTAGTGTCCTCTCCACTTTTAGTAATTGTTCTTAACATTTTATGTGTTTTTTATGCCATTCATCACAATACTGTGGAGGCTTAATTGGCATATTCTGTGATTTTTGTGTATTTTCCAATTTAAGGACAAACTCCACATGAATGTCTTCAGAAACAAAAGTAGTTTGTTACCCTGGCCATGGCCTGTACTTGCTCTGGACTTTTGAAAATGTTCAAAGCCAGTAAGGCCGTGTAATGTCAAGAGTAAGGTGGAAGTAAGTCTAAAGATCAAGTCTATAGAAAGAAGTATGTAGCAGAATATTTGATAAAAGAATGTTATTATGAATTGAACTCTTCCCAAAATTCTTTGAATGATTTTGCTAAGATATTAGTGATAATAAATCATGTAAAAATAGAACGTGTAATGGTATCACTTCCCTCTTGTGTTCTTCTAAAACAATTTTTAAAAAAAGTAGGAGTAAGTTATGTTGGTTTACACCTACAGCAAATTAGATTGGTTGATTAATTGCACAATTTTGAATTTTATTTCTTCGAGTGGGATCCTAGAGAAGTAAATGTAAAGCATGGGTTTGATTCAGAAACAATGGTTCTGAATTTAAAGAAAGGTAACTTTGAGGGTATGAGACGTGAATTGGCCAAGATTGACTGGCAATTAATTCTAAAAGGGTTGACGGTGGATATGCAATGGAAGACATTTAAAGACTGCATGGATGAACTACAAAAATTGTTCATCCCAGTTTGGCAAAAGAATAAATCAGGGAAGGTAGTACATCCGTGGATAACAAGGGAAATCAGGGATAGTATCAAAGCGAAGGATGGTGCGTACAAATTAGCCAGAAAAAGCAGCAGACTGGGAGAAATTCAGAGACCAGCAGAGGAGGACAAAGGGCTTAATTAGGAAAGGGAAAATAGATTATGAAAGAAAACTGGCAGGGAACATAAAAACTGACTGCAAAAGTTTTTATAGATATGTGAAAAGAAAGAGATTAGTTAAAACAAATGTAGGTTCCTTGCAGTCAGAAACAGGTGAGTTGATCATGGGGAACAAGGATATGGCGGACCAATTGAATGACTACTTTGGTTCCGTCTTCACTAAGGAAGACATAAATGATTTGCCGGAAATAGCAGGGGACCGCGGGTCAAAGGAGTTGGATGAATTGAGTGAAATCCAGGTTAGCCGGGAAGTGGTGTTGGGTAAATTGAATGGATTAAAGGCCGATAAATCCCCAGGGCCAGATAGGCTGCATCCCAGAGTACTTAAGGAAGTAGCTCCAGAAATAGTGGATGCATTAGTAATAATCTTTCAAAACTCTTTAGATTCTGGAGTAGTTCCTGAGGATTGGCGGGTAGCAAACGTAACCCCACTTTTTAAGAAGGGAGGGAGAGAGAAAACGGGGAATTACAGACCAGTTAGTCTAACATCGGTGGTGGGGAAACTGCTAGAGTCAGTTATTAAAGATGGGATAGCAGCACATTTGGAAAGTGGTGAAATCATTGGACAAAGTCAGCATGGATTTACAAAAGGTAAATCATGTCTGACGAATCTTATAGAATTTTTTGAGGATGTAACTAGTAGCGTGGACAGGGGAGAACCAGTGGATGTGGTGTATCTGGACTTCCAGAAGGCTTTCGACAAGGTCCCACATAAGAGATTAGTATACAAACTTAAAGTACACGGCATTGGGGGTTCAGTATTGATGTGGATAGAGAACTGGCTGGCAAACAGGAAGCAAAGAGTAGGAGTAAACGGGTCCTTTTCACAATGGCAGGCAGTGACTAGTGGGGTACCGCAAGGCTCAGTGCTGGGACCCCAGCTATTTACAATATATATTAATGATCTGGATGAGGGAATTGAAGGCAATATCTCCAAGTTTGCGGATGACACTAAGCTGGGGGGCAGTGTTAGCTGTGAGGAGGATGCTAGGAGACTGCAAGGTGGCTTGGATAGGCTGGGTGAGTGGGCAAATGTTTGGCAGATGCAGTATAATGTGGATAAATGTGAGGTTATCCATTTTGGTGGCAAAAACGGGAAAGCAGACTATTATCTAAATGGTGGCCGATTGGGAAAGGGGGAGATGCAGCGAGACCTGGGTGTCATGGTACACCAGTCATTGAAGGTAGGCATGCAGGTGCAGCAGGCAGTGAAGAAAGCGAATGGTATGTTAGCTTTCATAGCAAAAGGATTTGAGTATAGGAGCAGGGAAGTTCTACTGCAGTTGTACAGGGTCTTGGTGAGACCACACCTGGAGTATTGCGTACAGTTTTGGTCTCCAAATCTGAGGAAGGACATTATTGCCATAGAGGGAGTGCAGAGAAGGTTCACCAGACTGATTCCTGGGATGTCAGGACTGTCTTATGAAGAAAGACTGGATAGACTTGGTTTATACTCTCTAGAATTTAGGAGATTGAGAGGGGATCTTATAGAAACTTACAAAATTCTTAAGGGGTTGGACAGGCTAGATGCAGGAAGATTGTTCCCGATGTTGGGGAATTCCAGGACAAGGGGTCACAGCTTAAGGATAAGGGGGAAATCCTTTAAAACCGAGATGAGAAGAACTTTTTTCACACAGAGAGTGGTGAATCTCTGGAACTCTCTGCCGCAGAGGGTAGTCGAGGCCAGTTCATTGGCTATATTTAAGAGGGAGTTAGATGTGGCCCTTGTGGCTAAGGGGATCAGAGGGTATGGAGAGAAGGCAGGTACGGGATACTGAGTTGGATGATCAGCCATGATCATATTGAATGGCGGTGCAGGCTCGAAGGGCCGAATGGCCTACTCCTGCACCTAATTTCTATGTTTCTATTCCCCCTATTCCCTACCTTTTTCCCATTTTCTTGTGAAGGTGATGACCTTAGTTTCGAAAGCACAATATGCAAATTAATACATTTTCTCTTTCAAATTTAGGAAGGTAGCCTATTGACTCTCAATGTTGAGCTACATTTGAAGGAAAATATGGGAAAACATAATCTGATGTCTGGTGACACCTCTTAAGAATTCTTTTTATTCCATCCACTTCCACTCAAAACTGCTTTCTTCATCTGCCTTTCCATTCGGATGCTAAGAGCTACTGTTGAGATCCTGTGTCTGTTGAGACTGGATTTGTGGTCTGCCTTTAGCCTTTCAATGTCACAAAGGAAAAATGGTTGTGGTTTACTTGAAGAAGGTTCTATCAGCCCCAAGACTTCACTGTAGGAGTTTGTCAGATAACTTTAAGAATAAGGAGTAAGCCATTTAGAACGGACACGAGGAAACACTTATTCTCGCAGAGAGTGGTGAGTCTGTGGAATTCTCTGCCTCAGAGGGCGATGGAGACTGGTCCTCTGGATGCTTTCAAGAGAGAGCTTGATAGGGCTCTTGAAAATAGCGGAGTCAGGGGATATAGTGAGAAGGCAGGAACGGGGTACTGATTGGAGATGATCAGCCATGATCACATTGAATTGCGGTGCTGGCTCGAAGGGCCAAATGGGCTACTCCTACACCTATTGTCAATTGTCTATTGGTAGAGAGAAGCAGCAGAAAATGATCACGGCTCTGATGGTCCAAATCTGATCTCTGGTGCTCTCTATGGGAGATTTCTCCCTCTGACCATGAGGATTTCCCATGGTTGCTTTGTTTCAGTGAAACCCCTCAACTGTAGTTGTGTGATAGGACTATTGGAGGGAGTTAATCGGGATGTAAAAAATAAGAGGTTGCAGCAAATTAAATGGGAAAAGCATATGCTAGTTGGGTCAAATGCACATAGTCTCCTTTATCAAAAGAAATATGAGAATATTTGGGCCAACTATCTTCATATACTCATCATTAAACTTTCTACCATCATAAGGTCAGAAATGGAGATGTCTGCTAATTCTAGCACAATGTTCCAAATTCATTTGCAGTACTTAAAAAAAAAATTCAAAGCAGATCATATGTGCACTTAGTGAGTCCAAGATAACACTCGGGCAAGGGTTGTGAACAAATAAGTAATACTTGTACCACACAGAATATCTTCATTCTGACAAGAGAGCATCTAGCCACTGAGCGCTGACATTCAGCAGTACCTGTATTACATTGTTACATTTCTCCGATGAATGATTTTGCGAACGATGATCAGAACCTGACGTCTGTCTACTTTAATACTGGTCAGAGGCTGGGTATCTTTCAGTTATCAGCTCACCTCTTCACTTCCGGATCCTATTCTCCATCTCCAAGTTGCAACCCAAGAGTATGAGGAAATGTTGTCCAGTTTATCCAGTTCTACAACACTTGAAAAGTTTGTTACCATCCAGGACTGTGCTTGACTGCCATCCCAATCACCATCTTAAGTTACATTTGCTTGACCTATCAGGGCTCGAAATTAACGGTTGCCCGGGTGCCATTGACCACTCAAAGCGCCGCCGGGCAACTTAAACACCGAGTCATTTTGCCCGGCTTGGCAACTAGATACTGGTTTGTACCGAAGATAGACACAAAAAACTGGAGTAACTCCGCGGGTCAGGCAGCATCTCTGGAGAAAAGGAACGGGATGTTTTGTGTCGGCGGTGACGGCTGTATTGCGTGGGCAAGATACTAGGTGCAAGGTGACGAAGCGTCGCAGCGAATGACGGGCCCCGAGGAGCGGCAGCGGCTTTAGCTCCTTCTCCTCCAGCCCCGATAAGGACCGCTGCCTGCAAACCCGCTAACCAAAGATAAAGTAGCAGAGCTCCGCTATAGGATCTTTGCCGCTAACAGCGCTTTTAAAAGGCCGGGAGGAGGGAGGGAGGGGGAGGCCTCGGCGTGCGGGAGGTTTTTTTTTTAAAGCGGTTTTCGCCGTTAGCGGGATTGCGGTCGCGGCCGCTGCTGCTGCTGTGCGGGAGCCGTTATTCGCTGCAACACTTCTGAAGCAGCTGCACCATAGACCCTATAGCTGTAGGATCTTTGAGCTGCACCGCTCTTCCCCGCACCTTGCTGTTGGCTGCCGGAGGTGGTGGCGAGGAAATCCCAACGGCCAAGGCAGTGGGGCGATGTTGTCCAAGGAGCGCTGACCTTCCTTCCTCCTCACCCTCTCTCTCTCTCTCTCTCTCTCGCTCTCTCTCTCTCTCCCATCCATCCCGTACTGAACCCCCCCATTCAACACCACTGACATTCCCTGTGCTCTCCCCTCACAATTTTACCTACTCCAACCAACACGTACTAATTCACCTGCCTCAATCCATCCATTCTGCACCGACTGCCTTCTAACCCCCCACCGGCCATCTATCCACCCCGCATTGATTCACACACACCCCCTTCCCTGACCCTATTGTCCTGGAAATGTCTTCAGAGCGAATATTGACTATGTTTGATAACGGAATGCAATCAAATGTGTTTTAATTCCCAATGTTATTATTTGTTTTAATCCATAAAGACGGATTAATTAAATTGTGAACACGTGAAACATTAAAACCGCAGTGTTCGATTGTCACTGCTACCGTTGACACGTTATTACAGAATTCATTTTAACGGCAAATCAATGCTCTTACTATGGAGTATCAGTACTGTAGTTATTTAATGCGCAACATTCACAACTATACGTTTGCATATATGTTACCATGGTCCAGGATTTATTGACACAGGTTGATCATACGCTGAATAATCCAAACACATTTTTGTTTGGAAGTGGAAAGAACTAATAGAAATTGCATTAACTGCAATGTGTAAAAAGAGTTGAGATACTGTCTTATAATTTTACTGCATGTCATTGTCTATATATCATGTCTTGATTGGTGAATGTTTAGTTTGTGACTTTATTTGAAGCAGAAATAATATGTGAATGCTTCATTGAGTATAATTCCGACCGGTAACTACGTGCTTTATCCGAGCACATTATCGCACGAGTCTTGAAAGCCATCTTAAATGACCACCTAAACTGTCATTTGGCAACCTAAAAAGCTGTCAAGGTTGCCCGGCTGGCAACAGGGAAAAAAAGTTAAGCGAGAGCCCTGCCTATACATTTGAGGAGTTGGTCATTTAGGACTGAGATTAGATATTTCTTTGCCCTGAGAGTTCTGATTGTTTTGAATTCTTTACCCAAAGGCTTAGTTGCTGAGTATAGTCATGACTGATATTAATAGATTTTAGCCCTGAAACAAATCAATGAGTATGAGTCTGAGTACAGGAAAATCGCACTGATCTTATTGAACGTCACAAAAGAAAAATGTTTTTTTGCTTCAAATCAGTTCTATCAGCTCCAGGTCTTAGATCTTGTTACATTTGAGAGCCGGCACGAGGGACTAGATGTCTATTCCTGTGAATCTTTTTTTTTTTTTTGCCTGTCTTCTGAACTATTATTTAATCAAAGTGCTTTGCTTGTAACCTTAGTTGGAGATTTTGTTCACCGGCACATAATGGCACACTTCTTCTCTTTCATTTAAACAGGTGTCCAGTAGTGTGGCAGAGCATCTGGCCCATTCTTTGCAAGACTGCTCCAATATTCAAGAAATCTTTCAAACCCTGTATTCTCATGGATCAGCTATTTCTGAGAGCAAAATCCGTGAATTTGAGGTGGAAACAGAGAGGCTAAACAGGTAAAATGCGTATTACGGCATTAGTTTTAGGAGGAACAGGAATATATTTGAGTTGTACCAATGGCATAGCTTGATCTATACCACTGCCACAGCACACACTGAGTTCCAACTTCACAAATGAGCTAATTTACTAATTGCTGATTTGTACAGACTTTCATTTCTTTCTCCTTAACAAAGAAGAGAAAGTGTGCGCATCTTTAGCAGATGTTTTTCGTTTCAGCATCAGCAAATTGAATCTGAATCTGAATCTGTTTCAGCATCAGCAAAGTTTGTGAATAGTTGAGTTATTGTTCTGTGAAACTGACAAATTGGGAATGAGTAGAAGCCAAATGAATATGTACATTTATTTTACACATTGCTTCATGAAATTGCATCCTGGAAGTAATTTTCAGGGTAGCACACATATGGGAGTTCTAGCTTAATATAGATGAGTGTGATGTAGCAGCAAGCTTATTAATGAACACATTGATAGATGTTCAAGAAAGAGAATTTAATGTGATGTCGAACAACTTATTTCCCGTCTGGAGTAATAAATATTTTCTGCCTGATTTCATTTGAATTTTTTTGAGGATGTGACTGAACTAGAGGGTAGGAAATGTGTTTGTGTGTTAATTATATGCATTTCAAGAAGACTTTTGATAACAAATCTAAATATAAAACTTGTGGACATAAAGGCAAACTACTGACCTGGTCAGAAATTGGCTTTGTGTCAAAAAATCAAGTTTTATAGTAATAGCGAGGCACAAAATGGAGGGCCAAATATTATTGCGGCTCCACATATATCATTAAAATGTTATAGACAAAGTTGCAACATAACCAAAGCCTGGCTGGTAAGATGCTGCTTTCTGTAATCTAGATGATTAGAATAGAAATGGCAGTGGTTCTGTGACATTTATACAAACTTTGGTTTAGATCAGTACTGAGAGCTGTTCTCTGCACCTCATTAGACAAAAATATTGGTCTTGCAGGTAAAGCAGACACATTTTAAGAGACTCTACCATGAAATAACAAGCGGAGTTCACCCAAACTATGATAGTCTTCCTGAAACTTTAAAAATTGGAAGATTGTGTGATCAAATTATTCAAAAATGTTAAAAGGAACTAATACAGAGAAACTATTTTTGTTGGTTCGGGAACTTCAGTGTCGTACTCCTAAAATTGATGCCAAGCTTTTTAATTGAGACAAATACATCGATAGATGCTCCTGAACACATCATCAGTGATGTAACCTGGGGTCATTGGGTGTTTCGGGTCTTTCAACATCAGACACCCTCACCCAGGCGACCCAGCCGTGGTTGATCAGACCACAACTTGTGTTCAGGTGGCATTCGCTCCTCCCCATGGACCTCCTCTCCTGATCCAGAGCCATCTCGAGGCCTTCTACGCTGCCTCTGTGGTGTTCTTGATGGCCTTTCTCCTCACCACTCCGTTTATGCCCAGTGCACTCAAGACTTTGTAGAGCGATTGCCCTGCAAAACCTCTGCAGCCAACCTCGATGGGCATACACCTTGCCTTCCAGCCCTGCTTGCGGCAGTCTATGACCAGCTCTTCATATTTGGTCTTCTTCCTCTCGTGGGCCTCCTCCAGACGGTCCTCCCACGGCACAGTCAGTTCCAACAAGACAATGTTTTTGGTCGCCTCTGAGACCAAGAGGATATCTGGCCTCAGGGTGGTCGTGGCAATGTGCTGTGGGAACTTCAGCTGTTTCACCAGGTCTACGGAAAGCTGCCAGTCCTGTGCAGTCACCAGGATTCCTGACTGATTCCTGGCTGCTGTGGTTCTTGGCAGCTGCACTCCGGCCTTTACGAAGGTGATCATCTGGGTGGTGGGGCGTGCTCGTCTACAGCTGCTGATTCCCATGCTGATGGCTTCTGCATTGGGTTTAAAAACCTGATCGTGACGCCATGTGTACCGGCCCTGCCCAAGAGCCTTTGGGCAACAGCTCAGGATGTGTTCCAATGTCCCCTTGCCTGAGCATTGCGGGCAATCTGGAGATTCTGCTTTGCCCCAGATGAAGAGGTTCGATGGGCTGGGCAGGACATCATACACTGCCTGGACCAGGAACTTGATGCGCTGTGGTTCAGCCTGCCAGAGCTCAATCCATGTGACTTTTCGGTCCATGGCCTGCTCCCACCTTGTCCAGGCTCCCTGCTGCCTCAATCCAACTGCTCTGGTAGACCTCTCCTCTCCACCACTGCCCTCACTTCCTCCTGGACCAGCCTGTGCCTCTCCTTCCCCTTGGCCTTGTCCAACTGGGGAGTTGGGAAGATTCCTAGACCAGCTCTTCCCTGAATCACTGCTCCCACCAGGACTCTGTGGCATATCCGGGACTCTGCTTGCAGCACGGCTTCGCCGGCTCTCCATTTCCTCCCAGTTTTCACCTCCACCCCTGCCTGAGCCACCTTGGGGTCACTGGAGTCCCTGTACAGCATCACCTCTCTGGCCCGAGTCACCTTGAACTCCTCCTCCAGGGACTTCAGGGGCAGCTGGAGCTTGGTGTTATTTCCGTAAAGGGCGATGCTGCTAAGGCTCCTGGGCAGTCCCAGCCACCTTCTGAGAAAGCTGCTGACTTTCCTCTCCAATCTCTCCACGGTGGATATTGGGAATTCGTAGACAAGCAATGGCCAGAGTATCCTTGGCAGGATACCATGCTGGTAAATCCACGCCTTGAACTTGCCGGGAAGCCCCGAGCGGTCCACTGCTCTCAACCAACTCTCCAGCTCCTGACAGGTTGCCTGGACAGATGCTGTATCCTTCAGGCTGCTGTTAAACACATTGCCAAGACTCTTCACTGGCCTTTTGGAGACAGTTGGGATTGGTGACCCTTCGATGCTGAAGCGGAACCTGTCAATGACTGCCCTTCAGCACCAGTGACCTTGATTTTCCTGGCTTAAACCTCATCCTTGCCCAACCAATCAGTTTCACCAACCCCTGCAGGATCCACCTGCCTCCTGGCACTGACTCAGAGGTGACAGTCAGGTCGTCCATGAAGGCTCTGATTGGTGATTGGCGCATTCCTGACTTGGTCCGAGGGCCCCGGCACTCTGGCTCAGCAGACTAGACGATCATGTTCATTGCCAAGGCAACAAGGATCACAGAGAGGGTACAGCCTGTGATGATCCCAACATCCAGTCTGTGCCACTCTGATGTTACTGACCCTGATGAGACTCTCATGCTGAACTGGTTGTAATAGTCCAGGATGAGATCTGCCACTTGGCCCGGCACATGATGCTTGGCCATGACTGTCTGGATCAGCTTGTGCGGGATGGAGCCGTAGGCATTGGCCAGGTCAAGCCAGAGCACTGTCAGGTCTCCCTTGTTCTCCCTGGCTTCTCTGATGAGCTGGGTCACCACTCCCGTGTGCTCTAGACACCCCGGCACTCCAGATAAGCCTCCCTTTTGCACTGAGCTGTCGATGTAGCCATTGCTGGAGAGGAAGTTGGTCAGCCGCCTCGCCATTATGCTGAAGAAAATCTTGCCTTCAACGCTTAGCAAGGAGATGATCTGAACTTATCGATCTTTCTGGAATCTTCCTCCTTTGGGATCCAGACTCCTTCAGCGAATCGCCACTGCTGCACCACTTTTCCTCTCCTCCAGATTACTTTCAGGATCTTCCACAGCCGTTTCAGTAACAAGGGGCAGTTCTTATAGACCCTGTAGGGGACTCCGCTCGGGCCAGGGGCTGAGCCAGCTCTTGCTCTCTTCACAACGTCCTGGACCTCTTTCAGGAGTGGCTCTCTACTATCAAACTCCTTGATGGGTGGAGGTGGTTTTATCAGGATGTTGCACTGGCCCAACTCCTGCTGCCTGATGGGGTCACTGTAGGTTGTCTGGATGTGCCGGTCGATCTCCTCCTTAGAGCAAGCCAAACTCCAACTGCGCTTCTGCCTGAGTAGTTGTTTGGTGAAACTGAAGGGGTTGGCTATGAAGGATGCTCGCTTCCTGGCTCTTTCCTTCCGGCGTCTTCGGTGCCACTCAGCTCTACGGAGGGTCATCACTACTTTCATAAGAATACTTCTGTATGAAAGTAGTGGTACGAATTTGAATACCACTTCCACTAAAAAAAAAAATGATTCACGGGCATTTAACCATCTCAAGTTTAAAATTTTAACTAATACCGAAGGATATAGTGCAGAAGTAGGTGTATTGAGTATATTAGAAATTAATGGATTTGAATGATAAATCACCTACTGCTGTTGCTGTGATGGATGGACTAAGGGCAAAAGAATATGGATATACAACATAATTTATGTTCCCCTCTTACCTCAATATTAGTGAGCAATTTAGGATTAGACAGAAGACCATTCACTATAATGGTTGCCTTCCCCTTTGTGTGTGTGTGTATAGTCCACTTGTTGTGTAATACTAATCTCAGTGTAAATGCAGCTGTCCTTCTGTGATGGGCCTCAGAGGTTTGTCAGTAAGAGAACATTAGTGAACAGAAAAATTCCCATCTATATCATGAACCACCAACTGGCCCAAAGTCTACCATCATCTTCTCCACGATTTCCACAAATATGGTGATGTACAGGTACAATGAAAAATCTTGCTTGCAGCACACCAGTCACATAGACAGGTCAGGGATAAAGTTGGAGTTACAGTGGAAGCAAAGTTTATAAGCAGGTTAGGTTTATTGTGAAGTGGAAGGAAAATGATACATGGTTTTCAAGTTTTTTTACAAATAAAAAACTGAAAAGTGTGGCGTGCAAAAGTATTCAGCCCCCTTTACTCTGATACCCTTAAAAAATATCCCCAAGCTTTGAACATCTCACGGAGCACTGTTCAATACATCATCCGAAAATGGAAAGAGTAGTATAAATGGCAGGCCTCAGAGGTTTGCAAACCTATCAGTGAACAAAAGCACATGGCCCGAACACCCAAAAGGTGATAAGGCCGGGCAAGGAGTTAGGCAGCTTTGAACATCTCAGAGACTGTTCAATCCATCATCCGAAAAGAGGCCCATGGTAACTCTGGAGGAGCTGCAGAGATCCACATCGCAGGTGGGAGAATCTGTCCACAGGACAACTATTAGTCTTGCACTCCACAAATCGGGCCTTTATGGAAGAGTGGCAAGAAGAAAGCCATTGTTGAAAAAAAGCCATAAGAAGTCCCGTTTGCAGTTTGCCACAAGCCATGTGGGGGACACAACAAACATGTGGAGGAAGGTGCTCTGGTCAGATGAGACCAAAATTGAAGTTTTTGACCTAAATGCAAAAAGCTATGTGTGATGGAAAACTAACACTGCACATCACCCTGAACACACCATCCCCTCTGTGAAACATGATGGTGGCAGCATCATGCTGTGTGGATGCTTTTCTTCAGCAGGGACAGGGAAGCTAGTCAGAGTTGATGGGAAGATGGATGGAGCCAAATACAGGGCAATCTTGGAAGAAAACCTGTTAGAGTCTGCAAAAGACTTGAGACTGGGGCGGAGGTTCACCTTGCAGCAGGACACCGACCCTAAACATACAGCCAGAGCTACAATGGAATGGTTTAGATCAAAGTATATTCATGCGTTAGAATGGCCCAGTCAAAGTCCAGACCTAAATCCAATTGAGAATCTCTGGCAAGAATTGAAAATTGCTGTTCAAAGACGCTCTCCATCCAATCTGACTGAGCTTGAGCTATTTTGCAAAGAAGAATGGGCAAAAATGTCAGTCTCTAGATGTGCAAAGCTGGTAGAGACATACCCCAAAAGACTTGCAGCTGTAATTGCAGCGAAAGGTGGTTCTACCAAGTATTGGCTCAGGGAGGCTGAATACTTTTGCACGCCACACTTTTTAGTTTTTTATTTGTAAAAAAATTTGAAAACCATGTATCATTTTGCTTCCACTTCACAATTATGCACCACTTTGTGTTGGTCTATCACATATAATCACAATAAAATACATTTACGTTTGTGGTTGTAACGTGACAAAATGTGGAAAAGTTCAAGGGGTATGAAAACTTTTGCAAGTCACTGTACATTCAGATTATACATAATTTAGCCCGAGTCTTGCTGCAAGCAAGATTTTTCATTATACCTCTACATCACTGTATTTGTGCAAATGATGATAACCTGAGATTAGATATGACTTTATAAAATGGCAGAGCAGGCAGAAAGGGTTATAAATCTACTCCTATTCAAAAGTCACATGTTAAAAGCATGTTGTCTTATTTGGAATAATCTTGGTTTAATTCTATTGTCCTTTAACAGTTACGATTAAACAATTGATAAAATTCATATTTTTGTCTATTTCAGTCGTATTGAACATTTGAAATCTCAAAATGACCTTTTAACCATTACTCTGGAAGAATGCAAGAGCAATGCTGAAAGAATGAGTATGCTGGTTGGTAAATATGAATCCAATAGTACAGCGTTAAGACTGGCACTGCAATATAGGTAAATGTAATAAATTCAGATTTATTTTTCCCCACACCTTTAGCTCTAATAATATTTTCCCAATTCTGTTTTTAATTCTTTAAAGACTATGGTGACTTCCTTCCCTCCCCTTTCCTTATTTTTGTAATGAATTTCATGAGCAAAATAAATAATATGAGGATAATATAAACAACCAGAGGGAGCCCTGTCACGTGGATCCTGAGAGCAACCCCTAATCTATCATGAAATTAATTATTTCACTGTTAAACCTATCCAGATTCCAGTCAATAGCTTTAAAGTAGAAATTCACAATAATTGAAAAAGGACTGTCAAGAATTTTATCATGCAACCACAAGAGAGCTATAAATGCAGACAAGTAGAACCTAGAGATCATCCACTCCTGACTCATCCCTTTACAATGCAAACTTTGATTATATCTAAGACTCAAGCCTTTGGGTGCAATCCAGTTGGGCCTTGTATATTTTCAAATTCAAAAGTGTAATGCACAATGAATAATTTCTGGGTTTCATGTGTCCCGAAGACTGGTGCTCATAAGGCTATAGTGTGGCTAGGTGGAATTTAGTGGATGAAGCCAGCTCCAATTTTCATCTCCTACATAATGGTGGTGAGAGGAGCAGCATTTGCAAGTTCTTCCATAAACATTTACAGTAGGTTAAGCCAGGCCCCGTGTCCCAGCAAGCTGTCCATACACATCTTTGTAAAATAACTCCCAGTGCCAGATCATCAGATCTTGTTTGGTGACTCTGTATAGTGTTTAGGGAGTTACTGAAAATTTGTACTTTCTGCTCGAATTTGAGTATATTCATAATAATATTCTGAGCAGGTGGTTGCAATTTTGGTTCTTCTGCATTCAAACACATATGAAAAGGTGCAGCCAAATGTCCTGTCACTTCTCCGAGGAAATACCTATAGTTATGTCAGGAAGCATGCATTTCCTTGTAAAATCCAACTAGTAATAGATTGCCATTAAAAACCGTAAAATAGATATAAAGTCAACTGTTGAAGTCATGTCAATATACCTTATGTAAACTGTTATTGCAAAAATAATGAAAATTCACCAAAAATACCAATTGTGCACTTATGATTGCTTTATTTGTCCATTTGTTTTGTTGCAAGTTTTTATTTATTTGCAAATTATATAATGTTGGTATAATTTCCAGTTGTTAAATATGATTACTTACATTTGTATCTAATGTGCTTGTATTCAAAGTGAACAGTGCATAGAAGCCTATGAGTTATTATTGGCACTAGCTGAGAGTGAACAAGGACTCATTCTGGGTCAATTTAAAGCTGCAGGCGTTGGATCTGTTGGTGAGAATCAAACATTTGTTCATCATTTCTCTTGCATCTTTCTTTGTATATTTAAACTAACCTCATTTGGTCCCTTGATCACGCTGACACAGGAGTAAGCTCCACCGCCCGCTGTCCTGCTATCCATCGCCCGCTGACCCGCTCCGCTCTATGATCTTTGCTCTTGAGCTGGTCCCCTCACTGTTCGGTCCTGGCGGGCCACTCGCAGCCACCCGAGCTACTTCCCTCCCCGGCGGCAGTCTGAATTTAAGGATTTGCGGGAAGAGGCTGACATGAGCGAGGCCGGCGAGCGGCAGGAGAGAGGTGTTCAGACGGAGAGCACTGCCAGAGGTGAGCGGGCAGGCAGAAGGTGTAGAGATGGTGGCCGGTTCCGCTGTCCGGTCCCGGTGGCCGCTCGCAGCCCCCCGAGCTACTTCCCTCCCCGGCCACAATGTGGTGGCTCCGCACCGGAGCACCGCGGCAGCGGTGAGTGAGTTAGTTGTTGGCATGATTCCCGACCCCCTCCTTCTCAACGCTCCTGCCCCTGCTGACCCGGGCCAGACTCCCCACACGCTGTGAAAGGAACACTCCCCCCAATTGGTCCCTTGAACTAGCATTGTCATTCAATAAGATCACAACTGATTCAACCTATCCTGGTGTGCTCCCGTTTTTCCCACCATCTTTCCACCTGCCGTCACTCTTCACCCCCCACGCATTCAGTCATTCAGAATGGAGGAGATCTGGAAGCCTTGGGCAAATTGAATTTTTACTCTCTTTATTTTTAGCTATTTATTTATTTATTTATTTATTTTGAGCATGAGATATTCTACGTCCCGCCCTCCTTTTTTCAAAATGTAAGAACTCAAAATGGGGTGCGTCTTCGACGCAGGTGCGTCTTCTTTGACGGGAAATACGATCGATACAATCAAGCCGATCTCGGGTAGAATGGAAAAGATACAAAGTGCAGAATATAGTTCTCAGCATTGTAGCAAGTATAATGTCCGCAATAAGATAGAGATGAATCAACAGTACCCTAGTTACCCGAGGGGAAGCTGTTCCTAAGCCTGGTAGTGTGTGTTTCCAACCTTCTGTATATTCTTCCTGATGGGAGCAGGGAGCAGGGAGACGGAGGAGTGCCAGGATGGGACATCATTGATCACAAATTCTTTTATTTGTTTTTAAATCTTTGAATGGCCTCGCCCCGCCTTACCTCTCTGAGCTGCTCCACCTATATGCTCCTACCCGGTGCCTCAGGTCAGCGGATCAGCTGCTCCTTGAGGTACCAAGGTCTAAGCGGAAGCTCAGAGGGGATAGAGCCTTTTCTGTTGCTGCACCGGCACTCTGGAACACCTTGCCGTGATCAGAACAGGCCCCTTCACTGATCTTTAAATCCTCCTAAAAACGCACTTTTATTCTCTGAGACAATTTTTAATGCCTGTTTTTTATAGTCCTGTCGTCTTTAATGGTTTTAGTAGTTTGTGATAACTTTTTGTTGATTTCCAATGTACAGCACTTTGTGGTAACTGATGTTGCCTAAAAGTGCTTTATAAATAAAGTTATTATTATTATTATTTATTAATGGAATCAATGGTGGGTAGTTTGGTATGTGTGATGAACTGGGAACTATCCGCAACTCTGCAATTTTTTGCCATCTTGGAAAGAGCTGTTCCCACACCAGCTGTGATGCAACCTGACAGTTTTCTTTCTTTGGTGGATCTGTAGACGTTTGTAAGAGTCATTGGAGACATGATCAATTTCCTCAATCTGGTTCACAACAAGGAACATAAAGCTCTCAACCCTTTCTACTTCGGCACTACCCCTCTCTGCTGGACAATAGTAACGAGGTTTCAGGGCTAACATCTCATTCTTTACACCCCTGCATCATTAATCTGTGTGCTCCCACCCACTTGTCTTCCCATGTTTGACCAGTTCTCCAAAACTTGTAAATATCTGTTTGCTGGATGCCTAACCGTATACCAGCAAATAGCAGGACAAAAATATAGTACAGATTATGATGGGCATCAAACAAGAATGGGAAACGTCTCATAAAAGCCAGCAGACTAACAGAATATGAGATGCATGCAAGGCAAATAAATGTGCATTAAGGTTAACAAATAATGCTCATACAGTATAATATTACCAGGAAACTGAATCCGAGCAAAAGCTCTGTGACTTGTCCACCGTCATTTATAACCTAAGGAATATCAGGCAACAAACAAAAGAACACCTAATGAGACCGAATCCTTGATCTGGGGGAATGTGAAAATGGTGCACAAGTTTAAGTTGCTGGAATAATTGAATAGCAGGCACAGAAATGAGAGGGAGTGGCTGATCCTGGTGCAGAAATTGATTTATCCCAAAGGCATTGATTATAAATTCAAAGTGTAAGTTACGATTGCCTCATGAGAGCTGTGAAATTACAATTATTATTTTCTAAAATATCGCAACTAGAATCATAATCGCGGTAGAGTTTCTGCCCTTACAGCGAATGCAACCCCGGAGACCCGGGTTCGATCCCGACCACGGGTACTGTCTGCACAGAGTTTGTACGTTCTCCCTGTGACCTGCGTGGGTTTTCTCTGAGATCTTCGGTTTCCTCCCACACTCCAAAGATGTACAGGTTTGTAGGTTAATTGGCTTGTTAATATAAAAATTGTCCCTTGTGGGTATAGGATAGTGTTAATGTGCGGCGCGGACCCGGTGGGCCAAAGGGCCTGTTTCCGTGCTGTATCGCTAAACTAAACTAAACAATCATTACAAAACGAGTAGATTGTTGTACAATCCTATCTTGTTTATGAATATCCTTTAAGATTAGAAATTGGTCATCTTCACGTCGACAGGCCTAAATGTAACTGCAAAGCCATAGTAATGTGCTTGACTCTTACATGGCCAAGCAAGCCACTCAAATGTGTTGCAACCACTATGTTTGAAAGGAGGACAGAGTTGGAGAAATCACCAAGCAGGAACCTAGCCATTAACTCTGGATGTGATAAAGTTACTCATACCCCTGTCAACTTTGCAAAGCCTTTCTTGCAAATATATACATTTGCAGAATTGCACCATAGACTATTTTTAGCCTGGATTAGTTATCCAAATTAAATGAAACTTTATGAAACCTTGACCTGAGGTTGTGTGACGTCTCTTAGCATCTGGTCAAACCTTTCCCCTGATTAACATCAATTCCATCGTTCAGCTGATTAATCATTGTTCTTCCATATAGAAGAAGCGCTGAAAATAGCAAAAGTCCAATCTAAAAGGACACAAAGTGCTGGAGTAACTCAGCAGGTCAGGCAGCACATCTGGAGTACATTTTAAACATCTCACATTCTGCTCTATTCTCTGGCCTTTGTTCCAACCATCTGCCAATCAAATACCCCCTCGCCTATGACCTATTGCCTGCCTTGATTTGTTCTGCCTCTCCCCTTTTGCAGCTTCTTCACTCTATTCCCCGCCCCCCTACAATCAGTCTGAAGGAGGGTCCTGATGCAAAATGTCACCTATTCACGTTCTCCAGATATGCTGCCTGACCTACTGAGTTACTTCAGCATTTTGTGTCCTTTTATTTATCAACTAGCATCTGCAGTTCTTTGTTTGTACAAAAGTATAATCTACTTGGATTAGCCATTGTCACCATGCAGGGTTTATGGCAGATGAGGGCTGTAACTGATCTTAACATGGCAGGTGCCTTTGTCCATGATAGGATTGGTAGACGACCAATATATAGTCCTTGTGGAGACTTTCTATCCTCAAATGAAAGGCACCTTCCATTTTGGATAATAATGCTAGACAGGGAAACATTTACAACTGGTTTGGCATCATTAAGTCACTGTACTCTCTCATCATCAGCAGCAAGGTATAATGTCACATCAGTAAGTCATGATTTATCATTTCCACATCTGCCATTCCAGACAAACTGGGGATCAACCCTGGTTCAATGAGTTCAGGTGCAGCAACTAAAAATTAAGTGTCACATAGGTGGAACTGCAGCATAGGATTACATGCATGCTGCATAGCATGAATTTGTCAGCTGAGAACCTGACTCCATACCTCATATACAGCCCTGTTTCCAGAGACGATATTCTATACCCAACCATAATCCGCTGTTTTGTCATAACTATTCCTACAACACTGTAAGATAGGGTACTGTCTGATTCACCTCTACCCCATTGAGGACATTGGACTTTGTTTCTACTACTGATGTGCTACAATGCTGAGAATTATATTCTGCATTCTATGTTTTTCCCTTTGCTCTACCTATTGTAGTTTGGGTTCATTGTATTTGTGCACAGTATTATCTGATTTGATTGGATAGCATGCAAAACCAAGCTTTTTGCTATACCCTAGTATATGTGACAATAATAAATCTAAACCCAATGGAAATGGGAATGAATGTTCGAAATAATGGTCTCCATCTGGTTCCAAATTCAAAATGAGCGCAATCCCCTTTGGTTCACTTTCAAACCGTTGCTGTGAAGAAGTTGAGTTAGGTCATTAGGGGTGCAAAATTTGTGGAAGGGCTTGAAAATTTCTGGCATGCAAACTGTTTGGGGTACCTGTCATATCCTGGGGAGGACCTGTAGAAGTTTGGTGAGAAGGCTAATTTGTTGAAACTATCAGTTAAATTACCTACAGTTTGGTTAAGAAGGAACTGCTGATGCTGGAAAATCGAAGGTAGACAAAAGTGCTGGAGAAATTCAGCGGGAGCAGCAGCATCTATGGAACAAATTAGTAATAATCTTTCAAAACTCTTTAGATCCTGGAGTAGTTCCTGAAGATTGGCGGGTAGCAAATGTAACCCCACTTTTTTAAGAAGGGAGGGAGAGAGAAAATGGGGAATTACAGACCAGTTAGTCTAACATCGGTAGTGGGGAAACTGCTAGAGTCAGTTATTAAAGATGGGATAGCAGCACATTTGGAAAGTGGTGAAATCATTGGACAAAGTCAGCATGGATTTTACGAAAGGTAAATCATGTCTGACGAATCTTATAGAATTTTTTCGAGGATGTAACTAGTAGCGTGGATAGGGGAGAAACCAGTGGATGTGGTGTATCTGGACTTCCAGAAGGCTTTCGACAAGGTCCCACATAAGAGATTAGTATACAAACATAAAACACACGGCATTGGGGGTTCAGTATTGATGTGGATAGAGAACTGGCTGGTTTCAAGAGTAGGAGTAAACGGGTCCTTTTCACAATGGCAGGCAGTGACTAGTGGGGTACCGCAAGGCTCAGTGCTGGGACCCCAGCTATTTACAATATATATTAATGATCTGGATGAGGGAATTGAAGGCAATATCTCCAAGTTTGCGGATGACACTAAGCTGGGGGGCAGTGTTAGCTGTGAGGAGGATGCTAGGAGACTGCAAGGTGACTTGGATAGGCTGGGTGAGTGGGCAAATGTTTGGCAGATGCAGTATAATGTGGATAAATGTGAGGTTATCCATTTTGGTGGCAAAAAACGGGAAAGCAGACTAATATCTAAATGGTGGCCGATTGGGAAAGGGGGAGATGCAGCGAGACCTGGGTGTCATTGTACACCAGTCATTGAAGGTAGGCATGCAGGTGCAGCAGGCAGTAAAGAAAGTGAATGGTATGTTAGCTTTCATTGCAAAAGGATATGAGTATAGGAGCAGGGAGGTTATACTGCAGTTGTACAGGGTCTTGGTGAGACCATACCTGGAGTATTGCGTACAGTTTTGGTCTCCAAATCTGAGGAAGGACATTATTGCCATAGAGGGAGTGCAGAGACGGTTCACCAGACTGATTCCTGGGATGTCGGGACTGTCTTATGAAGAAAGACTGGATAGACTTGGTTTATACTCTCTAGAATTTAGGAGATTGAGAGTGGATCTTATAGAAACTTACAAAATTCTTAAGGGGTTGGACAGGCTAGATGCAGGAAGATTGATGTTCCCGATGTTAGGGAAGTCCAGGACAAGGGGTCACAGCTTAAGGATAAGGGGGAAATCCTTTAAAACCGAGATGAGAAGAACTTTTTTCACACAGAGTGGTGAATCTCTGGAAACTCTCTGCCACAGAGGGTATTTGAGGCCAGTTCATTGGCTATATTTAAGAGGGAGTTAGATGTGGCCCTTGTGGCTAAGGGGATCAGGGGGTATGGAGAGAAGGCAGGTACGGGATACTGAGTTGGATGATCAGCCATGATCATATTGAATGGCGGTGCAGGCTCGAAGGGCCGAAGGGCCTACTCCTGCACCTAATTTCTATGTTTCTAAAAAAAAAAGATTTTGGTATTCTCTAAATTTAATTCAAGCATTCTATTTTTGAATCTTGACCACAATACTGCCTTCTGGAAACTCATTTATCTCAATCAGGAACCTGTTAGTTGGTGAAATTAATTTGCAATTCTAAAATATGGCAGCACAATACTCCCAGTGAAACGATAAACGTAGATTACATAACTTTCTGCAAAATTGGGTTTTTTAAATTATCGTGGTGGGCATCATCTATTATATAATTTATAAAGTAAACAAACTTTTAGTGTTTCTACTAGAAGGGTAAAAGTATTCTCATCGCAGGTGATCAAAAAGGTGAAGAAAACAAAACAATGATGTTAAAGAGAGCGCATGACTGCAGGAAGACAGCAGAGAATGCTGCAAAAGCACTACTAATGAAACTTGATGGTAGCTGCGGTGGAGCATGCACTGTGACAGGATGCAATATACAGCCTTGGGAAAGTCTGTCTTCGCACAGTCACACCAGGTAAACAGTTCAATTTTAAAATCTTGTTTTGGCTTGCATTTGGACTTATTTATTTAAAACTAGACCAAGTGCAGACCCGTTGGGCCCGGTCCAACAACGCAATATTCCACCACTCACCCATAGCCCCCAACTGCGCAAACGCGGCTGGTGGGTTCCCGTTGTGATGCCAGAGATCCCGTTGTGACGCGAGTTACGGCAACCCTCCCCCCCAACTGCACAGGCGCGGCCGGCTGCGACGTGTTAAAATTAAAAAATGGTAATAACTCGTAAAATATAAAATCAATGTGAACGCATCTCCTCTCTTGAGTCCCCTATGTCACTCCTCCATTAACCTCCCTCTCCCCACCCTCCGCCAACCCTCCTCTGCTTCCTCCCCTCCCCTCCTCTCTCTTCCCTCTCCCCTCCTCCATTATCTCGTCATCCCTCTTCCCACCCCTATCCTCCACCATTCCCTCATCCCCAGCACTCCCTCCCCTCCTCTTCACCCTCCCTCTTCTTTCCCCTCTCCTCCTCCCATCCCCACTCCCTCCCTCACCTCTCTCTCCCTCCCTCCCTCTCCTTTCCCTTATCCTTAGTCACTCCCTCCCTCCCACCATAACCCCTCTCCCCTCCCTTCCCCCTTCCTCTGCCTCTATCCCTCTCCTCCCTGCTCCACGCCAGAGATCCCCGTTGTGACGCAAGTGGGATTGTTGTAACCCATACATTGTGGTTTCCATTCTAAATAAGAATTATTCAGTCTAATTAATTGAAACAATTTGATTTTGCCCTGCTCACAATTGCCAGAGATCCCCAGAGATCATAATGTGGTATTCTGATATAAATCTTCAGTTACTGCAAATTAATGCAACCATGACTATATGAAGCTTGTGGCTGGATGCAAATGCAGAGCAGCACAATAAAGAGGTTGTTATCATTGTTGTCATACTCACACACCATGGAAACAGGCCCTTCGGCCCAATTTGCCTATGCTGACCATGATGCCCCATGTATACTAGGAGAAGGACTAAGTGAACTTTGTTGCCTTCCATCACAACGAAGAATGCAGTGGTGGATGAATTAAATTCTATTGTGTATTGTGTGTTCATTTTAAGTGTATCGCTGCTGGCAAATTTATTTCACTGCACCTTCGGGTGCATGTGACTAATAAAATTGACTTTGACTTTGATCATTGTTTTGCTGTAGAATGAACCACCGGCCAATGAGTTTTGAGGCATTTGTTTGAACTTGAGCAGATAGGATGTGTCTATACACTTCAGAATTCATTATAGACAACATAGATAATAGGTGCAGGAGTAGGCCATTCGACCCTTCGAGCCAGCACCGCCATTCATTGTGATCATGGCTGATCATCCACAATCATTTATGCTACTATCGTCAGCAGTTGTATCATCAATGAAGATAAGTGAGCCAGTTCCTTCAGCAGCCATACATGCCCAGGCCATAACACTCCCACCACTGTGTTTCACAGATGAGGTGGTATGCTGTGGGTCTTGGGCAGTTCCTTCTCTCATCCATCCTTTCCTCTTGCCATCACTCTGATATAAGTTAATCTTTGTCTCATCTGTTCACAAGACTTTTTTTTCCAAAACTGTGGTTGCTCTTTTAAGTAATTCTTGGCAAACTGGAACCTGGTCATCCTATTTTTGCGGCTAACCAGTGGTTTGCATCTTGCAGTATGGCCTCTGTATTTTTGTTCATGAAGTCTTCTGCGGACAGTGGTCATTGACACATCCACACCTGACCCTGAAGAGTGTTTCTGATCTGTTGGATAGGTGTTTGGGGATTTTTCTTTATTATAGGGGGAATCCTTTTGTCATCAGCTGTGGATGTCTTCCTTGGCCTGTCAGTCCCATTGCGATTAGTAAGCTCACCGGTGGTCTCCGTAGTGTCAGATTTTTATATTGTTCAAGGAATATTTCCTCTAGCCACTATGATTGAAGACATGAGTTCAGATTATCGAAACGCATTCACGAGCTCTCCACGCGACATTCAATGCCGTCGAAAGATAAATAATCTTCAAAAACACTTAATTAACATCTTGCAGTAGTGGCCTCTTATTTTTGTAGTAAAACAGTAAGAATTCATCCAAACTTCTGCGGACAGTGTACATTTTGACTTACTCATAGTCAAACTCTGCATGGAGGAATTCTGTGTTGGATCCCCCATGCTTCTTCTTTATTATAGGGGGAAACTACTAGGTCATCTGCGTGAGAATCTCCTTGGCGCAAACAGTGCCTCCGACTACATATAAGCTCCCGGTGGTCTCCGTAGTGTCAGATTTTTATATTGTTCAAGGAATATTTCCTCTAGCCACTATGATTGAAGACATGAGTTCAGATTATCGAAACGCATTCACGAGCTCTCCACGCGACATTCAATGCCGTCGAAAGATAAATCTTCAAAACACTTAATTAACAATTAATAGTTTCTTTATTGTTGTAGTAAAACAGTAAGATATTCATCCAAACTTCTTGCTTAAGTACATTTTGATCTTACTCATAGTCAAACTCGTGCATGGTGGAAACCTGTGACCTCTCCCCCATGCTTCTTCAAACTAAACTAAAAACTACTAGGGCATCTGCGTGAGAATCTCCAGCCGCAAACATGCCTCCGACTACATATAAATCCCACCCACATAATTACAGGCAGATAAAATTTTAAGGTAACTGTTTATAGTTATAACATACTGAGTTAACCTAAATGGCTACTACACTTTCTTCCTAATAATGTTCCAAACAGTTGATTTTTGTTAACCTAAGGTTTGGCTGATATCTCTAACAGTTTTATTCTTGTTTCTCAGTCTCATAACAGCTTCTTTGACTTTCATTGGCGCAACTTTGAGAGTAGGGAAGATTCAAACAAGAGGACATGACTTGAGAATTAAGGGACAGAACTTTATTGGTAACATTAGGGGGAACCTCTTTACTCCGAGAGTGGTAGCTGTGTGGAATGAGCTTCCAGTGGAAGTGGTGGAGGCAGGTTCGATTTTATCATTTAAAAATAAATTGGATAGGTATATGGACGGGAAAGTCTCAAATTGTGGAGTACAGCGGCAAATAAATAAATGATGGGTCTTTGTCCCTAACACTGTAAGTGCTTCATCTTCAGGGACCCAAGTAAAATCCTTATCGTGGGTGTTATCTGTGTGGAGCTTGTACATTATCCGTGTAATGTGTGTATTAACCTTGGGTACTCTGTTTTTTTTTCTCCTACTTGCCAGTGACGTGCTGGTTAGTATTGTGATTAGCTGTTATAAATTGCCTTTAGTTATGAAGGATAATGGCTGGAAAGGAGGAGGGGGATATGGGAAAGGAAAAATGAATGGCCTGATTCCAAGCTCTGTGACTGATATATAGAATGACATAGTGTTTTGTGTGTTAATGGGTGTGGGTGGGAGAAGAGAGTAGTGGGAAATAAGTGAAGGTATGGAATTGCTTTAAATGCCAGCATGGACACACATGGCTGATTTTTTTTTTCCAGTTTTAAGATTTAATGAAATCTTGTTGGAGGGGTTTTTTATGTTAAATAAGTACGGGTTGTCACACTATCTGTCATAAACATTAAAGTTTAATGCCAGTAAGCCTGTGGAGTGGAGAACATTGCTAGATTTGACAAAGAAACACTAACTACATTTTTTGCACACAAAATGCTATTTATTAGTAAAGAATAAAATGTGTCCTATTGTGCAATAATGCTTACTCATTAAATTTATTTATAAATATAATTGCAAAATTATAAAAAGTATGAATATTTATTTTGAAATATCTCCCTGATTCATTGTTTTTGTCTCCTTAGTACTACAAGTTCAACTGCTAGTAGCTGTGATACAGAATTTACAAAAGAAGATGAACAGAGATTGAAGGATTATGTTCAGCAACTAAAGAATGACAAAGCAGCAGTTAAGCTGACTATGTTAGAACTGGAAAGTGTTCATATTGATCCACTTAGTTATGACATTAAAACGCGGGGAGATGGCCAACGACTTGATTTAGAAAATGCCGTTCTAATGCAGGAGCTCATGGCCATGAAGGTGAGCAAGAATTTCACCATTTTTGGTAGTTTCGTTTTAATTGCATTTAAAAGCTGTTGAGATATATTTTTGCAAGCCAATATTCTTTTGGCCGAGATATTGCTACTTGGGGGTCTGCCATCTGCGCGTGCTGCTTGGGTAACTGTTTGTCTTGCACTTAATTGATTTAAATACACAGTCCTGGCCCAGAGCATTCTGGACCTGAGCTAAAGTGATGGATAAGGATCATGCAAGTGAGCCAAGAAATCATGCCAAGAAACTGCGGAGAAACCTTCAACTGAAGCAATGGATTTAGATCAGATTAGTTTGGCATTCACATCAGGGTGAAATTAAATTCCTTGCTCGTTTAAAGATCAAGGAATAAACAATATGCATGGTAATACAATTGATGATACAAATAATGATAAATTTGGTGTTGTGATAAACAATACTAAAGTCCAATTATTGAATAACCGAATGAGATGGGAGTTCAAATGGTGAAAGTATGTGACAGCCCTTCTGTGAAGGGGATGTAAAAGAGGTGCCCAAAACATTGCCTATCCATGTTCTCCAGAGAATCTGCCTGAGCTGCTGAGTTATTCTAGCACTGTCTCTTTTTGCTGGAGTGTACATTTTGCCGAGCAAAACAAAGGTAACCATAAATAATGGCTTTTCAATTTTTTGTTCCATTTCAGTTGCCATTTTGCACTGCTGTTCTTATCCCTTGATCCACCTCACATTTGCGACTAAATAGTGTCGGTGCTTCCTCCCATTTTTAGTCCCTAAATCATGCTCCTTTCCACGCTCCTATATAAATTCTGCTGTTCCCTGTAGGAAATAAAGCAAATAGGGTATATGGTTAAAAAGGATAATGGATTTCGTACCTTTACCGATTGAGACTTAGAATATGACAGTGGTATATAGGAGCCTGAAAGACTCTAGAACTATAGATAAGATTTAGCATGGTGGGCTTCTCTAGAAGGTTCTATCACATGGGATCCAGGGATAGCTAGCCAATTTGATATATCGCTGCCACATTTAGTCATGAATATTCAATTCATAAATAAACTTCATAAGGCCCCTCATACATATATGTTTTGATAATGATCTAAGGAAATATCTTCATCAATACCAGGAAAAAAATCCAGTAAGATAAAGTACAGTACAGTACAGTAAAGATCCCATAACGGCCGTGTGGTTGGTGTCCATTGTCACAATGACCGTTATCAGGGTTGGTGCCTCCATAGATTAAATCACGGAGGCTCCAAACCTCTAATGCTTTTCAAAAACTCAACGAGGTATCCTACGGTAGCAGCGATTTTTGGACAAGTTAATCATTTTTTCTTATTTTCTGATTTAATATATCAAAAACTTTGTGGTGTCAAAAACCCAACGACCTTTTACGATATATTTTCCAATTTGTCATCTATATCAATGATATGAATGCATGGCATGGTTACTATGTTTGCAGATTGCATTAAAATAGGTGGTATCGTCAACCGTGAAGAGCCCCCCTCCCCCCCTCTGCCCCCCCCCCCTCCCCCCTCTGCCCCCCTCCCCCCTGCCCCCCCTCTCCCCCTCTCAGCCCCCTCCCTCCCCCCTCTCTGCCTGCCCCTCCCTCACCTTCTCTGCCCCCAGCCTTCCCCTGTGATGCCGCATTTTGGTTATTTTGGTGCAATCATTTTTTTAGATGGTTCTGTCAGACATTCATAAACTATTAGAAACTATCTCACAAAATTAGTATGGGCTTTGGAACATGTCAAAGTTTCTAGGAGCAGGTTATCCTTGGTGTACCATTGGAGGCCCTGTATCCCACATGGCCATGTTGCTGAAGCAAGCCAGTAACGTAGAGGCCTAGGCAAGTATTTGTGTGGGGAGACCCAGGGTTAAAAAAGTGGACGAATAAGATTCAACTCTGTGGTAAAGTCAACAAGATTTCTACATTTTTAACCTCTGATATTGTTCTAATGAGATGGAAGTCTCCCTTCTCTATAACTGTATGTAACTTGAAACTACATTCAACAATTAGTGTGGAGTGAACCTTGTGATATCTGAAGATTCGTGAAACTTAATGCTTTTGTTATTTGAAGGAGGAAATGGCAGAGCTGAAAGCCCAACTTTATTTGATGGAGAAGGAAAAGAAAGCACTTGAATTGAAGCTTAGCACCCGAGAAGCCCAAGAACAAGCCTATTTGGTGCATATTGAGCATCTGAAATCAGAGGTTGAAGAGCAAAAGGAGCAACGGATGCGATCTCTCAGCTCAACCAGCAGTGGAGGAAAAGATAAACAAGTAAAAATAAATGTCACCATTGCAAGAAGAGTGATATATAGATGCCACTTACAAATGAAGCTTTCAATAAACCAGAGCTCAGTCTGATTTACCGAGGCTGACTGCAATATTTTCCTCAATTGTCATCTTTGCTTGTCTTTTAATTATTAACCATAAAAACACATTAATTTTCTTTCCATTGGAATTTTTATGATTTGGCTTCATTTACTTCTTGTCACATACACATATGACACATTTGCATAAACTGCAGAAGAAAATGCATTGGGAAGTAAATTGCAAATACATGTAATTATTGTTAAAATATGATTTTTAATATTTCAATTGGTGGTGGTCTCAATGATTGAGTCAAAAGATAACCAACCAAGCTCTGTTTCATTTTTGGTGTGTTTCAATGCACTTCAAACTACAGTCACTCTTCACACAGTTTCCAATGAGCAATCATTTCATCTCCTCAGTTTTGATTGTAGACTTTGCCAAATGTATTTTGACCCTGCTGAAATCCTTTACTATCAAACAGAACTGGCTTACTGATGGAAGACAAAGGGTTGTGATGAATCTTCAGACTGGAGGTCTGTGACCTGAAAGCGGCAACACAAGTAGATAGAGTGGCAAAGGAGGCATATGATATGCTTGCCTTTATTAGTCGGGTCATTGAGTGTAAGAGTCGGCAAGTCATGATGCAGCTTTCTAGGACCTTTGTTAGGTTGCATTTGGAGTATTGTACGCAGTTCTGGTCACCCGAAACAGGAAGGACGTGGAGGCAGAGGAGTTTTGCCAGAATTATACCTGAATTAGAAGGTATTAGCTGCAAGGAGAGGTTGGACAGACATGTGGAGAGATTCACCTAAAATGCATAGAAACACCTCCAAATAATTAAAATATTACTGAGCGCGGGTCTTATTGAAACCCGCCGAATAATGAAACGCCTAGATATGGAGAGAATGTTTCTAGTAATAGTAGGAAAAAATACAGATGGAGTTAATCCAGTTTCCAACTTCAAGTAGTTTCCAGTAATGTTTTCAGTAGTGGGAGAGTCTTGGACCAGACAGCACACTCAGAATAAAAGGTCATGCCTTGGAGATTAGGAGGAATTTCTTAAAACAGAGGGTGGCAAATCTGGAATGCCTTGCCACAGATGCTGTGGAAGCCAGGTCATTGGGTACTGTTAAAGTGAAGAATGATAGGTTCTTGATTGGTAAGGGTGTCAAAGGTTATGGGGAGAAGGCAGGAGAATAGTGTTGAGAGGGAAAAATAGATCAGCAATGATGGAATAGTGGAACAGACTCGATGGGCTGAATGGCCTCATGCCGCTGCTATGTCATATGGAACAAAGTAAACCAAAAGATAATTATATTCTTCCAGTTCTACCTGGAGCCATCAAATCACCATTCAAATTCATGTACTCGTAAATTCTGCACCAGGTCTAACTTGAGAATCGTTCCAAAAGCAGATTCTCGTGATATAACACGGAAGAATCTTGGCAAGTTCCTGCTACACTTTTGGATTCCTGGTGAAGAAATAGCTTTCAGAACTTAATCAGCAATATCAACATTTCCACTTTAATGTATGGATAAATGCCAGAAGTACTTTGCAGCACTGCCCGTAACCCAGGCAAATTCCAGGCCATTAACTTGCATGTCGTGGTAAGGGTTATTTCAGTGGGCCCAGTTAATATCAAGCAATCATGAATCAGGTTTGGAATACGATAGTTTACTGGAACTGATCTAAAATATTCTGTCAGTTGTATAACCTTGATTGCAATACTAATTCATCAAACAATTGAATTGTGTGATCTATTGAAGGTATTGCCACTTTCCCAAGGTAAAATATCTATTAACCTACTGCAATAAAAATTGATTTGATAGTGCATGAAACATGTTAAGACCCATAAGTAGTTGGTAACTTTTGATTGTCTGTTAATCTTTTCACGTGGAACAGTTGTCCACCTTGTTTGTTGATTTGTTACATCTTGAATTTTGATACATGTGAATTTGATTTAATTAATTCATCATTTATATCCCAAAGATAGCACAATTGCTGCTTAATTTCTTGTATTTCTTTAAAAATATTTCAGGACTGTAGTGATGAAGTAACACATCCTGATTCACTGACTGACCTCAGAACATGTAATGATAGTGAACTTGCAGTTGAACTAACAAATGGATTGAGGCGGTGAGTGGTGTTTTCATGGTTCATTTCAGAAATTGTAAACCATGTATGCACATTTTATATTAACAACTGCACACATTTCAGTCTTGTCAGGAGCTAATTCTATCATTGTAAAATGAACTGTCACCAATATTCTTTGTTGTTCTTGGCACTGTAAGTGTATTTTAACAAAACACTTGACAAGGTACTTGCATGATAGAGTAGACTGGAAGGTTGGATCACATGGGATCCAGGGTGATATAGCAAATTGGATATAGAAGTGGCTTGAAGGAAAGAGAGAGAGAGAAAGAAAAAAGAAAAACCAAGGTGGGTTTTGCACAGTAGATGGTAGGGTCTTGAGACCAAAGGGTACAATGAAGCTCCCTGAAAGTGGCGGCGCAGATAGACAAGATGGTGAAGAAGGTATTTGGCATGCTTGCTTTCATTGATCAGAGCATGAGAACAGGAGTTATGACCATAATGTAACAGCTGTACGAGATATTGGTAGTGCTACATTTGGAGCACTCTGTACAGTTCTGGTCGCCCTGCTATAGGAAGGATGTCATTAAACTGGAAAGGGTACATGAAAGATTGAGGATGTTACCAATTCTTGAAAGTTTGAGTTATAATGACAGGCTGAATCTTTTTCCCTGGAACATAGTAGATTGGGGGGGGGCGGTTAACATTATGGAGAAATATAAATTGGGCATAGATTAGGTGAATAGCTGCAATCTTTTTCCCATGATGAAGGATTTGAGAGAAAAAGACCCAAGGAGTGAAGATACATAATATTTTTGAAAACTTATGAACAGTTTGAAAGCAAGATTCTGGGGCATTCATTAAATCAGAGCATGAGCACAGAGCAGTACAATAAAAAGTATAATGAAGCGTCCTGACCCAAAACATCACCTATCCATGTGCACCAGAAATGCTGCCTAACTCACTGAGTTACTCCAGCACTTGGTGCTCTCAGTAAAACAAAGGCGTTGTGCAAGGCAGTTGTACATCCCTGAAGGGCTGTATTATGGGTTGTTTTTTTCTTTCCTTATCCTTGGATAAGTACAGTGTTACATAGAAACATAGAAAATAGGTGCAGGAGTAGGCCATTCGGCCCTTCGAGCCTGCACCGCCATTCAATATGATCATGGCTGATCATCCAACTTAGTATCCTGTACCTGCCTTCTCTCCATACCCCCTGATCCCTTTAGCCACAAGAGCCACATCTAACTCCCTCTTAAATATAGCCGATGAACTGGCCTCAACTACCTTCTGTGGCAGAGAATTCCACAGATTCACCACTCTCTATGTAAAAAATGTTTTTCTCATCTCGGTCCTAAAAGACTTTCCCCTTATCCTTAAACTGTGACCCCTAGTTCTGGGCTTCCCCAACATCGGGAACAATCTTCCTGCATCTAGCCTTCCATAGTTAAAACCCAATCTTATGTCTTCACCAGATGTTAGCTGTGACTTGAAACTGTTATTTTGAGAAAAGATCCAAGATGCTGAACTATTTCCACTAAAAGAGACCAATAATGATTTGGGTGAATGGAAAATCATTTTCTTTAATTGAATAATATAATTATTTCTATGAACGTTTTAGAATATGGAGTACTCTATACAAAGAATGTTTGAAAGGGTGGATAACTATTTGAAGCAAGTAAGAATGAGGATTATATAGAGGAGAAACAAGTGGGATTAATGTTGGATTGTTGTAAAACAATACATACAACTGATTTAACTTTCATACTGAAAACATGCAGAATACTTCATTACTAGTTTTTACAAGTCATACCCAGAGACCATATTAAAGAGGAAATGAGATTAACATGAGGAAAAGTAGTAATAGAGTTGGAGGAAAGAACAAGAATAAGAGGCTTACAACTTGGGTATGATGATTTTTTTCTATACTGCAATGTATTATTTTACTCCATCTTATTTGACAAATACAGAGAGAAAAAACTGAAGTGTCGTGTGCAGGAATTGGTAACTGCTTTAGAAAGAATGACAAAAAGCAGTGAAGTGCGTCATCAACAGTCTGCTGAATTTGTTAATGATCTCAAACGAGCAAACAGGTTTTTGTGATGTGAAATTGTTTTCCTCATCTGTATTGAATGTCATCAGAAATCTGCTTTAACGTAGAAACGTAGAAAATAGGTGCAGGGATAGGCCATTCGGGCCCTTCGAGCTAGCATCTAGCCCCATTCAATATGATCACGGGCTGATCATCCAAAATCAGTACCCCGTTCCTGCATGATTCCGAAAAGCCTAAGATGCCTGAACTATTTCCACTAAATGGAATTGACCAAATAAACAAATTTAAAAAAGCAATAAAAAAATCATTTTCTTTAATTGAATAATATAATTTTTTCTATGAATGTTTTAGAATATGGAGTACTCTATACAAAGAATGTTTGAAAGGGTGGATAACTATTTGAAGCAAGTAAGAATGAGGATTATATAGAGGAGAAACAAGTGGGATTAATGTTGGATTGTTGTAAAACAATACACACAACTGATTTAACTTTCATACTGAAAACATGCAGAATACTTCATTACTAGTTTTTACAAGTCATACCCAGAGACCATATTAAAGAGGAAATGAGATTAACATGAGGAAAAGTAGTAATAGAGTTGGAGGAAAGAACAAGAATAAGAGGCTTACAACTTGGGTATGATGATTTTTTTCTATACTGCAATGTATTATTTTATTCTATCTTATTTGACAAATACAGAGAGAAAAAACTGAAGTGTCGTGTGCAGGAATTGGTAACTGCTTTAGAAAGAATGACAAAAAGCAGTGAAGTGCGTCATCAACAGTCTGCTGAATTTGTTAATGATCTCAAACGAGCAAACAGGTTTGTGATGTGAAATTGCTGTATTGAATGTCATCAGAAATCTGCTTTAACGTAGAAACGTAGAAAATAGGTGCAGGGATAGGCCATTCGGCCCTTCGAGCTAGCACCCCCATTCAATATGATCACGGCTGATCATCCAAAATCAGTACCCCGTTCCTGCATGATTCCGTTAGCCCTAAGAGCCACATCCAACACTGTTTAAATGGAATTGATCAAATAAGAAGTTTAAATAATAACCATTATTTAAATAGGTATAATGATAGGTTACTTTTCTTTTATTAACAAATTGGGACTATTTTTGATCTTTTGCTTTGGGAAGATATAAGTAAGCAAATTTGAGTTTTTTTATTATAGTGTGTCTTTCTTCAAATTTGCAAGCATCTGTTCCATGTCATCTTTTTGTTTAGTTTAAAAATACAGTGTGGAAACAGGCCCTTCGGCCCATCGAGTCTGCACCAACCAGCGATCCCCATACACTAGCACTATCCTACATAATAGGGATAATTTACAATTTACCAAATCCAAATTAACCTACAAACCTGTACGTCTGTGGCGTTTGGGAGGAAATTGGAACATCCATTCTCCCATGCGCTCACTGGGAGAAAGTACAAACTCCGTACAGAGAGCACCCATAGTCAGGATCAAACCCGGATCCCTACCGCTGCTCCACCGTGCCGCCCCTATGCATACAATGCATCAACTATGCTTACAAGTAGCAAACAACTGTGTTGGAGAAACTCAGCTGGTCAGGCAGCATCGGTGAAGGGAATGGACAAGAGACATTTCGGGTTGGGATTCTACTTCAGTCAGAAGAAGGGTCCTGACCTGAAATGTCATCTCTCCATTCCCTCCACAGATGCTGCCTGACCCGCTGAGTTCCTCCTGCACTGAGTTTTTGCTCAAAATTCCCAAATCTGTAGCTTGTGTGTCCATGCATATTTGGAGTGCTGGATCAGTTATATTATACTAATGTCTTAATTAGGACCGATAAGTTGTAACAGGCATGCTCCTCAAGCTCATCCCATGTACTAGTCGTAGAGCCTACCTGTCCAGCCATCCTGCAAATCTCTCTTCTATGCTGTTTCACGGTGTGGAATGGTCTGCGGGCACCAATTGGACCTCAGTGTATCATGAGGCTGAGATTCTACCCTCCCCTGCACACCTGGAATGCATTTAAATGTTTTTGAGCATTAGATGCATTTCAGGGCAAATTCAAAATGCTGTAACTAATTCTAAAATGATTTTGAGTATTAAATGTACTTAAATTATGCAAATTAATTGCAAATATTAAGTTTAGTTACAGATTAAAGAAAAAACACTTGCCTGTTTTTATCTTTTCAAGTGAGGTAGAAAAGAGCTGCATAAATCCAGTCTCTTAGCTCAATATATTTGTGCTTATATCAGAAATCTGTGCTGATCTTAATGGGAGGGCAGGAGGTCTGAAGACCAGGCATTTGACAGGCAAACAAATACCAGGGAATACAGTTTATCCATATGTCATGTTTATTTCAGTGTTTTTGTGGACAGGGCTTGTTCTGTAACTACCCCTTCTTCTCCTCCCCCCACCCCACCCCTAAATCCCTGGTGGAAGGTTCGACTGATGCCCAGGACCTCAGCAGGAACAATTGAGCTAACATTGAATCAAGTGTTCCTGCTGGGGTAGCTGTATGAGCTTAGTATCAGTTTATTTCAACCACAGCTTCTGGGACACTTGCCAGTTTTCTTCGGAGATGTTGCTTGAATTGTAGATTTTTTCCCATAAATTTATCTTTGTAATTACAACATGCAGAAAGGAATCCCTTAAGGATCATTAACCACATTTTAAAGAAATTATTCACACTTGGCACCAAGATTTATTGCTTCACTTGTATAGCCTATTGTATTGTAATCTGCCTATGGGTGTGCAAGAAAAAATGCTGACATAAAATCCATGCATAAATCTTATGAAGTCATCTAACAATGTTTTGGTTTTACTTATTCATTGTTGACTCTTGCAGTAACTTAGTAGCAGCGTATGAGAAAGCCAAGAAGAAACATCAAAACAAACTGAAGAAACTGGAAGCACAAATGATGGCCATGGTTGAGAGACATGAGACACAAGTGAGAATGCTAAAGCAGCGAATTGCACTGCTTGAGGAAGAAAACTCTAGACCTCAAACAAATGAGACATCGCTTTAAAAAAATGTTGTGGATGCTGTAAATTATTTACTGCATTTATTCAGAAGACATCGATATGAAGATGGAAATGTTGGCACATTTCTTACATTGATGTGAATTTAGCAGCTGTCACATACAAAACACCAGCATAATATTTATGGAGGAACAGGATTTTCTATAAAATGTCACACGTGGCATTTAACACCAATAAATCACTTCCTAGCTGTGCCTGCAAACACTTTTGAACAATGTTTGCATCTTGAAGAGAAACATCCATTTCTTAATGTCTGAACATGGCAAATAGACATCGATAATTTTCTTTGAAAACAGCTTGTTTTATCATTTTGTACCAAAAAAGCCAAATAATTGTATAACAGGAATTTAAGCATTTCATGGTTGCTGCTTCCTCTTTTTCAGTTGTTATTGTTGCATTCAGATTTATGAAGATTACATGATGCTTCAAAAAAAGCTATCCTAATCATACAATGAGAAGGTTTGTGTTGCAACTATCAAGATTGACATCCTTTGAAATAATTCCTATGGTGAAGACTGGAAGTGACTGTATCATGTGATATTGATACAAAACTACAAGCATGGTAAATTAGCTGAAAACTTGAGATTCAGATATTCACATTTTGAATTAAAATAACTTGAGACTGCCCGAAATGGATTATGACAGACCAATTTGATTTTATTAATACGCATTTTAATTCAATGGCCCTCTCAAGATGTATATTTAACAATACAAGTGAAAATAAGTAGTTGGTTCTTTTCCTTTGTGGAACCATTTACATACCTACCCTTGCTATCATAATCATATACTTTCTATTCATTTACCAGTATTTTTCTTGTTTCTACTGGGTTAGTTACAAGAGTTTTTCTTTCGCAAACAATTACCTTTGATAGCACATTGAGGATATCTTTTTCTTGTCGAGTAAGAAAATGTGGTTAACGCCTCAAATGGTTCATCTCAAAAGCTGCTTGTGGAATTTCTATCAGCCAGGATATTAATTGTGCAGATAAGATAAACAATCCAATAGATCTCTGTACCTTTATTGACTATTGCACAGGACCAGGAGATTGTTGTTCCCATTAATGAATATTCAATGCTGCGACACAAACAGGGTGCATTTGGATTACTTTTGATCAAAATCTACTGATCTTTGTAGAGCAAAAATATTAAAACTGTTGCACTGCATACCTCCTTTCCTAAATACGTCAAGAGTCAAGTCAAGAGTGTTTTATTGTCATATGAACCAGATAGGAAAATGAAATTCTTGCTTGCTCCAGCACAACAGAATATGTAAACATAGTACATAATGGGAAAAGAAAAAAAGTTCAGTGTGTGTATACACATGCACACATACTCAATCTCAATAAATAACAAATATAGTGCAATAATATTGATTGTTTCTTGCAGTTCAGAGCTTATTTGTTATCGTGTTTAATAGCCTGATGGCTGTTGGGAAGAAACTGTTCCTGAACCTGGACGTTATAGTTTTCAGACTCCTGTACCTTCTTCCCGATGGCAATGGTGAAATGAGTGTGTGGCCAGGATGGTGTGGGTTTTTGATGATGTTGGCTGCCTTTTTGAGGCAGCGACTTCGATAGATCCTATCGATGGTGGGGAGGTCAAAGCCGGTGATGGACTGGGCAGTGGGCGCAATTTTTTGCAGTCTTTTCTGATCCTGGACGTCCAAGTTGCCGAACCAGGCCACGAGGCAACCGGTCAGTATGCTCTCTACTGTGCACCTGTAGAAGTTCGGGAGAATCCTCTTTGACATGCTGAATCTACGTAATCTTCTCAGGAAGTAGAGTTGTTGATGTGCCTTGTTTAGAATTGCATCAGTGTGCTAGGTCCAGGAAAGATCTTTCGACATATGCAAGCCCAGGAATTTGAAGTTTTTGACCCTCTCCACCATCGTCCCATTGATGTAAACAGGATTGTGGGTCCTCCTTCCCCTACCAAAGTCCACAATCAATTCCTTGGTCTTACTCATGTTGAGAGCCAGGTTGTTGTGCTGGCACCATTTGGTCAATCAGTTGATCTCACTTCCATACTCTGACTCCTCACCGTCTGTGATTCGTCCAACAACAGTAGTGTCATCGGCGAACTGGATGATGGAGTTTGCACTATGTCAGGCTACGTGGTCATGGGTATAGAGTGAGTACAGCAGGGGGCTGAGCATGCAGCTTTGAGGTGCTCCCGTACAGATTATTACTGAGGATGAAGTGTTTCTGCCAATTCGAACTGACTGTGGTCTGTGGATAAGGAAGTCGAGGATCCAATTACAGAGGGATGCACAGAGACCCAGTTCTGTGAGCTTGGTAACCAGCTTTTTTGTTAATCAAAAATATTTATTCAAACATGAAAATAGTATTTACAACACAATAAAACAAAACAGATCCCACCACCATAGTACAAGCCAAAACAAATATACCAAGTAAACTACTAAACAACTATATTACAATTCTTGTCCAGGATACACTCAACACCCCCTCGGTGCCCTCGAAAACCCCCAGGGTGCCCGTGGACAGTGTGTAGTCCCTCTCCAGTACCACCCGGGCACAGACGTAACCACGGAAAAGGGGCAGGCAGCTGGCTCGGGCATGGTAACCAGCTTAGAGGGAATGATGGTATTGAACGTCGAGCTCTAGTCTATAAACAACAGCCTGACGTAAGTGTTTTTATTGTCCAAGTGGTCCAATGTGGAGTGGAGAGCCAGTGAGATCACATCCTCTGTTGACCTGTTGTGGCGGTATGCGAACAGTAGTGGGTCGAGGTTCTTGTCGAGGTAGGAGTTGATATGTCAAATTGAGACAATGACAATAAATTTGAATACAATACAATGCCCCATAACCAACCTCTCAAAGCACTTCATCACCACAGACGTTAGTACCACTGGTCGATAGGCATTGCGGCACATCACCTTACTCTTCTTGGGCACCGGTATTATAGATCCTCTCTTAAAGCAGGTGGGAATCTCAGACCTCAGAAGTGAAAGGCTGAAAATATCCGTAATTACACCCGCCACTTGGTCTGCACAGATCATTCCTAAGATTAGGAATTTAATAAATACATTATTTTATAATTTTTGATCATCCAAAGTATTTTACAGACAAATAGTACTTTTGCTGTCACTGGTGTATCCCAAAAAATGCATAACCCAGTGTATACTCATTAAAGCACCACAAATAGGAATGATTGAGTCATTTGTTTCAGATAATCTAGACGGGCTGAATAGATAAGATACTTTCTCTCTTTTTCGATTCCCTGTTGGTTTCTCGGTTGTGCCTTTTGATTTCAAATACCCAGGATTGAAAAGAACTTCCAAAAATATGAACATAACTTTTGACATTTGCACGATTTTTCTTAGCTTCTCAATTCTCGTCATTCAGAAATATTACATTTTTTTAATATCAGTTGAACAAGTTATGAAATGTATGTTACACTATAGTGTGTTCAGCTGAAAAATATGTTACAAGTTTATGTATACATCTCTTTACACTCCAATGCAGACTTGTGATTTTGCCTTATTATGAGGAAATGCAGTTGAGAAAAGCTTGACTTCAATTATGATATAAAACTTCAAACTCGCATTGAAGACATACAATTTTAAACTCCTCATTTAAGCAATAAATTTGTAAAGTTCTTCACGTTAAATATTCTCTTTGCAAATAACTTGTAATTCTTTTCAAATAAAATTGAGTCTCTATTTTGTCTTGTCTTAAAATTAAACATAAATTTAAAGCAATATTAGAATTATTGGACAGGAAGTGGAACTTTTTAATCTCATTGAGAAACCTCATAGTGAATTCAGATTAGAGGTTGTTGAATGGGGCCAAATGTTTTTTGCTTTATTTCTTTTTTTTTATTGAACAATCCAAATGATCAGTGTTATAAGGAAAAGCCTATTTGAAAAATCACCTAGAGGTGAATGCACATAACAGAAGTTCTCAGTTTTCATTTCAATGCAATAATTGTCCAAAATGTTTTAATCTGTTTGAAGATATTTTTTTTAGAAAATATTTTAATTATTTATAAATTACTGCAAAATTTGATTTATTTATACTAAAAATAGAATGTGTTAACAGCACAGGAAATGTATTTCCCTGAGCAAAATTCATATTTCTCATTTAACTTTTTTCAATTTGCATATAGAAGGCATTTACTGCTCTCCAAAAATATTAGATGCCAAGAAATGAGGTAGAGCAAAGTAAATTCCATATTTTATTTTATATGTTGAATGTATGTTACTGCCCTTTATCATTTTTCATTGGAGCGACATTTCATAACTATCTGTTCCCAGTCTTCTTCTCATCAGGCAAGAAAATATGAAACAAGACTAGGAGGGGGATTGAGATGTACCAATAAATTAATAAATGTCTACCCATGTTGTATTTATTATGCATTTAGTATTATCAGTTTAACAGCTTACCATTTCTCTTTGTACAGCATTGTACAATTTGAAGGAGTACTTTTTTCAGATCTGGACGCAGGGCGAAATAAAAAATGCCACGTCAGGATATCAAATATGTATAACACCTTGAATGACTTAGCTTTATGCATTCATTTAAATGTTTTATAACAAAATTATTTGGATTACATTTAATTGTAAAATGTCCAAATGGCTGGCACCTATAACATATTAGTTTGTTTCAATTCTGTTAGAATTAATGTGAGAACTTGAACAGCTCTAATCTTTGAAGGTATGCTGGTTTATAACTCCTATTGTCTGTTTATATTTTTAGTTTTCTTAGTTTCTGTAAAATGTAAAACAATTTGTTTTATATAGAATTGTATAAACTCTGCATTTATTTATATGAAGAGACATTTATAATACTTGTTATTTTGCAAAAAAAACCTTGTATCTAGAATAAATACTTTTAATAACATCTTATGGTGTTAGTGATTTAACAATGTTTTGAGATTTGCATCCATCTTTTGGATTATTGATCGCTAATAGGCACACTAGCACATGCACTGTGGAGTTGGCTGGTGATTTACAGATCTGCATTAAAACTGGATTTCATGCATTCAGATTCCATTGTGGAATTATGTGAAATTGCATTCAGTTAGTTAAAAATCAAACTTTATTTTTTAAAGTTTGTAATAGGAGGCTCCCCTCGGTCATGACTGACCATGGGTGATGCATCCTAGTTTGCTGGTGATGTGTGGTCGGATGTAAGCCTGGGCGATGTCATTTGGAGGACAGGCTGTGTTGCCCAAGCAGCACGTCCCCCCTCTCCATGTCGCTGATCGATCCAAAGGAACAGCAGGGCCATTACAGTTTGGCACCAGCGCCGTCGCAAAAGCTGTCAGAGCGAGGTTGTAGACAATGACGAACTGCCTTAGGGGCTCCGACACAGGATTTTCTTGAGGTTTACTCCAGAAACCTTTTCCATGACTGGATATGGCCACAAGGCAGGCTGATGAGCCCCATCTGCCCGAGACTCATGGGGACGGGAGCGTCTACCTTCCCGTGCAGGTCTATAGCACCTGCCCACTGCCTATGTTAGATATAGATATAGATATGCCATTTATTGTCACTATACATGTACAGTGAAACTGAAAGCTGCTCGTACTCAGTGCATACATACAATTTAGCACAAAAAACAAGAAACAGAAAAAACAAAAAACAGAAAGGATAGGGGGGGGGGGGGGGGGGGGGGGGAATAGGTGCACAAATTCTGCGGCGCTACATACATATATACATATATACAGATGGAAGTCCGTGTTGGGCGGTGTAGTCAGTGCATGTGTGAATTTGAATTTATAGTAGATATAATTCTCGGAAAGCAACTATTCCTGAGTCTGTTTGTCCTGGATTTGATGCACCTATAGCGCCTTCCAGAGGGCAGCAGGTCGAACAGTCCAAACGCAGGATGGGAGCTGTCTCTGATGATCTTCTTTGCCCTGCTAAGGCAGCGGGAGGTGTAGATGTCCATCAGGGAGGGGAGAGGGCAGCCAATGATCCTCTGCGCTGTCCTGGTTACCCTCTGAAGCCTCTCCCTGTCTGCCATGGTGCAGCTGCCATACCATGCTGTAATGCAGTATGTCAGCAGGCTCTCGATGGACGAGCGGTAGAAGGTCAGCAGCAGGTTAGAGTCCAGGTTGTGCTTCCTGAGGACCCTCAGGAAGTCCAGCCGCTGCTGAGCCTTCTTGATGACCGCTGTCGTGTTGTCCGTCCAGGAGATGTCAGCAGCGATATGGACGCCGAGAAACCGGAAGGTGTTGACCCTCTCCACACACTCGCCGTTGATGTGTAGGGGGGCTAAGTCGGTGCTGTGCCTCCTGAAGTCGACAATGAGCTCTTTTGTTTTCCTGGTGTTCAGAGCCAGATTGTTTTCTGAGCACCAGGTTGTCAACTTCAGGACTTCCTCTCTGTAGGCTGCCTCGTCTCCCTTCGAAATAAGTCCGACCACAGTAGTGTCGTCAGCAAATTTGACGATGCGGTTGTTGTTGTGGGCCGGACTACAGTCGTAGGTGTAGAGACAGTATAAGAGGGGGCTTAGCACACAGCCCTGTGGGGAACCGGTACTCAACCTGCGAGTGGAGGAGAGGTGGGGGCCGAGTCTCACAGTCTGGGGCCGGTTGGTGAGGAAATCCTTTATTCAGGCAGATGTGACAGTGGGGAGGCCGAGAGTGACCAGTTTACCAATGAGAATGTCCGGAATGATTGTATTAAAGGCTGAACTAAAATCCACAAAGAGCATCCGGACGTAGCTCTGCCCCTGCTCCAGATGGCTCAGCACAGAGTGGAGAGCTACGGTGATGGCGTCTTCTGTGGATCTGTTTTGGCGATAGGCGAATTGGTGGGGGTCGAAGTCTGGTGGTAGGTAGTCCTTGATGTGCTGGAGGACCAACCTCTCGAAGCACTTCGTGATTACCGGAGTGAGGGCCACAGGATGGTAGTCATTAAGGCTGGTGATGGTAGACTTCTTCGGCACAGGGACGATTGTGGCTGATTTTAGGCAGGACGGAATAACTGCCTGGGCCAGGGAGAGGTTGAAAATTCTGGTGAAGATGGCAGTGAGCTGGTGGGCGCACGCTTTGAGCACCTTACCAGGTACTCCATCTGGGCCGGTAGCCTTCTTGGGGTTCACTGCCAGGAGCACCCGTCTGACATCGTGTTCCCCGACAGTGAGTGGAGTAGTACAGGAGCTAGGTGAGGGTGGAAACAGGGCTGTAGCAGGTGAGTGCTGCTGTTGTGATGTTTCAAAGCGGGAAAAGAAGCAATTTAGCTTCTCTGCCAGCGACGCACTCAGGTCTTCTGTCGTTGTGGCACAGCCTCTGTAGTTGGTAATGTCTTGTATGCCCCGCCATACCTCCCGTGTATTATTGCTGGACAAGTGGGACTCTATGCTCCTCTTATGGTCCGCCTTGGCTTTTTTAATACCACTTTTCAGATCGGCTCGAGCAGCCCTGTACAGAGCTCTGTCACCTGACCTGAAGGCAGCATCGCGGGCTCTGAGGAGTGTGCGGACCTGGCTGCACATCCAGGGTTTCTGGTTTGGGAAAACCCGTATGTTTTTGTCTACAGTCACATTTCAGATGCAGAACTTGATATAGTCCAGCACCGATTCTGTGAGAGTTTCCAGATCCTGGTGTTCGAATATGTAGTTGGAGAGTGCATATTCAGGCCAGGTTGTAACAGATCTTATGGTGGGCCTGGCACTGCGTCTGAGGGGGGTGTAGGCTGGAGAGAGCAGGAGGGAGAGATGATCTGACTGGCCGAGTTGGGGGAGGGGGATGGCTCTATACGCGTGCTTGATATTAGTGTAGACATGATCCAGCGTGTTCACCCCTCTAGTAGAACACTTGACATGTTGGTAGAATTTCGGCAGTACAGTCTTCAAGTTGGCCTTATTAAAGTCCCCTGCGATTATGTGAACACCTTCGGGGTGATCCCGCTGCTGTTTGTTAATGGTGTTCAGCAGGAGAGAGAGCGCCTTGTTTACATTGGCGTCAGGTGGAATATACACAGCCGTGACAATCACGACTGTTAGTTCTCTCGGTAGAAAAAAAGGCCGGCATCTTACAGACATGTACTCGAGGTCAGGGGAACAATGATTGGCTATGATTGTCCCGTTGTTGCACCAATTCTCATGCACGTATATACAGAGACCCCCTCCCCTGCTCTTACCGGAGTCCATAGTCCTGTCCCCGCGGAGCAGAAAGCGACCTGCTAGCTGCATGCTAGCATCAGGTATCCCCGGGTGAAGCCAGGTTTCGGTGATGATCATAACACAGCAGTCGCGGACATATCGATTTCCGGCGAGTTGTACTTCCAGGTCATCCATTTGTGAACCAGGGATCTGGCGTTGGAGAGATACAGGCTCGGTAGAGGTGGCTTGTGTGGTCGATTCCTTAGCCTTAGCAAAGCTCCAGACCTGCGGCCTCGCTTCTGCTTCCTCTCCCTCCTCCGTCTGCGCCGCCTCCTAGACCCGACAACAATCCACGGGGACCCCGGTGGTCTCGCTATGTCGCCCGGTAGAAGTTGTAACGGTGACCATATATTCACTCCATTTTTATTTCAACACTAGACCAGGTGCTGACCCGTTGGGCCCTGTCCCCCAAGGCAATATACTACCACTGACCCATAGCCCCCAACTGCGCAGGAGTGGGCGAGGGGTTCCCGTTGTGACGCCAGAGATCCCCATTGTGACACGAGTCACAGCAGCCTTCCCCCAACTGCGCCTCGCCATCCCTCTTCCAACCCCTAACCTCCATTCTCCCTCAATCCTCCCACTCTCCCTCCCCAGGATCTCTAGGGTCCCGCTCCTCTCCCTCCCTGCGGGCCCAGAGCCAGCCCCAGTGTCAGCGCCCAGGCCCCGGATCCCCGGCGCGGCCTCTCCCCACACCCAGACCCCGCCGCGCAGGCCCAGAGCAGGAGCGCGGTCGCCCCCAGCCTCAGCCTCAGCGCCCAGGCCCCAGTGCGGCCTCTCCCCACCCACCCTCCCTACCCCCCTCTCCCTCGATCTCCCTGCTCCCCAACTACTCCCTATCTCACCCCCCACAATGAAAATCGCGATGTTTTAAAAAATAAAATAAAACGTCCCCCAAAATTTTTTATTAAAACCTATTTTTTTAATCGCGATTTTTAATGTAAATGAGGTTCGCGATCCCATTGTGACATTATTGTGAATAAAAACGGAAGAATTTGATTAAAACCTTTTTTGTAAAATCGCGATTTTTTTAATGTAAATTAGATTTGGGATCCCATTGTGATGTCGCACATGGCTAACGGGCAGGGCGTGGAAAAGTGAATTTTGTAAAAGTGGGTTTTGTAAAGTTTAAAGTTCTGGTTCTGGCCCTGTTCCTCTTCACCCTGTATACTGCAGACTTCAATTATAAGTCTGACACATGCCACGTACAGAAATATTCAGATGACACAGCGATTGTGGCATGTGTCAGGAACGGGCAGGAGGAGGAATACAGGGACTTGACCAGTGCCTTCTGTGCCTGGAGTAAAGAGAACAGTTTCATCCTGAATACAACCAAGACAAAAGAGATGCTGGTTAACTTTGGCAGGTCCAAGCTCCCCCTTCAGCCGGTCAACGCTGCAGGGGCTGACATTGAGGTGGTGTAGACATATAAATACCTTGGTAAACTGGACTGGTCTGTCAACTATGATGCCCTCTACAAAAAAGGCCAGAGCAGACTCTTTTTCCTCAGAAGGCTGAAATCCTTCAATGTGCGTAATGATATGCTGTACATGTTTTACAATACAAGTGTCATTTTTTATGCTGTTGTCTGCTGGGGCAACAGCATCAGTGCGAAAAATAACAACAAGCTGGACAAACTGGTAAAACGGGCTAGCTCAGTGCTGGAGGGGAGAGTGGACTCTCGGGTGGATGTGTTTGAGAGGCGTATGAGGTGCAAGGTGCAGGTCATCCTGGAAAACCCCGGGCATCCATATAAGCATATAATAACCATATAACAATTACAGCACGGACAGGCCATCTCGACCCTTCTAGTCCGTGCCGAAAACGTATTCTCCCCTAGTCCCATATACCTGCACTCAGACCATAACCCTCCATTCCTTTCCCGTCCATATAACTATCCAATTTATTTTTAAATGATAAAAACGAACCTGCCTCCACCACCTTCACTGGAAGCTCATTCCATACATCCACCACTCTTTGAGTAAAGAAGTTCCCCCTCATGTTACCCCTAAACTTCTGTCCCTTAATTCTCAAGTCATGTCCCCTTGTTTGAATCTTCCCTACTCTCAGTGGGAAAAGTTTATCCACGTCAACTCTGTCTATCCCTCTCATCATTTTAAAGACCTCTATCAAGTCCCCCCTTAACCTTCTGCGCTCCAAAGTATAAAGCCCTAACTTGTTCAACCTTTCTATCCCTCCATGTAATTCTGGAGAGTCAAAAGAACATTCGGAACAACAACCGGCTCCTCTCCTTGCGCTGTAGAATGGAGCGGTTCAGGAGATCCTTCACCCCTGCAGCCATTAGATTTTATAATACGGACAGCTAGGCTGTAGGGGGATGCATTTTTGCATTTTGTTAATTATTGGTCTTTTTAAGTATTTATTGCTTTCAGGTATTGTCCACATTGTATTTTATGTATTTTCTGATTGCGTTCGTTTTGAATGTGTGGGTTTGTTGGTTGAGGGTTTTGGGACATCTGAATTTCCCTGAGGGGATCAATAAAATATTTATTGTTATTATTATTATTAAAATGTGCATAACTTGTAAATTATAACATCAATCCGAAAGAAACTTGCCACAGCACACCCCAGGACAATGGTGAGTAAGGTAGGCCAAAAATCATTGTGCTATCGTGTACCATTTTGGCGTAGTTTCAGAATCACACACGCATGCATACAAACAAACAAGATTAGAGTATTAGTAATATACTAGACCAAGTGGGACCCGTTAGGTCCCGTCCCCTCAATGCGCTGTTGCGCGGGGGTGGCCTGCGGCATGACACACATACTAACCACCATACACATACACAAACCACCCCCATTGATATTATATTAATTATTCATTCACTCCTTTTACCCCATCCCCACCCTATCCACTCACTCATAGCACCCAACTTACAGGCATGTCGAGAGAAGGAGAGGTGGGGGGGGGGGGGGGGGAAGAGAGAGGGGGGGGGGAGGTAGTAGTAAGAGAGGCGGGGGAAGAAAGGTGGGGAGTGGAAGAGAGGCCGGGGGAGGGGGAGGGGGGGGGAAGAAGAGAGAAGAGCTGAGAGAACGCCGAGAGAAAGCGACCTCCGAGCGTCTTTTGAATAATGGGGGGGAGCAGGGAGAGGTGGGGGGGGGGGGGGGGGGACATCATTCGCAGCGCATGGAAGACGGCAGGCAAGCAGATCCATTGTGACTTCATCAGCGAAATAGTTTTTTTGTCAGTTTTTTGAACATCTTCATAAATAACTCGAGAAATAAAGCATGAATTTTTCAGATAAGGCGTTTTGGACTCCAGGACAAGGGGTCACAGCTTAAGGATAAGGGGGAAATCCTTTAAAACCGAGATGAGGAGAACTTTTTTCACACAGAGAGTGGTGAATCTCTGGAACTCTCTGCCACAGAGGGTAGTTGAGGCCAGTTCATTGGCTATATTTAAGAGGGAGTTAGATGTGGCCAAGGGGATCAGAGGGTATGGAGAGAAGGCAGGTACGGAATACTGAGTACGGGATACTGGATGATCAGCCATGATCATATTGAATGGCGGTGCAGGCTCGAAGGGCCGAATGGCCTACTACTGCACCTAATTTCTATGTCTATGACTCTAGGGGGGAAATCTTTACCGGAATATGTACATTTTTTACCGTAAACGCGTTTTTTCGAGAAGATGTAATTATACACAAACGTCTAGAGAGTCTAGAGAGGGGGCTAGAGAGAGAGGGGGTAGAGACAGAGAGAGATGGGCAGAGAGGGGGGGGGGGGAGGGAGAGGGGAGGGGGGGAGGTGAAAGAGAGGCTGGCCGAGGGGGGAAGAGAGGCTGGGGGGGGAGAGACAGGAGGCGAACGAGGAGCCGAGAGAAAGTGACCCCCCGAGCGTCTTTTGAATAATGGGGGGGGGGGGGGGGGGGGGGGGGAGAGGGCTGCATCTTTTGAAAAACGGGGGAGGAGGGAGCGGGTGGGGGGTACGTCACTCGCTGCACGTGGGAAGACAGCAGGCACGCAGATCCATTGTGACATCATCAGTCAAAAGACGGGGCAGAGAAGGAGGGGAGAGAGGCCGCGGGAAGGGTAGGAGAGGAGTGGAGAAAAGGAGGTGGAGGAGGGAGAGGGGGGTAGAAGAGGGGGAGGAGGAGGGGAAAGGGGGGAGGAGGAGGGAGGCATAGAGGAGAAGGGTGGGAGAGTTAGTTTGCATTCAGACTCAGTCTTCAGGTCTGAAGAATGGTCTCGACACGAAACATCGCCCATTCCTTCTCTCCAGAGATGCTGCCTCTTCAGCTGAGTTACTCCAGCATTTGTGTCTACCTTTGGTGTGACAGTTGTCTCATTTCATCGGCTTCATGCATTGCGCGCCTAGAAGAGACGCTTTACATGCCGCTTGCTATATTTAAGAGGGAGTTAGATGTGGCCCTTGTGGCTAAAGGGATCAGGGGGTATGGAGAGAAGGCAGGTACAGGATACTAAGTTGGATGATCAGCCATGATCATATTGAATGGTGGTGCTGGCTCGAAGGGCCGAATGGCCTACTCCTGCACCTATTTTCTATGTTTCTATCTATTCAACCAAGTGCGATCAAATTGAAATCTCACATCTTTGCAAGGGAGCAATGGAATGGATGTGACCACCGGCTAAAGCAAAGGCAGTTAGGACTGGGAAATAATGCCGCCAGTTAATTAATCATGTTCCCGAATGTAGGAACAATTTATACATGTAACATTTTTGTTTTTAAATCAATGTAGCTCTTTTGATTTTTAATGCCGAGTTAAAACCCTGTCCCCGTGGGAAGGGCTTTGGTTTCATAGTGCCGTCATTGTTGGTAGGTTGCTGTATTTTCACATGGACCGCTGCCAGTTTTCTCAACTTCCATAGCCGCTCTGCATAAGTGGGGGAGAGAGAGAAGGGGGGTAGAGAGAGAGGAGGAGAGAAATAAGTGGAGAGAGTAAGGGGGAGAGAAGGGGAGAGAGAGGAGGAGAGAGGGGAGAAGGAGAGAGAGAAGGGGAAGAGAAGGGTGAGGGAGGGGGGAGAGAGAAGGGAGAAAGAGAACGGAGAGAGAGAGGGGGAGAGAAAGAAGAGGGGAGATGGGAGGGTGGGGGGTCATTTTTCCACACAAGCCATAGGTGACTGGGCAATCTGAACCCAAGTGGTGGTGGCAAGCTGTAAGGTTGTACATCGTTTGCTCCCTTAACTTTTAACTCCTTGCTTACCACTCTTTCAATCTTACTTGTTATTACTTGATTTCAAGACACGGTTACATCTTTTATAAAATGTTGATAACACTTTTATACGTTTCAACCGTGTAAAGGATGGAGACAAGAGCAAAGAAATGTTCTCCAAGGAAGGAGTGTGGTCAAGGCGGTGTGGTGTGATGGGAACATTTGAACCAAAATATTTTGTTCTCCTTCGGTGTGGCGTTGCGCCATAAGAACTCCGCTCTAAGATCTTTGCTGAGAACAAAGCTGGCAAAGCATTGCTTCTCTTTTACAATATACATGATGCACATATTCAAGTTTTCAATCACTGATGTGACATCTGGTTGGAGTTGGAAACAGTAGCCATTGAAAACACACACCCATAAACACTATGGATAATTATAAACGACATCTGCACCGCTGCATTTACGAACGTTTCATACAATAATGCTGATATAAGGTACCTAGAGTGGGTATTAATTCTAGACAATTCATAGAATTCATGAGGTTAGATTAAAAAAATAATCCGCGGGGCGGGGGCTTTCTGAAGGGACTGGTTTCCAGAGGGCTATTGTGGACACTTTGGGCCAAATGGATTCTTGGACTGGCAGCTCACTCACTCAAGCCTGTTGTGCTGGCAGCTCACTCACGGCTGGTGGGCTGGCAGTTGACTCACAGCTATTCCTTGAAATTCCATTTCAAGCAGATTGCAAGGCCACCAAATTTATGCAGTTTATTACCACTTCAAGCAGGGTGCAAGGCCACCAAAGACAGCAAGTCGTGACTCCATCTTGCAGAGACTGAGCCACGCCCACACGTCGGGGTTTTATAGTCCCGCCCCCTCCCACAAGAAGGGGCGTGGCCTTCATGCCGTGATTGACAGGAAAGAGAATCTCAACATTTTTTAAACACTAATAACTCTTTTATTTTTCATCGATGGGAAAAATCCTCAGCACCTAATGAGTGGAGGGGGACTGAGTAAGATGGCCAAAAATCACAGCCGTACGTGGTAGCGTTTTTTCTAAAATCAATATAAAGCACAAACAGGAAGTGGTCAAGATGAGACTTTTAATTATATAGAAGGCAAGTCAACTTTAATTAGGCAGGGCAATTTTAATTAGGCAAGGCAACTTTAGCATTTCCAAACCAAAGGCAACGCAGCTTCAGCATTTCCAAACCAAAGGCAATGCAGCTTTAGCATATCCAAACCAAAGGCAACACAGCTTTAGCATTTCCAAACTATATTTTTAAACCACATTAAGGGCACTGACAGGTCAGTAAAACCACTTACAATTTAGTAGACATGTGTTCAAATCAGTGTTATTTACAGCTCAAACTGAGAGACGTGACTCTCTTGTTTCCCCCATCTTGCAGAGACTGATTGAGGCACTGAACACTTCCGGGTTTTATCGTCCCTCCGGAAGGGGCATGGCCTTCAGTAGAGGGAATCTCAACATTTTTTAAACACTAATAACTCTTTTATTTTTCATCGATCGGAAAAATCCTCTTGTCCTGCGCAACGGAGGGAGACTCTGAGTAAGATAGCCAAAAATCACAGCCATAAGTGGCAGCGTTTTTTCTAAAATCAATATACAGAACAACAGGAAGTACTCAAGATCAGACTTTTAGTAATGTATATATATATACATTTTTATAATCTATAAAAATAGCTTTATGGCTTATGTTCCTTGTATCTTATAGGCAACAAAAATAAAGGCAAATTTAATTGCCTTTACGGCTTATGTACATCATGAGAATGGCTCATGCACATCATGAGTTGCTTTAAATCAAAGTTGCTTCTGATCCATGAGGGAACTTTGAAATCGATTATCTTGCCTCTCATACACAGAGAGACACACACCGTCCCCCACAACCCTGATTAAACCAAAGATCATCGAATGCATGTGGTCCAGACCTTTCATTGCGCATTGTCGCTCATTTTATACGCAACTTCCCTTTTTAATGAAAAAACCCCACCTCATTTATTATAAACAAATATGATAATGGTCCATCATAGGCGGCGAAGATAGACCACGATAAACTGCTGCAAAATCCAATGGACTGACGTGGATTAAACTGCGAGAAACGTAACGGAGGTCGGGGTCTGATTCCCAAAATGGCGGCCCGTGACGTACGTGACGTTACGTGCGTAACGCACCTCACGTCAGTCCATTGGATTTTGTAGGCGTGGTCTATCTGCTTTGGTGATGACGTCGTTGTGAGCGGAGCGGAGCGCGCCGGTGACGTGAGACGCTACAGGAGGTGGATGGGAGCGAGCGCCGGCTGCCGGGTGAGTGCAGCAGGTGAGGGCCGAGTGGCCGCAGCGACCGGTCGCCGGGCCCAGCCTGACCGGACCCGACCGGACCGGACCCAGCCTGACCGGACCCAGCCTGACCGGACCCGACCGGACCGGACCGAGACACGACACCATGTTGATAGGCGACCGCTCGATCCATTCGCCTCCTTCACGGCCATTGGGGTCGCCCCACTGCTGGTGTAACTGCTCCTGAAGGAGCGGCCCGTGAGGCGATGGTTCTCCCTCCCGCCCGCCCGCTCCCTCCTCATATACCGGTGGGATGGTGGTTCCTGACCGCCCTCCCTCCTTCCTTCCCTCCCTTCCCCCCCTTCCCCCCCTTCCCTCCTTCCCCCTTCCTCCTTCTTCCTTCCTTCCTTCCTTCCTTCCTTCCTTCCTTCCTTCCTTCCTTCCTTCCTTCCTCCCTCCCTCCCTCCCTCCTCCTCCCTCCCTCCCTCCCTCTCCTCTCCCTCCCTCCCTCCCTCACTCCCCCTCTCCTTCCCTCCTTCCCTCCTTCCCTCTCTCTCCCTCCTTCCCTCCTTCCCTCCCTCCTTCCCTCCCTCCTTCCTCTCTCTCCTCCTTCCTCCCTCCCTCCTTCCCTCCTTCCCTCCCATCTCATTTACCAGTGGGGTGGTGATTCCTGACCGCCCTCTCTCCCTCCTTCCCTCCGGCCAGGTCTTGTGGGGTGAGGGCACAACACACTGTGTGCTCTTTTTAACCCGGTGTTAGATGTGGCCAGACACGGAGGACGGGTCTGGCTTATGATGATCCCGGTTGTCTGGATCTGAGTCTTGTGTACAAACTGCCAGAAGATCAGGCTTCAACTTGGCCATCAGTTGAAAAGAGCGGCCACGGACTAGACGGGGTGAAACTGGAGGAATCTCCATTGGTTTCCCCCAAGACGACCCAGTTTTCTGTCTCCAAAACACTTGTGGGATAGTGTGTTAATTGGGTACAGTAAAATACCCTTGGGTGAGAGGTAAAATCTAGGAGGAGTTGATAAGAATGCAGGGAGAATAAACAAATAATGAATGTAGGATTTGTATAAATTGCTAGTTGATGATTGGTGCGGACTAAAGCATATGTTTCTATGCTGTGTATTCCTGTGATTTGAGATGTACTTTGTTAAAGCAAAGCACCATTACTATTTTAACTTTGCTGTTTGCTTGTTCAAAATTCTTCCCTCTCTATAACATCTCCAGTCAGATGACCTTTTGATAAAGCATCCCTCACTTTCAATTCAATTCAATTCAATTCAACTTTAATGTCATCGCACAAATACAAGTATCAGTACAACGAAATGCAGTTTTGCGTCAGTCCGTAGTAGTTGTACATAAAGAAAAAACAAAAAAAATAGAAAGAGGGAAGATACAGAATAATCAGGAAATACAGAATGATTAAACAAAGGGGACGGAGGGACCAGAGAAATCTATCGTCGGGACTCCGAGTTCAGCAGTGTGATTGTGTTGTTGTAGAAGCTTTTCCTCATCCTACTACTACGTGACCTGAGGCTCCTGTACCGCCTCCCTGATGGGAGGAGGGCAAACAGTCCATGGTTGGGGTGTGAGGGGTCCTTGATGATCTTCCCAGCCCGTCTCAGACACCGTTTTCGGTGGAGGGCATCCATGGCAGGGAGCGGGGCACCGATGATGTGCTGCGCGGTTTTCACCACCCGTTGCAGTGCCTTCCTGTCCGCAGCAGTGCAGCTGCTGTACCATACCGTGAAGCAGGTGGTCAGGATACTCTCTATGGTACAGCGGTAAAAGTTGGTCAGGATCTGGGGGGACAGGTGGGCTTTCTTGAGCCTCCTAAGGAAGTAAAGGCGCTGCTGTGCCTTTTTGATCAGCTTGGAGGTGTTGAGGGACCAGGACAAGTCCTCCGAGATATGTACTCCGGGGAATTTATAGCTGGAGACGCGCTCCACCTCAGTTATATGGATGGCGGTATGACTGCCTCCTCTGGTCTGCCTCTGGTCTTTCTTTGCCCTATCAGTGGTACACATAGCTGTTTTGTTCCTTGGAGAATGTGTTCCCTTTCTAAACCTCAAAAAAGTCCACTCGTGTTATTTTGATACTCCTCAAATCTTGCCCAGGACCATGTTTTCTGTTACCTTCCTAATAATCAGCAGGCATTGGTAACACTGATGCTACATGCTGAATATAGGAAATTAGGGAGTAATTTACAGGACCTCAGAGATAGCAATGTCGGGATTACTCCCAACTCGTGTCCTAGCAGGAGTAGAAATAGCAAGACCTATCAGATGAACATGTGGTTAGAGAGCTGATGTACGTGTGATTAGAGATTCAGATTCCTAGGACCGGGATGGGTTCTGGGCCAACTGGTCCGTTCGCAACTGGGAAGAACCAGGACTGAATTTCTTAAGGGTGTGATGTGTTTTTTCTCCTGTATTCCAGGAAGGCTGAGGGATAGAAATGTGAGTAGGAAGGTAAAAAAGGAAGAACCAAGGAAAAATTAAAAAACAAAAAGGAAGCAAGAGTTAAGGGGCCATTATTCAAAAAAGGTTAGTAGATCTAATTTCAACAAGATAAGCCTGCAGACATTGTGCTGTAATGCACAGTACATTTGCAATGATCTAGATCAAATAACAGTGCAAAAAGATGTGAAGGATCATGATTTTGTTTATTTTTCGGAGACATTGTTGCAGGGTAATCAAGGATAGGATTTGAACACCAAGAGAAATTCAGCATTTAGGATGGACCTGCAAACAAACAGACAGGTAGTATTTTTTGTTCAGGAGGAAATCAGTATAATGGTGAAGAAGGACATTAGTTTGGGAAATTATGATGTGAAATCTAAACAACTGGAGCTAAGAAACACCAAGGAGCAGAGAATATTTGGGGGAAATGAGTGCAGGCCCACCAACAAGGTAATAGGGATTAAATAGGAAATTTACGATGCATGCAAAAAGGATACAATTGTAATTGTAGCTGATATATCATTGGTCAAACCAAATTAGCAATAATACTATAGAAAAAGAATTCCTGCAGTTTTTATGTGCTGCTTTTTGTTTTAGACTAATGCATTGAGGCATAAATTAGGCTGGATGCTGTAGTGTGAAGTCCCTTCGTGAAGATCAAACATAACATAAACAAGGAAAGGTTGGACAAACGCATTTTTAGCTACACAGGGATGATGGACAAACATTAATTGTTTTCTCTTTAGCATCGGAGGCTGAGGGGTGACCTGATAGAAGAATATAAAACTGTGAGAGGCATAGATGGGGTAGATAGTCGGACTTTTTCCCAGGATGGTAATGTCAATTAGTAGAGCGCATAGATTTAACATGAGAGGTGATAGGGGGATGCCAAAAGACATTTTCTGATTTCAGAGGGTTTTTTTGTTTCTATTCCTGCAGATTTAAAAAATGGAAAATAGCACCTCACTTTTTTGAACAAAACAGAAAAAAAATTATCAGGGACATTCAGACCAGTTAACTTAAGATCAGTAGTGGGGAAAAGTCTATTATAAACGAAATGTAAAGACAGAATATCTGGAAAGATTAACAGTATCGGCAAAGTCAACATGGATGTACGAAAGAGAAATCATGTTTAACAAATCTACTGGATTTTAGAATAGAAAGGGGAGATCTTGTGGATGTGGTGCGTTCGGACAAATTCTTGGGATGATAGGAATGTTGGGTCTGAGGAGAGATTGGGTCAGTTAGGCCTACATTCTCTGGTGTATAAGAGAGAGGGGGATTTCATAGGAACCTACAAAATTGTAACATGGATAGACAGACTAGATATCAGCCATTAAAAATATTCTACCTGTGAGTCAGGAATCAAAGGTCACAGACGCAGCTTTGCCATTTAGAATCAAGATTAGGAGAAATTTCTTAATCCAAAAATGGGAAACCTGTTGAATTAGCCACCAAAGAAATCTACAGAGGCTTTGCTATTCAATAATCTTAAGAGGGTAGATATATTTCCAAATGCTAACGCCCCTGTCCCACTTAGGAAACCTGAACAAAAACCTCTGGAGACTTTGCGCTCCACCCAAGGTTTCCGTGCGGTTCCCGGAGGTTGCAGGTGGTTGCCGGAGGTTGTAGGTAGTGGAAGCAGGTTGGGAAACTGACAAAAACCTCCGGGAACCGCACGGAAACCTTGGGTGGGGCGCAAAGTCTCCAGAGGTTTTCGTTCAGGTTTCCTAAGTGGGACAGGGGCATAAGGAAGAGAAAGAGAAAACAAAGTCCTGAAGCATATCATCAGGCATGATCATATTGAATAATTTGAGCTCCTATTTCCGATGTTTTCATAGGGTCGTTTTCAAAGGTGCCCCAGCCCTCCAAGCCTGAGCTGAGCATCCGTTACAATAGCAAAAGGATTTGAGTATAGGAGCAGGGTGGTTCTACTGCAGTTGTACAGGATCTTGGTGAGACCACACCTGGAGTATTGCGTACAGCTTTGGTCTCCAAATCTGAGGAATGACATTATTGCCATAGAGGGAGTGCAGAGAAGGTTCACCAGACTGATTCCTGGGATGTCAGGACTGTCTTATGAAGAAAGACTGGATAGACTTGGTTTATACTCTCTAGAATTTAGGAGATTGAGAGGGGATCTTACAGAAACTTACAAAATTCTTAAGGGGTTGGACAGGCTAGATGCAGGAAGATTGTTCCCGATGTTGGGGAAGTCCAGGACATGGGGGTCACAGCTTAAGGATAAGAGGGAAATCCTTTAAAACCGAGATGAGAAGAACTTTTTGCACACAGAGAGTGGTGAATCTCTGGAACTCTCTGCTACAGAGGGTAGTTGAGGCCAGTTCATTGGCTATATTTAAGAGGGAGTTAGATGTGGCCCTTGTGGCAAAGGGATCAGAGGGTATGGAGAGAAGGCAGGTACGGGATACTGAGTTGGATGATCAGCTATGATCATATTGAATGGCGGTGCAGGCTCGAAGGGCCGAATGGCCTACTCCTGCACCTAATTTCTATGTTTCTATGAGATGTCATTTAGTGTGGTAAACAGCCAAATAGGCCTTTGAAAGCTCCTTGGTTGTAATTACTGGACTAAAGATATTTATTGAAAGCTGTTTGGGATTTTCTGCTCCTTAAAATGACGGTTAACTGAAGAACTTGCCTATGCCCATTGATCTCAAGTGCATGTAGCCAGGTCCACAGAATTGTCTTTTTGTTATGAGTAGAGCCTCATCATTTTACACATATTGTTATATTGGCAGTCGTAGAACCGCATGGAAAGTGAGCTGCTGTACGATTCTATGTCTGTATAATTGGAGACATACAGTGGAAGAGTAAAAAAGCACTTATTTTGCTTTCTCACATTCGCCCAGCATATTCCTTTTTCGCCCAACTATCTTTTGAATGTTATAATTTAGTCTCCCTCCATTCCTACCTTGGCAGTCCACACCCTGAAGGGGCTCTTCCACTTGGACGACCTAATCTGCGAGTTCTGGCGAGTTTGCCTCGACTCATACTCACAGCATGGTCGACACGTGGTCGTAGGAGGTCTTTGTAACTCTCGAGAGTAGTTCCTGTGTACTCGAGGCCTCAGCTAGATAGCGGTGTATTTTTCAACATTTTGAACAATGCCCGCGAGTAAAAAAAAGTCGCCGTTGAAAAAATCGATACTTTTTTTGCTCGTAGATTTAGTCGTAGTAGGTCGGCATGTTAGGCGTAGGTAATTAAAGGTAGTCGAAGGTAGTCGTAGAAAGTCTTCAGCATAGTCGAAGGGATGTCGAAGGAGGTTGTCTTCCCTCTCCACCATTCAGTGTCCAATTTTCCCGAAGTGAGTCGAAGCTAGTCTTCAACATAGTCGAAGGAGGTCTTCTACATATTCGAAGGAGGTCTTCAACATTTTTTCAAACTCTTCTAAGCTCGCCAATTAGGTCGCCCAAGTGGGACAGCCCCTTAACACTTGCTGCTTAAAATAAATATTGTTTTGTTTTTCTTTTACTAATCAACATCATCCTATAGCCTTTGGGTCTTGACCCTTCTATCAATAGGAACAGTTTCTTTTTATCCACCTTTAACCATGATTTTAAATAACATTCAGATCCCCTGTAACAACCTCCAATTCAATTCAAAGAGAATCACCCCAGTTTTCCCATCCATGTATATTACTGAAGTCCCTGATCCTTGGAATCTCTTCTGCACCCTATCATAGAAACATAGAACATAGAAAAATAGGTGCAGGAGTAGGCCAGTCGACCCTCCAAGCCAGCACCACCATTCAATATGATCATGGCTGATCATCTAAAATCAGTACCCCGTTCCTGCTTTTTCCCCCATATCCCTTGATTCCTTTAGGCCTAAGAGCTAAATTCAACTCTTGAAAATATCCAGTGAACTGGCCTCCACAACCCTTTAATTCTTCCTAAAGTGTGGCACCTAGACCTGGACACAGTAGTTGTAGCTGAAACATAGTGTTTGATAAAGGTTCATCATGATTTTTTTACTCTTCCAATGTATGTCTCCAATTATAAAAGCTGGAATCGTACAGACATTTTTAAATCACTTTCTCAATCTGCCCTGTCATTTCCAACTATTTATGCACACATAGCTGTTTCTGATTTATTTTTCCACTTTTGTTCCCTTTTTCCCTTCATTCTGTTTCTCTCTTTCTGTTTTACCTCTCTTTTTTCTCTCTTCATCCTTTCATTGTTATTTCTTATTGTTGTGGTTGTGGTGCTATTTATGGTGTAGTTCATGATTGTTGAAAGCTACATTTTGTTAGAGGTATAGAGAGTATTTTTGGTCTTGCTATTCTCGTTATACAGGTCATTAACCAGATTTATTTCATATTTTCAGTTCCTGGATTTTTTTGTTTATCGCTGAATTTGTGCATTTTGTACTGCTGATGTCTAATGTGCTCACCAGTAGGAGGTTTTTTGGTTAATTTTTAATCAGTGTGATTGTTAATCGGGAGTTAGATTACGTGAATAGTCACAGATCTAAGATACGGAGATTCATGAAGCACAGTTAAACAAATGTTGTGAAATATTTACATTCACTTTGAACTCTGAAACTTAGTCATCTAGTTTGACATAGGAATTGTATGTTAAAAATTCAGATTTTGTTATTTCATTGTTTGGAATTGATTTACAATCTTTTTCATGCAATTTTTGTTTCTTCAGATTCAACATGTCAAGACCTACAAGTGTGTCCCCACGACCTGGCAGTGCCCAGTCAAGCCAAACTGCCTCTAAAGCTAAGGGATTTAAAGATATCCGGATTGATGAAGAAGTAAAAATTGCAGTAAATATTGCCCTAGAGAGATTCCGTTACAGCGATCAAAAAGGTGGATGGAGTAACTGCATTTGTTACTGAAAAATTCTATAAAATGTGATGGCATGAAATGGCTATTAGATACTCATTTTAATATAGTATTGTCTGACTAAAGCAACTGAATAATAAAACATAAAAACTTGAATTCCAAATTCTATTGAGACTATAATTGAAGGGAAGAATTAATTCCTCCTATACCATAGGATGATGGTTAAATTGCCAGGCTAGTATCCAAAGCTTTTAATGCAATCTATTGATTGCACTGTTGCACTATCTGCCTCACTGAGGACTGTGGCACTTTATAATCAGGGGTTTGAATATAGGACGTTCTTAGATACTATAATGTATGGAAAGGAGTAATGAGCTACACTGTTCTAATGGTGGCAATTTGTGTTAAGAGCGAGTCAATGCATAGGACAATACTATCCCGTTTGAGCACTGCAGTGTTTTTTTTTTATGTTTACCAGAATGTCCTTGGCTCACTGGTGGTACTCTTCCCGTTGGGTCAAATGATTATTGGTTAAGACCCATTTAAGATTTAAATAAATTCTTCATGCAAGTAGTAGTACTGGAGGAAGTTATATAGATGATAAAGATTTGATGTGGTGCAGTGCTCCCTTAAGACTACTTGTGCAAGACACCGTCCTCATGCAGGATATAAAGATCCCATCACAAGATTTGCATAACAAATGGGTCAGAGTCAGAGTCAATTTAATTGTCATTTGGACCCCTGGAGGTCCAAACGAAATGCCGTTTCTGCAGCCATACATTACACACAAATAGACCCCAGACACAACATAATTACATTTTACATAATGTAGGCCAAATAAACTTATCTCTCCACTGCACTCTCCTCCCCCCCCCCCCCCCCCCCCGATGTCAGAGTCAATGGGTGTTGGGTTATGGGAAGAAGACAGAAGAATGGGGTTGAGAGGGAGAGATAGATCAGCCAATATTGATTGACAGAGTAGACTTGATGGGCTGAATGGTTTAATTCTGCTCTTATGAATATAACAGATATTAAGGGAATCAACGATTCAAAGGTGAGAAAAATGTATAACCCATGATCTTATTGAATGGAGGGGTAGGTGCCAAAGGTTGAATTGTCTAGTGCAGCTTCTAGTCTGTAAGACTATTTTCCTTATTTTCTGACCAGTATTTATCCCTCAGTCAAGTTAACATGTTATCTGGCTGTTTGTGGGACTTCAATTAGGGAAAATTAGTTGCAACAAACATGTAAGTTACAAAAGAGAATCAATGCTCCTTGTTATCAAAAGTTGGACATGTTGTTTGCATTATTTGACTCGATCTGTAACCCAAAAGAAACCTACTCAAAAGGAGGAAATTAAATTGTTTTATTCAATAAATCAGATTTAAACTATATTTTCAGTATTGTTGTTTTTGAAACCAAGAGCATGTAAAACGATCAACTCATCAATGTTCTTTGAAGAAGGAAAGCTGCTTTATTTAACTATTCCAGAGCAATACAATATAGTTCACCTAAATAGCCCAGCAAGCCACTCAGTTGTGAGGCAATAGTGTGAGGCAATTGCAATGCTTACGTCTCATGAAATATATATTTTTATAAACCTCAAAATGTTTGTTAATTTGTGCTGGTTTGTTTCCATAATGTGTTATAATGGCTAAACATTAGTCATGTATATCTTCCTTTATCATGTCTGTCTTGAATTATCTCATATTCATCTATACCCCATGACTCAACTCTCACTCCCCATCCCCCCCACACGTGACAAGGGCAGAGTCCCCCTTCTCCTCACCTTCCACCCCACCAGCCGTCACATACAAAAAATAATCCTCCGTTATTTTTGCCACCTCCAACGTGACCCCACCACTCGCCACATCTTCCCATCTCCTCCCCTGTCTGCTTTCCGCAAAGACCGCTCCCTCCATAACCCCCTGGCCAATTCGTCCCTTCCCACCCGTACCACCCACTCTCCGGGCACTTTCCCTTGCAACCGCAGGAAATGCTACACTTGTTGCTTTACCTCCCCCCTTGACTCCATTCAAGGACCCAAGCCGTCTTTCCAGGTGTGGCAGAGGTTCACCTGCACCTCCTCCAACCTCATCTATTGCATCCGCTGCTCTAGATGTCAGCTGCTCTACATCGGTGAGACTAAGTGTAGATCGCCCACCTCCGCTCGGTTCGCACTTCAGCACTTCAACTGCCCTCCCATTCCGAATTGGACCGTTGTGTCCTGGGCCGCCTCCATGGCCAGAGTGTGGACCACCGTAAATTGGAGGAGCAGCACCTCATATTTCGCTTGGGCAGTTTGCACCCCAGCGGTATGAACATTGACTTCTCTAATTTTAGGTAGTTCTTGCTTTCTCCTCCCCTTCTCAGCTCTCCCACAGCCCAAAAGCTCCACCTCTTCCTTTCTTCTTTCCGTCCCCCCCACCCTCACATCAGTCTGCAGAAGGGTCCCCCCACCCTCACATCAGTCCCCCCACCCTCCCCCCACCCTCACATCAGTCTGCAGAAGGGTTTAGGCCCGAAACGTTGCCTATTTCCTTCGCTCCATAGATGCCGAGTTTCTCTAGCATTTTAATCTACCTTTGAATTATCTCCTTTCAGGATCAATCTGCTCATTTCTGGTGCTTGATCTGTCTGATACAATTTTAAGATTTTGCAGTTAATTTATCCATATTACAAAACACCATGCTTGTTTGTGTTAGTTGCTATCTCATGTGACTTGCCTTTTGCAAGTTGACATAGGCTACCATGTTATGGTCAATATCAAGAACAACAGTCTCAAGGACGGCATTGTGGTGTAGTTAGAGCTGCTGCCACACAACGCCAAAGACCCCGGATCAATCTCGACCCCGGGTGCTCGCTATGTCTATGCGTCTAGGGATAGGACGGCAATGGTGGTTGTGGGATTAGGTTTACAGGCAAGCAAGCAAGTTAGCTGCCAATGCAATGCAATAGGGCAGCAGACAAAGGTGTACCAAATGAAGAAAATACAAATAATTGGAATAACTGAACAGAGGAAGTTTATTGAGCCTTAATTCAGCTTCCTATGTTTTATTAACAACAGACTTTGAAAGTTATTGTTTTGGTAATAACTAGAATAAACAGATGAACATAATTGGGGAATTCAAAGTGCTGGAGTAATTCAGCGGGTCAGGACATGGATAGGCGATATTTTGGGTCAGGACTCTACTTCAATCTCTGTCCTCCAGAGTTGCTGCCAGACCCACTGAATTACTCCAGCACTTTTGTGTTCTATGCAAGATTCTAGCTTCTGCAGTCCCTTCTGTCTATAATTGAGTAATTTGTTTTACCATGATTTGCAGGAGGATTGGCGGTTTCCGGCCGCGGGCGGCGCCGGTTAGCGATATGCTGTGGGATCTATCTGTGGTGCACCAAAGACATTTCAAAATGTGAGAATTAGTAAAATTTCAGTTGTGTTATATCTCGACAATTAATCATTTTTTTCTTTCTAGAAATGGAATTTCCATCCTCTTTAACGAGTACAGAAAGAGCATTTATTCATCGTCTTGCCCAGTCCCTAGGCCTAATCTCTAAAAGCAAAGGGTAAGATGGAACATTTTCACATGTTTGATGCTATTAATTTTTTTGGATGCCAAGGCTATAAAACAGTTGTTAAAAATCTGGTTTATAAATATCTAGAACAAATATATTACATTCTAGATGTAATTCAATGATACTTTATCAATGATTCAATGATACTTTATTGTCTTTAGAATGTACCTAAGTACAGCAAAAAGTTGTGTATTTATTTATATATTTATTTTAAATATGATCAAGGCTATCTAAACATATTTTCTTTTCCACTATTTGGACCATAGCTGTGATAACTAAAACAGTTATTGAAGTTATGTAAATATTATTTCACGTTTTCATAAATGTATAATTCATGAGAGCCACATTGTATATTGTAAGTATCATAACTTTCTGTTTAAAGGTCTTTGAGAAACATTTGTTTCATTTTGTTTTCCCCTTTCAGAAAAGGGGCACATAGATTTCTTACAATAAAGAAAAAAGATGGTTCTGAGATAGCTCAGGCTGTCATGACCTGCTCACTGACTCACAGCATGAAACATGCCATACGCAATCTAATTCAGAGGTTTCCTGTGACAAATAAAGAACGCACAGATCTTTTACCCAGAACTGAACGTGGCAATGTATTAACTGTTGAAGCAGGTATGTACCACTGTCTGTTTTGAAGGGTGAAAATATGTGTGGAAAAAAGTTTCTCAGTTAATAATTACATTTTGAAATTAGTTTTGCTAATTTATGAAGATTTGAAAACCAGGAGATGGTTGCACAGCTTGCATTTTTGTTATTACTCAAAATGTATTGATGACCACAATATATAATTATCTAGATTATAATTTATTTAAAATAATTGGGTTGCTGATGTTGATAAAAATATTGTTAATTGCAAAATCGGAACTGAACATTGGAAGTTAGCAACAAATCTTATGTATTTTGTAATTGATGCCATCTTTAGATAAGAAATTGTAAGGGTAAAATGTTGTTGTTTCATAATGATTTCACTTCTGGTGATAAACAGTAAATATTTGAACTCTTCTTAAAGCGTGAAGAAGAAATTGCATGTTAATCCTTCATAATTTGGACATTGATGATGCCAGATTAGCAAACTTTCCACACTATTGAATGTTCATTCTGTTAAGATCTCAAATACATTTTTTATTCACTTTTATTATGATACTACGCAAGGAGGACCCGTCCCCTCAACCAGCAGTTGCGGGGGATGGGGGGAGGGGTGGTTGCGGCATTATGCACACACTAACCACCCCACACACACACAGGGGAGGAGGAGGGGGTGAGAGAGGGGGGAGAGAGGAGAGGGGGGTGAGTGGGGGGGAGGGGAGTGGGGGAGGTGGGAGAGAGAGGAGGGGGAGAGAGGGGAAGGGGGGAGGGGGGGGGGGGGGGGAGAGGGGAGGGCGTACAGAGGAGGGGGAGAGAGGTGGGGGGGGGGGGAGGGAGAGAGAGTAGAGGGGATAGAGGAGAGATGAAGGGGAAGAGAGCAGGGGGTAGGGGAGGGGGGAGAAGGAAGGGGGAAAGGGGAGGGAATGCAGGGGAGGGGGGGGTGGAGGGGAGGGGGGAGAGAAAGTAGGGGGAGGGAGGAGGGAGGGGTCGACATCTCTCGGGTTCTATCAGGAAACCCGAGTTGCAGCAGCGGAGGGAGGGGGGGGGGGGGGGGCGCGGGTAGCAGTGGGGGGGGAGGAGCAGGATAGGAGCGGTTAGCAGTGGGGAGGAGCGGTTAGCAGCGGGAGGGAGGGTGACTTCACTCGCTGCGAGTGGAACATAGCGCAGCAGGCTGCAAGGAGAAAGTTTTTCAAAAGCAAGCCGGGAAGCTTGTGAGTGCTCATGAGCGCCGGTGACCTTGGGTGACCACGGAAGCCATCGGGATCTGCAGAACAGAGCCCACTTTCTCGTTCTTTCTGCGTCTTTTGAAGAACCGGGGGGAGGGAGGGGGAGGGTGGTGACGTCACTCCTGGAAAACAGTACCCAGCAGGCAGCGCGTTGAAAATTCTGCGCAGCTTGCCGCGAGGAGCAGAAGCATTGTGACGTCATCCAGCTCACTTCAGCACGTTAGATTTTAAAAAGATCTCAGATTGGTGAACAATTTTAGTAAAAATACTCGGGAAATAATGAATCAAATTTTCAGATGAGGCGATTTTCGACATCATGAGGTAAATCTCTACCGGAATATGTAAAATTTTCACCATTAGCGCGTTGGGTTTTGGAGAAGATGTGATTCACAATGGAGAAGATGTGATTCACAAGCGAATTAACAAGATCAGATCAGAGTTTTATCAGTATATAGATTACGCAGTTATATAATACATTTCCCAGTGAACCTGGTAAGCTTAAAGGGAATAGGTAAGAACTGCAGATGCTGGTTTAAATCGAAGGTAGATACAAAATGCTGGAGTAACTCAGCGGGTCAGGCAGCATCTCTGGAGAAAAGGGTCTCGACCCGAAAAGTCACCCATTCCTTCTCTCCAACCCATTCCTTCGCTCCAGAGATGCTGCTTGACCCGCTGAGTTGCTGTTTTGTGTCTACCTAAGCTTAAAAGGAGTGCAGGAATCATGGGCCTGGCAAGTGGAAAGCGTGTGTTGGAACCAGGAATCTGGTTCCTGCACTCCCTATTAATTTTTAAGTGAGATGGAGAAAACACAGGGCTCTACTGAGTGAGGGGAGATTGGGGAAAAAGGGCTCTGTTAACTCTGGAAAGGAGAGTGGACCAGATTATGATGAGTGGTTAGGGAACTTAGCAACTGGGGTCCATGTGAGTGGCTGGGGGGTGCAGCAAAACTTACCTGATGAAATAGATGTCGAAATATCAGGATTCGTGAATGGTTAACAGTGGATTTCTGGAGTTTTACAGTACTAATCTCTATTGCGTTGGTACAAATCTAGAACAAGCATGTTCATTTATTTTATGTTCCTTTGCTGCAAGTCCGGAGAAACAGGAGTAGGTGACGTTTCGGGTTGAGACCCTTCTTTATACCCAAACTCCAAAGACGTACAATTTTGTAGGCTAATTGACTTGGTAAAATTTTAAATTGTCCCTAGTGTCAGTGTGCGGGGATTACTGGTCGGCATGGACTGTGGGCCAGATGGGCTGTTTCCGCGCTGTGTCTCTAAAATAAGCAAAGCTAAGGTCTGTCATATTTGTATAACACTACTGTTTTGAGCGTTTGCATTGATTTTCAAGTTATCCATCAGTTGGTTTCATTTCCTTTGCCTCCAGAAAACAACCGAGAAATGAATAAGACCAGTGGTAGGCTCAACAATGGCATTCCTCAAGTTCCACCGAAACGTGCAGATTCTGAATTGGATGCTTTTAGACATTCTTTGCCTGTTTTTGACAAGCGAGATGATATAGTGAAAATTATAAAAGAGAACAGAGTGATTTTAATAGTTGGAGAAACCGGCTCTGGAAAGACTACGCAGGTATGGCCTCCTTAATTATTAAGAATATATTTTTAATAAAGCATTTAGTACTAAATTGGGAGAGGACACATTACATCATTATTAAACAGAAGCTAGCGAGAGTAAATTGGGAGCAGCTCTTATTATGTAAGTCCACATCTAACATGAGGGTTGTTTAAAGACCAACTGATCAAAGTTCAGGACTGCTATGCTTCAGTAGTGAGCAGAATCAAGGGTGTCAAGGTAAGGGAAAGCTGAATGATGAACGAGGTTTAACATTGGTCAAAAAGTCAAGTGAAATGAATGTAAGGTTTAGAAGATGAAATCAGATAGGAAAATCAAGCAAGCGGGAGGTAACTCGAGCAGGGTTAGGAGGATCAGTCGGATTAAAGAGAATCCCAAGGCAATTTTTACACATATTAAAAATGAGGATAGCTAGAGAGAAGGTAAGACCACTCAAGGAAAAAAAGAAAATGTTTGCATAGATTCTGAGGACATAGGCAGGTGCTGAACATGTACTTTGCATATGTATTTACCGTGGTGACGGATGTGGAGGATCGTAAGATCAAGGTAGGGTATGTTAATATGCCAGGGCAGTTTGAGATCAAAAAGAAGGTGGAGTTGAGACACCCGTCTTAAAAGGCATTAAAATGGATAAGCCCCCAGGCCTGATTGAATATATCCCGGGGTTGTTGAGGGAGGCAAGAGATAGGTGGGGCCATGATGAAGATCTTTGTATCCTATCTAGCCATAGGTGAGGTCATGGACAATTGAGTAGCCAATGTTTTCCTTTATTTAAGAAAGGAAATAGAGATTATCAAACCATAGATCAGTGAGCTTCACTTCAGTGTAAAGGGCCTGGCCCACTTTGCGATTATTTGAGTGACTGCGAACGTCAGTGACTGTCGCCCTAAAAACCATCAAGTTGTATGACGCTCCGTGTCACCGACACATCAAGCACGTCACCCGCCTTCACACTACACAGAAGTATAATAATCACATTGGAAATGAACACCTGCTTCATCAGTTTACCCGCTGCTCGAACAGATAGTGCTCTGGGGTTTTTAAGTATGTCACTCTCTGCGATGTCTCTGTTTCGACCCAGCAGTATCCTGTTTCTATCTCGCCACGCTCCGCTCCCGTTCTCCCAGTCGAGTTGGATCTCTGCTGCAGATATCGTTCTGCTTTCAATTCCCTCCATTCGTAAATTCCGCCCATCTCCCTCTACATTCAGTAACATTTCCCTTGGACATACCAGGGCCAATAATCTTTAAGCAATCGGCGCCCAGTCCCCGAGATCGCCGCTTCTGAGCATTCTCCTCCGGCTTCAATCTAAACAAGAAAGCTTGTGGTCGTCTTAGTGGACTGCTTAAACCCCCTCACTAGTTATTGGGGGTCTCTTTAAATTGCGATAAATTGCACGTGTCGATCTATGTGATTACAACAGTAATGAGGACTACTCTCGCTAGTCATTCTCGCCTTGTGCCAAGTTGCGTGTTTATATCATAAGAAATAAAACAGCAAAGTTGCAGGTGTGGAGCGTCATCGGCTATCACCCGCAGGACAGCATACGTCTGCGTGTGACAGGGCGCACAACATGAAAAGACACCCAGATGTCGTCTGAGCATTCCAAAATCCAGGGGCGACATCACGCGTAACTACATGCGTCACGACCCGACCACGCCGCGACAACCTCTTTTCAGGCTGTTGCCGAAAAAGTCGCCCAAGTGGGACAGGCCCTTAAGGAAGCCTCTAGAGATGCTTATTTGCAAGAGAATAGGCTAATTTAGGCATTCAACATGGTTTTGTGAAGAACAGGTCATGTCTTGCAAATGAATGTATTTTATGAAGAGGCGACGAAGGTGATTAGTGCAGTGGATGTTGTCTCCCTGGACTTCAGTAAGGAATACGACAAGGTCCCTCTCTGTAGTTTGAACCAGGTGATTAAGATGTGTGGGATCCATAGTGACTTGATATTGTGGCGTATCTATCGTAGACAGAGGATAGACTTCTGGCTGGTCTGTGACCAGTGTTGTTCTGCAGGGATCAGTGCTATGAATTCTGTTGTTTGTGATATAAATGAATGACTTGGACGAACATGTAGATGGGTTGGTTGGTAAATTACAAACAACACAAAATTTGGTGGAGTTGTGGACAGTGAAGAGGCTATCAAAGGATATAGTAGGATATAGATCAATTACAAGTACGGTAGAGAAATGGCAGACAGAGTTAAGTGTGAGGTGGTGTACTTTAAGACAGAAAAGCAGACAGGGCCCTTAACTGCATTGATGTGCAGAGGGATCTTGGGAACAAGTCCATAGCAGCACAAGTAGAGAGAGTAATAAAGAAGGTGTACCGTATGCTTGCCTTCATCATTAGGGGCATTGAGTGTAAGAGTCTGGAAGTTATGTTATAGTTTTACAACATTTTAGTTAGGCCACATTTCAAATATTGTTTCAAATACAGTTCTGGTCGAGATTCATTTGAATATTGACTGGATTGGAGGGTATTAGCTTTAATAAGAGTTATAGAGTTATACAGTGCAGAAACATGCCCTCCGGCTCAATTCATCTATACCGACCAAGGCGTCCCATTTGCCTGCGTTTTCCCATATGCCTCTAAACCTTTCCTATCCATGTACCTGTCCAAGTATTTTCTAAATGTTGTTATTGAACCTGCCTCAATTAGTTCCTCACACAACTCATTCCAACTCACAATTCACTCTCTTTACTCAGAGAGTGGTAGCGGTGTGGAATGAGCTTCCAGTGGAGGCAGGTTCGTTGGTATAATTTAAAAATAAATTGGATAGGCATATGGATGAGAAGGGAATGGAGGGTTATGGTATGAGTGCAGGCAGGTGGGACTAAGAGAAAAAAGTTGTTCGGCAAGGAATTGTAGGGCCGAGATGGCCTGTTTCCGTGCTATAATTGTTATATGGTTATATGGTTATTCCATATACCCACCTTCCTCTGTGTGAATAATTTGCCCCTCGGGTTCCAATTGCATCTTTCCCCTCTCACCTTAAACCTATTCCTGCTAATTTTTGATTCCCCTACCCAGGTAAAAGACTGCATTAACCCTACCGCATCATGATTTTATACATCTGTATAAGATCACCTCTCAGCCTCTTCTCCAAGTCCTAGCCTTCGCGATCTCTTCCTTAGTTCAGGCAGTGAGTCCTGGCAACATTCTTGGAAATCATTTCTGCGCTCTTTCCAGTTTAATTTAATCTTTCCTATAGCAGGGGGACAAATGTAAACACATCACACCAAGAGTGGCCTCACCAATGCATTATTCAACTGTGACATTATATCCCAACTTCTCTACTTAATTCCCTGACTAATGAAGGCATGGCTGACAAAGGCCTTCTTCTCCACCCTAGCGACCTGTGACACCACTTTCAGGGAACCATGTCTCCTTGATTCCTCTGCTCTACAATGCTCTCATGAATCCTACTGTTCACTGTCCTGCCTTTGTTTACCAAGGTCAAAGTACTGTAAATGAATGCACAAAGTATAAGAAATAAAGTGGACGAGCTTGAGGCTCAGTTAGAAATTGGCAAGTATGATGTTGTGGGAATTACAGAGACATGGCTCCAAGAGGGCCAGGGCTGAGAACTGAATATTCAAGGGTATACCTCCTATCAAAAAGACAGACAGGTGGGCAGAGGGGGTGAGGTAGCTCTGTTGGTGAGGAATTAAATTCAGTCCCTTGCAAGGGGTGACATTGAAACAGGAGATGTAGAGTCAGTATGGATAGAATAAGGAATTGTAAGGGTAAAAATACCCTATTGGGACTTATCTACAGACCTGATGTCTGAAGAAGGGTATCAACCCGAAACGTCGCCTATTTCCTTCACTCCATAGATCCTGCCTCACCCGCTGAGTTCCTCCAGTATTTTTGTCTACCTTCCTGATGTACTAGTGGCCAGAAGGTCTGGGGTGACGGAGGAGCTGAAGGAAAATTACATTAGGCAGGAAATGGTGTTGGGTAGACCGATGGGATTGAAGGCTGATAAATCCCCAGGGCCTGATGGTCTGCATCCCAGGGTACTTAAGGAAGTGGCTCTAGAAATCGTGGACGCATTGGTGATCATTTTCCAATGTTCAATAGATTCAGGATCAGTTCCTGTGGATTGGAGGGTAACTAATGTTATCCCACTTTTTAAGAAAGGCGGGAGAGAGAAAACAGGGAATTATAGACCAGTTAGCCTGACATCGGTGGTGGGGAAGATGCTGGAGTCAATCATAAAAGATTAAATAGTGGCACATTTGGATAGCAGTAACAGGATCGGTCCAAGTCAGCATGGATTTACGAAGGGGAAATCATGCTTCTGGAATTTTTTGATGTAAATAGGAAAATGGACAAGGAAGCACCAGTGGGTGTAGTGTACCTGGACTTTCAGAAAGCCTTTGATAGGGTTCCACATCGGAGATTAATGGGTAAAATTATGGCACATGGTATTGGGGGTAAAGTATTGACATGGATAGAAAATTGGTTGGCAGACAGGAACCAAAGAGTAGGGATTAACGGGTCCCTTTCAGAATGGCAGGCAGGGACTAGTGGGGTACCGCAAGGCTCGGTGCTGGGACCGCAGCTATTTACAATATACATTAATGATTTAGATGAAGGGATTCAAAGTAAAGTGGAATGTAATTAGGAATGAATGATGAATTAATTAATTTTCACATACAAGGAATTTGCCCACAAATGACAACATGACATACAGTGACAGTTAAGAATGATTCATAAGACATTAAACATTAATAATAAAACATTATTGATTAAACATGTGAATGTAATTTAGCCAAACCTTATTCATACCTAATTTAAAGCATAAATGTTGCATTATCAGTGCATTATCAATATATATTAATGATTTAGGTGAAGGGATTATAAGTAACATTAGCAAATTTGCAGACGACACAAAGCTGGGTGGCAGTGTGAACTGTGAGGAGGATGCTATGAGCATGCAGGTTGACTTGGACACGTTGACTCCTTCAGGAAGCAACTATAACCCATTCTTTTGCCTCTTGTATAAAGTTACATAATTTCTGGAGGGGAATTAAAAAAAAAATTCTAAAATATTTAAAATAAAATTGGACCCCGACACTGAACTGATCATTCTAGGTATGTCAGAAGCCGTCTGAGCTAACATTATTTAATTGACGTTTTCCTTAATTATGGCCTGATAATGGGCCATAATTAAGTTAAAAGGTTAAAGTTGAAGCTGTACATTAACTGTATAATTTTACTAGACTAAGTGGGACCCGTTGGGCCCCAGCATCACACGGGAGGGCTGGACACCCAACACAATATTCCACCTCTCCACCAATTCCAATATTGCTGGCCAGTGGGGGGGGGGGGGGGGGCTTTTTGTTGCGCTAGTATGAGTGTTGGGGGCCGAATGTACTGATTTCCAGAGGGCTAGTATGGAATTTGTGGGCCAAATGGATTTTTGGGCTGGCAGCACAGTCACTGAGGGCTGGCAGCTCAGTCACTGAGGCCTGGCAGTACAATCACTCGGACCTGGCAGGCTGGCGGCTGAGAAACTGCCAGAAATTCTGCCCAAAACAGGTGAGACTGTAAGAGAGAAGGGGGAAGAGGGTGGACTGAATGGATTATTGGGCTGGCAGTTCAGTCACTTACAGCTGGTTTGCAGGCAGTTCACCAACTCACGGCTCGTGGACTGGCAGTGCAGTGACTCACGCCTGGTACGCCGGCAGTTCACTCAGTCACCCCACCTACCTTCACCCCCCCCACTCTGCTCCTTGCCATTCCCCGCCCACCCACACATTCAGTGCATCTCCAAACCTCCCCCCCCATGCACTCTTAGTGACTTTCCCATAGAGCAGCCGTTCCTGCCTATTACATTCTATTGTGATGAAGAACACACGGCATTAAAAGTGCAAAAAGGTGTTATTAAAGTTTAAAATGTGAATGACTCTTAAAATAAGAAGAATTTAAATTTTAAAGATGAGATTTATTAAGTTTTTACTTGTTGTGTCTTGTTGAGTCTTGTTGTGTTCTGCTGCTCGCTTCCTCTTGATGACTATTTCCTGTTGATAAAAAGAGACAATTTTAATATAGAGAAAGTCAGTGGTCAAATTTTAAGAAGGAAAATCTGAGAATATCTCAGAAGTCATCATTCAACGACGCACGCTATTAATGACAACATTCTTGGGCGATGTTCCATCCTTCAAGAAACCTTTGACATTTTCCTTCATATTTCTGTTGAGCTAGTATGTTGGGCCAAAGGTACTGGTTTCCAGAGGGCTAGTAAGGAGTTTGTGGGCGGAATGGATTTTTGGGCTGGCCGCTCAGTCACTGAGGGCTGGCAGCTCAGTCACTGAGGCCTGTACTGGCAGGGGGGCACCAAAATGCTTAGTGTTGATGAAGACATCTGGAAGAGTTCTGTCCACAACTTCAAGGCATTCTCTCCTAATCATTGGACATTCATCCCAAACAATGACTTTCACTTGCCTCGTGAAATGTGCCGTCTCAGAATTCTTCTCGATGTTGCACAATGTATCCTCGGCCACTTGGATGGGTATCTTGAATCGAGAATGTGTAGTTCTTCCACCAGGCAGAAATGTAGCTGCTATCCTAGAGGATACTACAGCAATAGTCACATCACCTTGACCTCTAACATTTCCTGACATGATGTTGAAAAAGCAGCCTAAAGACAATTTCAGTTGTTAATGAACACAGAAGATTTGTGCAAAACATTTTTTTGAGGTGGGGGCTGTCAGGGTGGGGTGGGGTGGGGGTGGTAAACATTGTGCAGCCAAGGGAGAGGCACAGCTTCAGGTGGGGGTTCTCGTGAGCTGATGAGAAATGGGGGGCGGGGGCTCATGCAGGGGATGAGGGCGGCTTCAGTAGGGGGTGCATCCTATAGCCAGACGGAGGTGTGGCATGTCAGTGGAGGAGAGGGGGCAGTGAGCAATTTACTCATGAGCTGTGGACTCACTCACTGCCTTGGGATTAACTCATGGCTTTTGGACTGACTGACTCACGGCTTGTGGACTGACTGATGCCCGACTTCTGGCGTCACATCCAACTTATGTAAACTGAAAACTGTAACATATACATTGAGGAACAGCTTCTTCCTGACAGCCACCACGTTACTAAACATAACAAATAAGCTCTGAACTACAAAACACTACTCTGAACTACAAAACACTATATTATTTCTCACACACACATATTCCACATACACACATATACATGCACATGTATATTCACACACACACACACACATATATTCACACATACACACACATATACACACGCACATATTCACACACACACACATTCACACTCACATATAGCACACACACACACACATTCACACACTCACATATATTCACACACACACACACACACACATATACACACACACACACATATATACACACACACACACATATATTCACACACACACACACATACACACACACACACACATACATATACACACACACACACACACACACACACACATACACACACATATATTCACACACACACACACACACACACACACACACACACAATTGCAGCTTTTGCTGAAACAATTGCAGCTGTGGCTGCAACAAACAAACACTTACCAGTTCTGTAGAATTTTTCAACACCTCGTGCACTCTGCGGGCAGCACCATTTTGCCTCCGACCGTAAATGACGTAATCGCCGCCATCTTGCAACCGCAAAAATCACAAAATGAGCGCCAATTTTAAATTTAAACACAGTTCTGGTCCAAATATAAAGCTTTATTCGTGCATTACTTGCCTGAAAACGTTGCAACAAATGCATTTCAATTTACATGAACATTTCAAAGACATCATGCTTTAGTCACCTGAAAACGGGTGCAGCCATTTTAAAACCCAAGAGAAACAAATTTGCAAACGCTTTATAACAATAACAAATGCTTTTTATTTTCAATACACATTTCAAACACAATATAGATAGACAAATATACAAATGCTTTTTATTTTCAATACACATTTCAAACACAATACAGATAGACAAATATACAAATGCATTTCATGTTCAATACACAATTCAAACACAATATAGATAGACAAATATACAAATGCATTTCATGTTCAATACACATTTCAAAGACAATATAGATAGATAAATATACAAATGCTTTTTATTTTCAATACACATTTCAAACACAATATAGATAGACAAATTTACAAACTCTTTCCAACCAAATGCCAAGAAATATAACTTCAGACCATGGTGAATGGTGAACACCATACATATCAATTGGCTGAAAAAGCATATGCAGGGGACTCACCTTGGAGTAGAGCTGCAGCTCAGAGAGCCGTGACCCTTTCACTTCGTGGTCCGGCAGAAAGTGATTGAAGCAGGACACTTCCGGGTTTTATAGTCCCCTCCTCCCCCTGCTGCCAGCGGGGGCAGTAGAGAGAATGGGGAATGTTGTAAAAACATTAATATCTCGGTCATATTTAATCGACGGGAAAAATCCTCGGCACACATGCAGCAGATGGGGGCTCGATGGGGGCTCTGAGCGAGGTGGCCAAAAATGACGGCCGTAGGTGGCGCGTTCTCTCGGAAATCGCAGCACAGATCGCCAAAAGCGGTCAAGAACAGAGTTTTAGTAATATAGATATGCCGATTGTTTTATTCTTGTACAATTGCTTCTAATAAAAAAAAAAAAAAAATACTTGTATAGGTTGGGTGAGTGGGCAGATGCATGGCAGATGCAGTTTAATGTGGATAAATGTGAGGTTATCCAATTTGGTAGCAAAAACAGGAAGGCAGATTATTATCTAAATGGTGTCAAGTTGGGAAAAGGGGAAGTATAATGGGATCTGGGGGTCCTTGTTCATCAGTCAATGAAAGTAAGCATGCAGGTACAGCAGGCAGTGAATAAAGCGAATGGCATGTTGGCCTTCATAACAAGAGGAGTTGAGTATAGGAGCAAAGAGGTCCTTCTGCAGTTGTACAGGGCCCTAGTGAGATTACACCTTGAGTATTGTGTGTAGTTTTGGTCATCTAATTTGAGTGCAGCGTAGGTTCATAAGGTTAATTCCCGGGATGGCGGGACTGTCATATGCTGAGAGAATGGAGCGGCTGGGCTTGTATACTCTGGAATTTAGGAGGATGAGAGGCCACGTTATTGAAATATAAGATTATTAAGGGTTTGGACACGCTAGAGGCAGGAAACATGTTCCCGATGTTGGGGGAGTCCAGAACCAGGGGCCACAGTTTAAGAATAAGGGGAAGGCATTTAGAACTGAGATGAGAAAACACATTTTCACACAGAGAGTTGTGAGTGTGGAATTCTCTGCCTCAGAGGGCAGTGGAGGCCGGTTCTCTTTCAAGAGAGAGCTTGATAGGGCTCTTAAAGATAGCCGAGTCAGGGGATATGGGGAGAAGGCAGGAACAGGGTACTGATTGTGGATGATCAGCCATGATCATATTGATTGGCGGTGCGGGCTCGAAGGGCCGAATGGCCTACTCCTGCACTAACATCAGGAGCCTCGATTGGCTTGATGCAGCAGTTTGGCTGCTTGACTGCGGAAGAGGAATGGGCCCAGAGAACAGGGAAGAGATAAGACTTTGCCTTCCATCACAGTGAGGAGGTGTTTGGGGATTCACTGTGATGGATGTTTTGTTTGAAAATGTGTTAATTGTGTGTTTTGGTTTTTTTGTTTGATGATGACTGCAGAAACGCAATTTCGTTTGAACTTATGTTCAAATGACAATAAACGATTCTGATTCTGACAGTCAGAATCTTTTTCCCAGGGTGGAATCAACTACTAGTGGGCACAGCTATAGGATGAGAGGGGGAAAGTTTAAAGGACATGTGCAGGGTGATTTTTTTTGTATACAGTGAATGATGGGTGGTTGAGCTGTGTTGCCAAGCATGAAGGTGGAAATAGATATGAGAGTGTCATTTAAGAGGCTTTTAGACAGGCACATGAATGTGTAGGGAGTGTACAGGCGGAAGGGAGTAAATTGATCTGGCATCATCTTTGGCACAGACAACTTTTTTTTTAAACCTTTCTTTTATAGCTTAATGTCAAATAGTTATATATAGTGTCAGCTATTGTTAGCTGTGTTCTGTTCTCGCTATTTAATAGTAGGTTGTGTCTTTAATGGATCTGCACCACCAAAGCTTTAACATGTTCTTGATTTGTAAACTGTTGAGTATGCTAGATAATCAATGTGTCTATTTATGGCTAAGCCACAAGAAAAAGTATTTCTTGTGAATAAATGTATGAGCCTGGCATTTCAACTGTGAAATTAAAACGGCAAATGTTACAAATATTGAGCAGCATCTGTGGAAAGAGAATCGGAGTTAACATCATAACTAAGATGGGACCGGAAACTAAAAGATTCTGGCTCATTTTTGTCTAAAATTGAATCTCAATGTGATAATAACCTAATTGCCATCAGTCTTTGTTTTCTAGACTTAAATACCAAGTGTGTGAATTAAGATTAAGGTATAAAATGCCAGGCAAAGATTGAAATGTCAGTTCAGTTATTCAACCTTATGTAAAAAAGCAAGATTTATTTGAAAGTGTTTTTAAATCTTGCTTGTCCCTAAGATTCTGAAACTGTATAAAAGACATAAATTCTGCCACTATTAACTAATTTTTATCATGAATTGGTATTTTCTAAAGATGTCCAAATATTTGTTTTGTAGCAGAGTTGTTCATGTGTTCTGAGTCTATATTCTAACTTGAGTTTGGCTGCACTAATTTTTTATTTTTCAGATCCCCCAGTTCCTTCTGGATGATTGCTACAAGAATGGAATACCATGCCGAATATTCTGTACTCAGCCCAGGCGACTTGCGGCTATTGCTGTGGCAGAAAGAGTTGCTGCAGAGAGGGGTGAGAAGATTGGGCAGACAATTGGCTACCAAATTAGACTGGAAAGCAGGTATAATATAAGTTGTTTTACATACAGCCAAAACTTACATTTAAATTTGCTAATGCAAAATTATTTTGTTTCAGGGTTTCCCCAAAGACACTGCTGACTTTTTGCACAAATGGAGTTCTTCTTCGAACACTAATGGCTGGAGATGGCACTTTGGCAGCTGTCACTCACGTGATAGTAGTAAGTTTATCAGGATGATGCATTGTATATTTTTCCTAACTGAAGAGAAAAAATTTAAGTAATGAAATGAGAAAATGCTGGAAATGTAGGCTTTTCAACATCGTAAAGAAGGGCTGTACAATTGTGTGGTTCATGCTTTATGGATTCTCTGCTTCTCTAAATGATTTCCTAATTCGACATAAATCACATCATAAGCCTTGCTGGTGACTATGTTAGTATGAGAGCAGTTAAGGCCCTTTGGAAGTACACATTGTGGTCAGCCCATGCTGCTAATCAGCATGCTATGATGATTTTACACAAGACTGCAATTAGCTGAGGGCACACAAAGCTGAAAGAGTTTCTGGAAGTGAAGGAGGGATGGGACATAGTCTCTCAGCAGGAACCTACACCTAGTCACAATGTTCAGAGATCAGTTCTCCTTCCTGACCCTCTTTGAGTGTATACCTGCTGCAAAAGATGGAGAGCTAGAGGAACTCAGCAGGTCGTGCAACATCATTTGCAATGCTCACCCAGTAGCTGCAACTTGACTGGAGGAAGATTGTCCCCTTGCAGAGGATGCTTCTGGACAGTTCTGAGCTAAAAGGCCTGTTTTGGACTACACCATATTGACAATGGTTAACAGCAGTCTAGTCATTTTCTTGGGGAGATCTAATTAATACTAATACATAATGAATTGCATTGCCCATCACAATTCAATCTATACTCAGCATGCTTTCAAACAATATAAATACCTGATGCATTTAAGTTCATGGAATTTATGCAGTAACTTTACATTTGTCTCCTCTCATTCTTGATCTCTCCGCAAATGGGAAAGGATGCTCTTGATCTATCCTATTTAAAACAATCACCACTCCATATACCTCTATCAAATTTCCTTTGAAATTTTCAATGCTTTAAAAATTGAAATCCAGAATTTTTAGTCTATAGTGTAATAAAATTAATCTTTCCTGGAACTATTCAGAGGAAATTATTATTGCACCCTCGCCAGAGCATTACGTACATAATATTGCTTATCATTCCATTAAAATAAATGCTCAGATAAGGTAAAAGCTACCCTGATAGTTTCTTTGAGGAAGCTAAAAATATTTCAGAAGTTGCAATTTTGCAGCTTTCTACTAACTTTATGGGGACAAACAGTAAATGAAGTCGTCAAGTTTATTTGTCACATACACATACAAGATGTGCAGTGAAATGAAAGTGGCAATGCCTGCGGATTGTGCAAAAGCAACAGAACAGAATAGAACAGAACCAGTATTTACATTTTAGGAAAAAAAAGCAAGTTTATACATTAAAAAAAAGTCTATTCCTCAAGTTGACCTGCGTTAATTTCTGCTGAAGTAATGCTGTGGTAATGAAAAAGTTACTTTTATAACAATCAAACAGGTTCACTTCTTAATAAACTGACAACTCACAATACTTTTGGTAGACCAGTTCAAAACTTTACTCATCATCGGCCGATGGAAATGGCAAGGACCCCAGTCAAGTGAGCAATACTTTCACTTGGCTGTCCTCAGTCCACTTCTCTGTACAACTGAATTACATCGTATTATATAGTGTTTTTTTGTCACCTTAGCACATTCCACAAACATTAGTCATGGTCAGAGGTACAGAGAATACACAGGATACTACAGGATGCGTCACATCAAAGGCATCTTGTCATATGGTACAAGGACTTTACATATCAAAGGCATCGGACATTTGGTACACGATATCTTGCATATTAAAGGCATCGGCCATTTGTCAATACCCCTTACTAGGATCAATCTGGGCTTCCTCTCTCGTCACTTCATACCTCAAAGGCATCGGACATTTGGTGCAAGGTATTTTACATATTAAAGGCATCGGCCATTTGTCAATACCCCTTACTGGGATCAATCTGGGCTTCCTCTCTCGTCACTTGGTCGATGAATTTTAAAGTAATTCATTATCTTAATACACAGCAACCTGAGGCAAACCTAGACTTGCCTTTCTGTATTAATCTACTCGAGAAAAGCCTGATTTGAGACTAAATATAAGTAAGCTGGCCCAGGAATCCATTTAATATTTTCTTATATTTTTAACATAATTCAGCCTGATCAGTAATGGTGAGAAATGTAAATGAAATACTGACATGCAAGTTCAAAAATTGAAGATTAGCACATTTAAATAGTAAATTCAAATACATGATATGGTGGTTCAAGAAACGTTGTGACAATTCAGGTAACTGGATCTGGTTCCTTGTGAGTCAGATTAAGAGTTGTAGAACAAGACATTAAAATTATTTGGTACTCCTCAGTTTAGTGGCACTTATTTATTAGCAGCACTAATTAGATTGCTGAAATAAATCCTGCAAGAAAAGGCTATTCATCACATGATGTAAATACATTACATTAAGTGACATGGTATGCAACAATTAAGTGGCTAACTGAAGAAAGGGAATTTAAAAAAATGGATTTTACCAACTGTACTGAAGAATGCATACTCATCCCTTTTCTCTCTTTTTTTTTAATATGACAGGATGAAGTGCATGAGCGAGATCGGTTTAGTGATTTTTTATTAACTAAACTGAGGGATCTGATGCAAAAACATCCATCACTAAGACTCATTCTTTCTAGTGCAGCTCTGGATGTTAATCTCTTTGTTAGATACTTTGCTGGCTGTCCTGTAATTTACAGTAAGTAAAGGTTTGAGTATACTTTGTATCCTGTAATGAATTAACATTCCCTTTTATGACTGATTCCTGGGATGGCAGGACTTTCATATGAAGAAAGACTGGATAGACTCGACTTGGACACGCTGGAATTCAGAAGATTCAGGGGGGATCTTATTGAAACTTACAAAATTCTTAAGGGGTTGGACAGGCTAGATGCAGGAAGATTATTCCCGATGTTGGGGAAGTCCAGAACTAGGGGTCACAGTTTAAGGATAAGAGGGAAGTCGTTTAGGACCGAGATGAGAAAGTCATTTTTTCACACAGAGAGTGGTGAATCTGTGGAATTCTCTGCCACAGAAGGTAGTTGAGGCCAGTTCATTGGCTATATTTAAAAGGGAGTTAGGTGTGGCCCTTGTGGCTAAAGGGATCAGGGGGTATGGAGAGAAGGCAGGGATGGGGATACTGAGTTGGATGATCAGCCATGATCATATCGAATGGCGGTGCAGGCTCGAAGGGCCGAATGGCCTACTCCTGCACCTATTTTCTATGTAGATTTATTGTTTGCATTGCTCAGGTATTGACAAATTGGATTATTTAATGTTTATTTTTGTTGTGATTTGATTAAATTATATTTAATTGAAATAGTAGACTGTTTAAACTATAGATAGTTTGGCAAAATATTAATGTTTACCACTTTAAAAAAAGGTCAGAGATTTAGGATAATCGGAAATATTAGTATTACACTAAAGGGGATAAGGCAGGATAATGGGATTGAGAGAGAAAAATAGATCAGTCATGATTGAATGGCAAAGTAGACGCGATGAGCTGACTGGCCTAATTCTGCTAGATCGTATGCTCTTAAGGGCCTGTCCCACTTGCGTGTCCTTGGCACGCAAATTACGCAACCTCGTGGTCGCGTTGAGGCGCATGGGCATCATATGGCCGCGCAGGGCTGGTCCCACTTAGAAGTGTGGAGGGGTATATAGTTGTGCGCAACATCCCGCGGGGCTCCAAAATCTTTGCAGTGAACTAAATCTTCGCACGCAAACAGCCTGCCGCGGAACTGACGGCCGAAGTGGGACAGGCCCAAGACCCTGGCGTGATGTAACGTCTCACCTTCAACAGCAGCAGAAGCTGGCAAACGATCGCCGAACTCGGCATGGGGCTCACGGCCGTTGCGGTCCGGATCCGCCCCCACTTCTACTCCCAGAGCGGGGCCAAGAAAATTGAAGATAGGCACAAAATGCAGGAGTAACTCATCGGGACCAGTGGCACCTCTGGAGAGAAGCAATGGGTGATGTTTCGGGTCAAGACCCTTCTTTTCAGACTGAAGAAGAGTCTCGACACGAAAAGTCACCCATTGCTTCTCTCCAGACATGCTGCCGGTTCCACTGAGTCACTCCAGCTTTGTGTCCATCTTCAAATGACGTCACGCGCTCCAGACGGCTGTGCGGTCGTATGAAGTCGCGCGCGACCTTCGCGGGACCATCGCGGCTCAACGTGACCACGAGGTTGCGTAATTTGCGTGCCTAGGACACGTAAGTGGGACAGGCCCTGTACTCAAAAAAGATGCTTGCAAAAATGAGTTGGGCAATGCTTTTCAAGGTTGGAATAAGCCACATTAAACAAAGCCATGGGAGCTTCAATGATGTTTCAATGATTCAACCACCTAGGAATAAAGATAGATTGCTATTTCTAAAGTGAGTAAAAATAACCCATCTGATATTTGGGAAGGTATAACATTGATCTTGGTAAATCATGCTGTGCTCTTCTCATGTGCATCTTATGTAAGGATCTGAATTTTATAGCACTTTCATTCCATAGAACATTAACCTTATTACCAGTGAAGTACTTCATGAAATGTTACTGTGAGAGAAATGTAGTAACCAAGTAGTATCCAGCAATAGTGATAATCAGATGATATGATTTTCAGAGATCTTTAAGCTGTTATGGCTCGTCTTAAAATTAGAAACCTACTCTGAGCAGAACGCGCTATAAAGCAGCTAGCGATATGCCAATTTTAAGTATTAAATAGGACTGCCAGACTTTTAGTCAGGGTATAAATATTTTATCAAAAGAAGAGCAAGGCTGATTCAAGAATAGATTTTGATCTTTGGTTCCTTTCTTCCAAGTTCAAGGAAGACCATTTGAAGTAAAGGAACTCTTTTTAGAGGACATCTTGCGAACTACTGGCTACACAAACAAAGAGATGTTGAAATATAAAAAGGAGAAACAGCAAGGTAACCTTATTTGTTCATGTCACATTCTCTGTTCCTTGATTCCAATAAAAAATTGTGTAAAGGCAGCAACCATGAGTTGGTCCAGTTTTGTAAGATTTTAACCCAACAATAGCATATTGTAATAGGTTTATTTAGTATAATGCATGAAATTATCTACATTTAAAATAATATATATAATTATTTTTCACTTAATTATATTTTATCTTCTCAGAGGAAAAGCAACAAACAAACTTGAGTGAATGGTATAAAGCCAAGGAGACCAGCGGTACCAGCAGATCAGAATATCAAAGACAAAGATTTATCCCAAGTCTGACAGCAGAAAATGATTTGCTTGATGATGGTGGAGACAGTGTATTTAGTCAGTTGGTAATTGGCTAATTTTTAAATGATTAATTTTTATTTTCTACATTTCCTCCAGCTATATTGTTCAATTTGATTGCTATTAGTTACAAGGCATTCTTGGTCATCTAATAATGGTTGCCTTGCAATTGTAGAAGACTGAATAATCTCCTTTCTTAAAATGATATATTTGAAATCAAACATTCTGCAACACATACTTGAGTGTAGTTCAGCTAATGATTTGTGGTATAGAAGTAGCTTTTTGACCTATTATTTATGAATCAACAAAACCTTTACTATTGCCACCTTTAAATTTACACGTGATCATTTACATTTTGCATGTATGACAAATTAACGAAACTAGAAATTTGCGAACAAAATTTCAGATTTTTTTAAAAAATTTGATTTTTTCTTCTAAGTATATAACAAAAGCTTCAATTTGCTCTCCATTTTCTTTATTTTATAGAATGAGAAAGATTTTAATTCTCTTGAGCCTTGGCTCATAAAGGAAATGGATGCCTGTCTGTCTGACATTTGGCTACACAAAGATGTTGATGCTTTCGCTCAATTGTTTCATCTTATTTTAAGTGAGAACGTTAGTGGTGAGTTGTCTTCTTGGGGTATATTTTTTGAGTATATGCCACCAACAACCTATCTTGCGAGTCTCCTGTGCTTAGTAGAAAGTTGTAGACTGGAAGAGGTATAGTACTCTGTGTTAACATTTCAATGTTTATAAACATGTTATAAATGTTAATATTAATCATAAATTTATTTGCAGTGTTTTTTGTTCTACTTTTTCTAAATTTAATTCAGTTCATTGCAAAACATTATTTAATGCACTATGGAAACAGGAACTGCATCATGTATGTGCAATCATTTGCATTCAAACATTAGCAGTGCACTGAATATTTTGATATACAGGATGACAAAGGATAGTTAGTGGATGTTGTTTACATGGATTTTCAGAAGGTCTTTGATAAAGTGCCGTACATGAGACTGCTGAGCAAGATTGCCCATGGTATTAGAAGCAAGGTACTAGCATTGAATGGAGATTGGCTGACTGGAAGAAGGCAAAATGTGAGGGAGTTGAACACAATCCTTTTCTCATTAATGTAGATATTCGTCAACATCCATACCTGATTCCCTCACAATGATGCGTAGAAAGCACACCAGTGGATTTGCTTAAGTATCTAAGTAGGTTCAGCATGTCCACAAAAATACTCTCAAACTTTGACAGATGAGCAATGGGAAGTATTCTGATAGGGTGTATCTTAGGTTGAATTGCAATTGCTCCACCCTGACCGTCTGAACTGCAGAGAGTAGTGAATACTGTCCAGTCCATTTCAGGTTCGTCATTTCCTTCCTTCCTTCCAGTCCACCTTCACAGCACGCTGCATCGGAATGGCTGGGAGTATTGTCAAGGCTGCACGCCACCCTGACCTTTCCCTTTTCTCTCTTTTAACTTCTGGGAGAAGATCCAGAAGCTTGAAATCCCAGATGACCAGACAAGACAGTTTCTTCCCCACAGCTATCAGCCTCCTGAACCAGTCACCTCCTTTGCAATCTCTGTCCCGAATATCCTGCCACATATTCTTACTCTCAAAACTACTGCATTTAATTACTCCTTTGTTGCACTTAAGTATTTTTGCAATACTTCAGTTTGCATTGCAAACTTTGCACCTTTCTGCTGTCTTGCATTTGTTGTGGTATTTATTGTATATACCATTACCTTATACTGTTTATTTTATGTTTTATTTGAACAAGAATATATTCATCGCACCCTGGTTATAATAGATAATAAACTAATCTGAATCTTTAGGTACATTGCTTCTTTCCTTAAGGGGTTGGACAGGCTAGATGCAGGAAGATTGTTCCCGATGTTGGGGAAGTCCAGGACAAGGGGTCACAGTTTAAGGATAAAGGCGAAATCCTTTAGGACCGAGATGAGAAAAACATTTTTCACACAGAGAGTGATGAATCTCTGGAACTCTCTGCCACAGAAGGTAGTTGAGGCCAGTCCATTGGCTATATTTAAGAGGGAGTTAGATGTGGCCCTTGTGGCTAATGGGATCAGGGGGTATGGAGAGAAGGCAGGTACAGGATACTGAGTTGGATGATCAGCCATGATCATATTGAATGGCGGTGCAGGCTCGAAGGGCCGAATGGCCTACTCCTGCACCTATTTTCTATGTTTAATATTATTTATCTTTTATTTCTCTGATATCTTTTGAAAACAATTCATTGGATGTTGACAGCAGTGAGATCGTTACATGGGATGGCTGGGACAGGAAAGTCCGGAAAAACATCAGGAGGGGTGGTGCTGAGGCATGTGTAATGATGGACAACAATGTGGGGCAACATAGCATTTTTATTGTAGCATTTATAGTGCCCTTGAGTCTTTGTTCTGGGAAAATTAAGACTAGTTCCTGTTGGGAATTATACTTATAAAAGTTGCATTCACAATTGCTTTGCTTTTTAAATTAAACAGCCATTGCCTGTGAGGATGTAAAAATTGAGGTGGGAACAGGTGTTCCTACGAGTTCATATACAGATAACTGAAGCAAATACCAGTTATGGGCACATTTCTGCAGTGACACATTACTTTTTCTTTTAGACATAAAGACAACATTTGTATGTGTGTGCTTTATTATTACATAGTGATCACTCTCCAAATTTCAGTTGACTACAGGCATAGTGAAACCAGCGCTACTCCATTAATGATAGCCGCAGGCCGGGGGTTTCTAAGTCAAGTGGAACAACTACTCAGCATGGGAGCAAATGCGAATGTTAAGGCTTCAAATGGCTGGTATGGAATTTGTTTGTCTTTACATTGATCTTTTGAGTTAAAATGTGTATTTTATTTAATTAATTTATCAAAACACTGTCACTGTTAATCAACTTAAAATTCAATCATCTCCAATTCAATTATCAGTACTCCACACCCAGGCAGTTAAAAGGAAAGCCAATTTCATTACACAGGATCCCACCCACCCCCTGCACAAGTTTTTCCAACTTCTGCCATCAGGCCGCCGATATAAAGTCCCCCTATCCAAGAAAAACATCCACAAAAACTCATTCATACCCATTGCCATAAACAGCTTAAATAAAAAATGAACAATGGACAAATTAACCCTGACGCATTGTCACTTTACACGTATCCACAACTTTCATCTTGTCTATTTTTACAGTTTTTAATCTTTATATTTGCTTTTAAGATCGATACACACTGTGTGTGCTCGCAGAAATCTGTGTTGTATGCCTGCTTATCAGTACATTGTCCTGTCTGTATGTTGAGCCACGTCAAAGAAGATTTTTTGTTACGACAGACAATAAAGTTTTCTGAATCTGAATCTGAATTCATGAGCAATTTCTTACACACTATTTTTCCAGGCTAGTGGAGATAATTATACTGCACTTTGTATTCTATTGAACTGAAAGCATTAGCTCAGCAGCAGAAACATTATCAGGAGACTTTGAGATTGGGTTTAGGGCACCCAGGCAGATTGACTAACCTAATTTAACAGGTTAATTTGTTGTTACTGGTGGTATTCTGGGAAGTAGAAACTTATTTTGGATTATGATGGTAGCTCTGTGGATTTCAAAAAAAATATTTTTAATGTTTTCAGGTTGGCTTTGGATTGGGCTAAACGATTTGGTCAAAGTGAGATTATAGATCTTCTGGAATCATTCAAGTAAGGACGGACATTTTATTTTATTTTCTAAATCTACTAATCACAATACAGGTAAAAACATATAAAGGTAAATTGTATTAATGTTGCTTTATTTCCGTTTTGGGGATGTGAGCACATTACGATAATGAAGATGATGATTTTTGATTCAAATTTGTTTGCTGTAACATGCATTTTCTGTTGAAACTGAGTGAATTGTCGCTTATATGAAGCTTTCTCATGCCTTTTCACTTTTCTTTATTCAGTCCTATTGTTAATATTTAAAGAAGCTATTGTATGTTTTATGTACCTCTGATTCTGAAATCATAGTTAAACTGAGTTTCAAGTTGGAACAGGTGAACATTTGCCCTTTCATAGTTTGTGCCGATTTCTAATATTGAGCATCTTGCTATTTTCTTTTCATATACAAGTTCTTCAATAGAATTGGGGAGTCTTGATGAGTGTGTCCTGGTGCAATCAGACTGTGGAGAGCTAAGTCAAGAAGATAAAGAAATTCTAAGTGTCTACCACCACAGCTTTGATGATGAAAAAGTTGATCTGGATCTAATCATGCACCTTCTTTACAACATCTTTCAGAGTTCTGATGATGGTAAGAAATAATTTGAGCATCTTGGATTTAATTTTAAGCTGATTGTTCATCATGATAAATGTTTTAACATAATTTAATTTTCTGCCCAGGACAGCTACTACTAATAGTGAGTTCTGCATTTTTACTCGTTAAAATATGATGTTCTGGGAACATCTACCTGGGTGATGTGTTCCTCCTGAATTTTATACTAGATTTATTTTGTTATTGCTACATTTATTCTTTTAAATTTGGAATATATTTGTTTACTTCATCCATTTTTGATCAAAACCTTGCTGACATAAATGCATGGAAGTTGGCATAAATAATTTCCTACGCACATGTAGTTGAATCTATTTAAATGGAGTTAAGAATCCTCCAGCTGCGGAAAACATTGGTGGGAATTGTCGTCCTTTAGACAATTTCCAGACTAAGAACAGTGGTTGTGTAGTTTAGTTTAGAGATACAGCACGGAAACAGACCCTTCGGCCCACTGAGTCCGCACCGACCAGCGACAACACAGTACCAAATTTACAATTATACAATTTACAAGTATACCAAACCAATTAACCTACAGACCTGTACATCTTTGGAGTGTGGGAGGAAACCAGAGACTTCGGAGAAAACCCCCGCAGGTCATGGGGAGAACGTACAAACCTCAAGCAGACATCACTCGTGGTCGAGGTTAAACCCAGGTCTCTGGCACTGTATGGCAACAACTCTGGCACTGTAAGGCAGCAACTATACCACTGAGTCTCCGTGCCGCCCCTATTGCAGAGCTGCCAAGTAATACGTATTTTCCGTATTTTGTACGGAAATGCGATTAGAATACGGATGTACGGTTTTGTGTTGTTAAATACGGATTTTAAATACGGAGTTCAGTTCAGGCTGAATAAGGGTCTCGACCAGAAACATCACCCATTCCTTCTCTCCGGGCTGCCTGTCCCGCTCCAGGTTTAAACAGCGCTGTTAGTTTAACGTGTGTGAATTTAAAAGAAGAGCTGTCGGCTACAGCGTTAGGGGTTCTAAAAATAATACTACCAGCTGGAGTGCTACGGGTGCTATGGGCTTTGAGCACAGCGCTATGGCCACAGCACTCTGGGTCACAGACTGTTCAGGAAAATTCTCGTATAACAATGAGTCTTTGGAATTCTCTTTCTCAGTGGTAGTTGAGCCTTTGATTATTTTTCAGGCAGTGGTAGAATTCTGGTTAAGCCCAGTGGTGAAAGGTTACTAGTGGGATTGCAGTTACATTGGGATTGGCCTTGATTTTACAAAATGATGAGTGGGCTCAAGGGGGAGAGAGGGAGGGGTAGAGAAAGGGAGGGGTGGAGGAATGGAGAGGAGAGGGAAAAGGAGGGAGGGAGGGAGGGAGAGAGAGGGAGGAAGGGAATAATAGACGGAGGGAAAAAAAGGATGAAGGAGAGGAAGAGAGAGGGAGGGTGGGTGGGAGGGAGAGAAAGGGGGAGGGGGAGACAGGAGGGAGAGAGAGAGGGAGGGAGAGAGAGGGAGGGAGGGCGAGAGGGATGGAGAAAGGTATGGACAATAGACAATAGGTGCAGGAGTAGGCCATTCGGCCCTTCGAGCCAGCACCGCCATTGAATGTGATCATGGCTGATCATTCCCAATCAGTACCCCGTTCCAGCCTTTTCCCCATATCCCCTAACTCTGCTATCTTTAAGAGCCCTATCTAGCTCTCTCTTGAAAGCATCCAGAGAACCATCCTCCACTGCCCTCTGAGGCAGAGAATTCCACAGACTCACAACTCTCTGTGAGAAAAAGTGTTTCCTCGTCTCCGCTCTAAATGGCTTACCCCTTATTCTTAAACTTTGGCTCCTGGTTCTGGACTCCCCCAACATCGGGAACATGTTTCCTGCCTCCAGTGTGTCCAAACCCTTAACAATCTTATATGTTTCAATAAGATTGTCTCTCATCCTTCTAAACTCCAGAGTGTACAAGCCCAGCTGCTCCAATCTCTCAGCATATGACAGTCCTGCCATCTTGTAAACCTACGCTGCACTCCCCCAATAGCAAGAATGTCCTTCCTCAAACTAGGGTACCAAAATTGCACACAATACTCCAGATGTGCTCTCACTAGGGCTCTGTACAATTGCAGAAGGACCTCTTTGCTCCTATACTTGACTCCTCTTGTTATAAAGGCCAACATGCCATTCGCTTTCTTCACTGCCTGCTGTACCTGCATGCTTACTTTCATAGACTGATGATCAAAGACCCCCAGATCCCGCTGTACTTCCCCTTTACCCAACTTGACGCCATTTAGATAGTAATCTGCCTTCCTGTTTTTGCTACCAGTGGATAACCTCACATTTCTCCACATTAAACGTCATCTGCCATGCATCCGCCCACTCCCCCAACCTGTCCAAGTCACCCTGCATTCTCATAGTATGGAGGGAGCGAGGGAGAGAGAGGAAGAAGCGAGAGAGAGGAAGGAGGGAGCGAGGGAGGGAGAGGGAGATTCCGAAAATGGCTTCTACATCATCATCTAGTGCTAAAGGCAGGAAGCAGCCATTCAAACAGCAGTATACAAAGAGATGGCAATGAATGCACTGTCAAGTAAAGTGCGTAGAAGACGTCAATTGGTAGCAAAGTTATGCATTCCTGTACTCTTACATGGGTATGACTGCACCTAAAAAATAAAATAAAAATCAGCAAAATGGCACCGCGTAAAAATACTGATTTCCTCAGCAAAACACTGATTTTCAGGTACTAGAATACTGAAATGCTCTGACAAAACTGGCAGCTCAGCTATTGCTCTCCCTAATCACTCCGAAGTGAGGAGACATTAAGACATTGACGGATCTGGAGCCATGCAGGCCATACTGGTTAAGGCTGGTAGACTTCCTTTCCGGAAGTATAATTGTTACCCAGATGGGTTAAAAAAACAATCTAGAATCTTTATGGTCACTTTTGCTAGTTATAGATTATATATTTAAACTTCTGATTTATTCAATTTATAAAAAATTAATTGCCAGCTTTCATGTATAGGACATTATGCAGCTAAAAGCCTACCTAATTGCTCATTTAATTGCTCTTGAACTTTCTATGTCATTTCAGAAGGAATTCTGCTGTGGGGTTGCATATCGGCTGTTTAAAGAATACCATGATTATTTCCCTAAGCTATATCAGTGAGGCAGATAGATTTTTATGACATTGTGATAGTCTATTTGTTCCTATAAATGATGATTGATTGTTATTTCCAGATACTCCAGTTCATTAAATAAATACATTCTCTAGCTACAGTTTTGGCATTTGCACTGGGCTATCATTACAGCATGTGGTTGAAAATGTGTTCAGACCTCTGATTTGCTTGTCCAGCAACTTAATCACAATGCTGCTATATTCACTTTGAATGTATTTTCACAAATGTTATACATATTTGTCTCTACATGCTATAATAAGATGGAGAAATTGTTGACTTAATTAAATCACAATGCAGCTTATGATTTCATTACAAGTAATGAATAAAACAACAGCTCTTTTTTAGGATTCTGGAATTGGCGTTTGTATTTTTATATGACTTTTAAATGTGGCTGGAAGAATAGATAACCGTAGATCATCCATCAGCTTTAAGGCCTCAGGTATAATTGTGAGTGATTTAGGATTGGTGATTAGTCAGAATCAAGAACAAATCCTGACGGAGATAGCAATAAAGCCTATGCATTGTAGTTACAGGAATGTGTCTTATATGCATCATTTAATTGGGTTTAGTGATATCATATCCCATTCACTAGAAATTACCATTAATAGTGGAATTTATTTTGTTGATTTATTTCCAGGTGCCGTTTTAATCTTTTTACCAGGATATGATGAAATTGTAGGACTCAGAGATCGCATTTTGTATGATGATAAAAGATTTGCAGATAATTCTCACAAGTAAGTTATCAATACATTTATTGCTTAGAATTTCTGAAATTGAAAATTAAGTAGTTCTGTAAAGTTTAATTATTTTCCATGTACAGGTGCACAACCTTTTATCCGAAAGCCTTGGGACCAGACACTTTTCGTAATTCAGAATTTGTCGGTCTTGGCAATGGAATTTTTTTAGCGTAGACTTTAATGGCTGGCTCAGTGGTAGAGTGTTCGGCTCATATCCACAAGGTCGCGAGTTTGCGCCTTGATCCAGGCAGTTACTCGGTTGTGAGTTTGAGTCTTCAATGTAGTTTTTTCTTGCAGAATAAATGTTTGTATGAAATGCAGTGTAGGAGAGGTGTACTGACTGTGTGGGCAGAACTTTGGAAGTGATTGCCCACCAGTCTAAAAAGCCGCTGTGTCTCCCTGTCCCTGGGATAGCAGGGGGCGATCAAACAGCACAATACCCCCCTCCCCCTCCAACTCCAGAGGAATCCGCTCCCCGATGGGCCGCTACGGCGACAAGTGGCAGTTTGCCCACAGCCCGAGCTGCGCCACCCCAAGAACACCTTGCACACCATCAGCTTCTGCCCCTACGTGTTCCTCTGGAGTTGGAGCGGGGCTGGGCTGGAGTTGCTGCTGGCTGTGGGTCTCTGGGATCTCCGTGCTTGCAGTGGGCCTGGGAGTCGCTGTCCCGTTGGTCCTGACGTCTCCGGCCACCCCCCTGGACTGGAGCTGAGACTGGGAACTGTACCGCCCTTGCCCCCTCCCTCTGCAACTGCAAACAACCCCACTCTCCTGCAAGGGCGGTACAGTTCCCGGAGGATAGCAGGTGGCCGGAGACGTCAGGACCAACAGGAACCCGCTCCCCGATGGGCCCCAACGACGCCCCAAGCTGCGCCCCGTCATCCGCAACCCAGGTTCCTCTGTAGTTGGAGCGGGGCTGGGCTGGGCTGCTGTTGGCTGTGGGTCTCTGGGTTCTCCGTGCTTGCGGTGGGCCTGGTGGTCGACGTCCAATTGGTCCTGACGTCTCCGGTGACTGCACTGACCTGCTGGCAGCCATCGCCGACTTGAAGACAGTGCAAAGCCCCCGCGCCGGTGCAATGAGCGGGGAGCTGGAGAGGGGAGGGAAGGGGTCACACACATGGCCGGGGAGCAGAGGGGTGTAGGTGGGATGAAACTGAAGGGAGCGACAATCTGCTGCTGCCTACACTGTGTATCGTGTCTACCGTGGGAACTTTTTAACTTAGCGGGCAGGCAGCAGCAGATTGTCAATTATTAACCCTCCCGCGCAATATACCCTCACCTTCTCTTTTATGGATGGGGATTTAGTTCCCCTTTCTTCCAGGACCGACCGGAGGTTCCGCTGTCACCCTGCGGGCCGCCCTCGGTGAACGTCCTGTCTCCCTGTCCCTGGAATAGTAGGGGGCGATCAAACAGCACAATACCCCCCTCCAACTCCAGAGGAATCCGCTTCCCGATGGGCCGCTACGGCGACAAGTGGCAGTTCGCCCACAGCCCGAGCTGCGCCACCCCAAGAACAAGACGTTATTCTTGCACACCATCAGCTTCTGCCCATACGGGGAGCGTGTTCTTCTGGAGTTGGAACGGGGCTGGGCTGGAGTTGCTGATCTGGGATCTCCGTGCTTGCAGTGGGCCTGGGGGTCGGTGTTCTGTTGGTCCTGACGTCTCCGGTGGCTGGCACTGTGCTGCTAGCATCGCGACGTGAAGACAGTACAAAGCCCCCGCGCCGGTGCAATGAGCGGGGAGCTGGAGAGGGGAGGGAAGGGGTCACACACATGGCCGGGATGGGGTGTAGGTGGGGTGAAACTGAAGGAAGCGACAATCTACTGCTGCCTGCACGCTGTTAAAAAGTTCCCACGCAAGACTCACGATACACTGTGTATCGTGAGTCTAGCTGGCAGGTAGCAGCATATTGTCAATTATTAACCCTCCCGCGCAATATACCCTCATCTTCTCTTTTATGAATGGGGATTTAGTTCCCCTTTCTTCAAGGACCGACCAGAGGTTCCGCTGTCACCTCTGCGGGCCGCCCTCGGTGATCGTTTTCAAGGACCTTTCTTCAAGGACCGAAAAAATGTCGCTATTCGGAGGTTTTCGTTATTTGGATCGTCGGATAAAAGGTTGTGCACCTGTACTGCCAAATTGTGTTCATATATACATATTGTATCGAAATTTAACTTGGTACATAGACACTAATCAGTGTACTGGAACCATATACGTAACATAGAATCCTTTATGTGATATATATATAGATATTCTCAATCCTTTACTTCTTCCGAAGGTAAAGCTGTTGGTGATGATTTTGAGCAGAAATCCAATTCTTTTTCTGGGCTATGAAAAGGTGAAACTAATTGTACTGTTTCTGCTGCCACCCTCTGGCATATTGGGCTTTCTTCCATTTGTCTCACATTCATATATCTGCTGAGAATTGAATAACAGCAGTGTTTATGGTATCATGAGTCATTACTCATATACGTGACAAATGCAACATACGCAACCTTCAAGGGAGTTTGGAGTTTACACTGGAGTTTAAAGATACAGTGTGGATACAGGCCATTCAGCCCACCGAATCTGCGCTAACCAACAATCTATCCCAGACACTAGGGACAATTTACAGAAGCCAGCTAACATACAAACCTGCATGTCTTTGGAATGTGGGTGGAAACCAGAGCATCTGGAGAAAACCCACGTGATCATAGGGAGAACGTGCAAACTCAGTACAGACAGCGCTCGTAGTTGGGATCTAACCCGGGTCTCTGGCGCTGTGCCACAGGGCTGCCCCAAATTCTCAATAATATTCTTAATGATTTTTTTAGAAACATTTTAATATATTATTTTTGAGTACATTATAAAAAGCTACATGTGTAAAATAGCCCTTGCAAATGAAATTTGACATTTAGCATACAATGCACCTATTGGAGATCTTATTGTGCTGTCATGCTGAAGTAAAGCAAGAGAGACAATGGTGACAAGGACAATGGTGCCTTCCTCACCTTGGTGCCACTGTGTTATGTTGCGTCGTGGACTTTCTGTGTTTGTGCTTTTAAAAAAATTCTATTTTATTTTTTTAATATGTTTTAATATTTATTATTTATTTATTTTTATGATACTGACTAAAGGGAAATTAATTTTGTTGTCTCTAATTGAGACAATGACAATAAAATTTGAATACAATACAATACAATACAAGAGCAGAATAATAATTTACAGCAACATTTTCACTTGAAGCCACTGGTATAGGTAATTGCTAGGAGTGCAGCTCTAAATATCTAGATATAGTGTTGCAAAGAGGTTCATTACATATGGTCAATGCTAGTGAATGCATCTCCAAACATTTCCTGTACTGCCAGCTTCAAACACTATCCAGTCCATCATATTCCCACCTTTCCCTGTCAATCTTTGCACAGCAACCCGTGGGCCGTGTCCCTTCTTCAAAAGCAACCACTATATATGTCAGTATTGCAATAGTGCCTCAAACTGCAGTGCCAGCTCTCACTGCTATCATGGTTCTTGTTACCGGTGTGCAAAAGGGGTATGAGCGTGGTTTGGCATTCCAGTAATCTGTCGTCCAATGTGTGAAGAAAGGTTTTGCCCCGAAACGTTACCTAATCCTTCGCTCCATAGATGCTGCTGCACCCGCTGAGTTTCTCCAGCATTTTTGTGTACGTCCAATGTAGAGTTGGGAGTGCTGCACCATCCAAGGGACCATTATTACACTGTGGAATATAAAGACCTTTACATGCCTTTGAAGCATGCTTCATTGAAGTCTTCATGCCTCACTGACGCATGGTCTATTTAAAACTGCTGACTTTTAGTAGTGGAAGTCACAAATGGCCTTCCAGCATGAGGTCTTACAACTTTGATCTTAAAAGATTTGGCTTTGGGTCATGGCTGTTTGGTCCAGCTGCTGCAGTGAAATCTCAAAAGTAAAGATCAGAGGAATGTCAGATGATTTATACTACAATGTACCTCTCATTATGTATTCTAAGTTCAGTGTGCTTAATTTATTTAGGAACAATTTCCCCAGTCTCAGGAATCAGTCTACTGTGCTGTGCATCATGACACTTTGTGTATTGTGCATATTTTTGCTTATATTTCAGTGCGGCTTCACCAGGGCCTTGTATAATTCATATGCAATTTACATTTGGGAGCATTGTTTCTGTTACATTCACATTAGAGCAATAGAGTTGTGAATTTTGGAAACAGGCCCTTTGGATGAAATAGTCTATGCCAACCAAGGTGCCATCCTGAACTAGTCTCATTTGCTTACTATTCATAATCATGAACCTGTCCAAATGTATTTTAAACTTAATTATGCTCATCTCCACCACTTTCTCTGGCAGACTGTTCCATATTCCCATTCCATCTGTGTGGACAGATTTTTCCTCAGGACCCTATAAATCTTTTACCTTAAGCCCATGCCCTGTAGTTTTAGGTTCCAGCACCCTGGTGCTTGTTTTGTGCCTGTTTTTTCTTACTTGCCACCCTTTGATCTGGTATTGATCCAAAATGGAAACTTGGTGATTGCAATTACTGTTATGAAGCTGGATATGGTGGCACAATATTTGTGAATTATATGGAGTGCTAATCTTTTAAGTTACGATACTTTGTTGAGTTCAGGTACAGTACCAGTACTACAGTGTGAATATGGTCAGATGCACCCTGCACAGTCTGTGTGGCTGGGAGAGGTGCATGTGTATGTGTCTGGTACATTCTGCTGAGGTAGACAATGAGTTTTAATTTTCAGGGAATGAACAGTGTCTGTGATTCCTCAAATGCAACAATATGATGCAAACAGTTGCAGATCTCCTGGAAAACATTTTTTGATTTTTACAGCCTGGAATGAGCCAATTGCAAATTATTTGCTGGGCAGTGGCACTGTCAGTGCTGTTCTTTTGACTCTACTTCCTGAAGCACAGTCTCTCAGTATCAGGCTGATGCTTTGAAATTTTAAACTGTTAGCCCTTTAAAAGCACAATAAACGTAATTATGTACCTCAAACTACAGTACTTGTTTTTACAAATGTGCAACAGTAAAATATGTATTCTTGAATCATGTTCTAATGGTCTGATGTGAAAATGTCCTCCTAGTGAAGAACATAATGCAAATAAAGATCTAAGTTATACAGTAAACCTATCGTCTTAGATTACAGGTTTTCATGCTTCATTCTAACATGCAGACATCTGACCAAAAGAAGGTGTTAAAAAACCTACCTACTGGAATTCGTAAAATAGTAAGTTCAAAGTTATTTGAAACAAAGTAACTGTGAGGAGGAGATTCACTGTGATGGATGTTTGTGTAAATTGTGTTGTGTCTTGGTTCTTCTACTTGTTTGTATGACTGCAGAAACCAAATTTCGTTTGAACCTCAATGAGGTTCAAATGACAACAAATAAATTGTATCATTGTAATTTAATATCTCAACTGCCTTCACTTGCGGATATTTGATCTGTTTTATTTCAGATTCTTTCCACAAATATTGCAGAGACAAGCATCACTGTCAATGATGTGGTATTTGTCATTGATTCTGGGAAAGTAAAAGAGGTAAGCTTTAGTCAACATAAGTCAATGTCTTCAATAGTGTGAAGAACTCAGCAGCACTTCATTGTTTCAATTTCACTTTTGTTCCAGAAATCATTTGATGCACTGAACTCTGTCACAATGCTAAAAATGGTGTGGATTTCTAAGGCGAGTGCTGTCCAAAGAAAGGGAAGGTATAATGATCACTCCGTTTTTTTGATTTAAAATAAATTTCTGATAAAGTTTAAAAAAAAACCATGCTTAATAGCCACACATTAGTATTTACACAGCAATGTGACCAGTTGCCCTAAAAAAATAGGACAGGTTGAAGATCAGCCTGTTAACGCCCTTTTGATTTTCTCCCATTCATGTGTTGTGTTTGGAAGGAATGCCATCAAAACAAAACCTACTCGCCAATAATTTATTAATTCTTAATTTTTGTTCTGCCAAAGACACTCATACCTAAACGTTATTGTAACCTTAAACCAGATATGGATATAACAACAGAATATTGGAAAAGAGGCAATATATTGATATTTTAAGGCTGCATTTGAATGAATACTGAAATAAGGAGCTCTTGCAAAACTGAAATTTGAGCATCAGAAAGGAAACTGATCAGTGGAAGACATTACAGCTGACATAAGGGAGGTTGGTTGTCATCAAATGAGCTTCCTCTGGAAACGATCCTTAATATAGCCATTTTCAGCTCCTTAATGACCTTGTCTTCAGCACCCCTTTCTGCCACTAGATCCTAAACTTTCTGACACAGACCACAATCAGTGAGGTTAGGTGACACGCATCCTCCACAATAATTCTCAATATCATTGCCCCGCAAGGATGTTTTCAATCCCCTACTATTACTCCACATACACTCACGTCTGTGCGGTTAATCTGAGCTCGAACTCCATCAACAAGTTTGCAGATGACGCCGCTGTGGTTGGTGGGATCACAAACAATGACGACACAGAATACACCAAGGGGATAGAGAACTTAGTAACATGGTGTCAAGACAATTTCTCCCCCAATGTTGGAGTACCCACCCCCCAATCAGAATCAATGATGCCGAAGTGGAAATGGTTCAGACCTTCAAGTTCCTTGGCATAAATATTGCCAACAATCTATTGTGGGCCAACCACATTGAAAAGACAGCCAATCAAGCACACCGGTGCTTCTACTTCCTGAAGAGACTGAGGAAATTTGGCATGTCTCCAATGACTGACATCTTCTGTAGATTGTAGAATCTGTAGCACCAGAGAAAGCATACTGTCGGGTTGGTTTGGGAACAGCTCCGCCCGAGACCGCAACACACATCAGAGAGTTGTTGATGTAGCCCAGCCCATCACATAGACCAGACATATCACTATTTACTCAATCTACACTTCATACTGCCTCAGTAAAGCAGCTAACCTATCAAAGACTTATCCTACTCCCGTCAATCCTTCTTCTCCCTGATTCTCCAGCAGAAGGTACAGAAACATGAACGTGCATGCTACCAATCTCAGGAATGGCTTCTTACCCTCTCTTATCAAGCTTCTGAACGATCTTTCCATAAGCCAGGGTACTATCCGAATTACTCTGAATAATTTTGTTTTTTATATATTTTTTGAACTATGCCATTTTGTGGAATGTTAAATTCTTCTAAATTTTCCTGGATTATATTTTCATTTAACAATATGATATCCCTGTGCATTTTTGTAGGGCAGGTCGTTGTCGACCAGGAATTTGTTTTCACCTATATAGTAGACTGCGGTTTCAAAATCTTCTAGAGTTTCAGATTCCCGAATTGCTACGAATGCCACTGCAGGTATGAATTTGATTTATTAATTCTTGAATACTTTATTCTAATGCATTAGTTTAATTATTGTACCATGGTTATTTGTGAATGTGTACCATGGTTATTTGTGAAATTAAAAAAAATATCCTTCTGTCAGAATAATTCAATTAGGAGTAGATGTGCATTGAATAATGTATTTTCTATTCATTGAGTTTGTGTACACATTAAAAGTGTTATTATGACTCAGGAAAGATTACTATCTGTTAAAGGACATAATAAAGCTGATCATTCTAAATCATGGTTGTGTAATTTAATTAATTTTCATTTTGTTTTTCCATAGGAACTTTGTTTACATACCAAACTGTTAGCTCCAATTAATTGCCCCATTGCCGACTTCCTTGCAAAAGCACCAGAACCCCCACCATCACTTATAGTTAGAAATGCTGTTCAAATGCTCAAGGTATGAAATATCTATCATAATGAAAATAAAATATTACAAAACACAGTAGAAACACATTGATGTACCACTTTTCATTCTAGACTATAGATGCCATGGACAGCTGGGAAGATCTGACAGAGCTTGGTTACCACTTGGCAGATCTTCCTGTGGAACCCCATCTTGGAAAAATGGTTCTTTGTGCTGTAGTGTTAAAGTGCCTTGATCCTATTCTCACTATTGCCTGTACTTTGGCTTATCGAGATCCATTTGTCCTGCCAATGCAACCTTCACAAAAGCGCGCTTCCATGTTGTGTAGAAAGCGCTTTGCTGCAGGAACATTTAGTGATCACATGGCTCTTTTAAGAGCTTTCCAGGTGAGCTTTTCCAATTTATTCTGTGATACTTTTATCTTGGAATTGCAATCTGGAGTTCAAAATCTTTTAATGATGCCTGCTTTAAAATATGCCGACAATATCTATTTATTTATTTTACTAAGTTGCATTCAGAGTCTGAATTTTCGTTCATTCTTGACGCATGGGCAATATTGGCAAGCTGCTTGATTTGTGCACTGATAGGGTTACTGGGTCATTTCAAATGGAAGTTGAAGTTAAGTCATATCAATATAGAACTGAAATACAATTCAGACTGAGAAAGGAAGGCATGTTTCTGTTCCTAAAGAATCCAAACAAATCTCTTGGGTTTGGAACACTCATAATTCTGTGCCCAGCTTTTGTTTTTATTGCCATTTAAAAAATAATAATTATCAATCATCTTAGTTGGCATGGACAACTTGGACCAAAGGTCCTGTTCCTGTGCTGTATAACTCTCTTTGACTATAATTGTCCTGCAATTGACATTAATTTGAATATTAATTTTAGCCTTTGGATTAGATCCAACAACATCAAAGCACCATTGTATCTTTTATGTACAATTCCAGAAGAAACATTTCCTTCAATTTCTGTAAGGAACATTTCTTAGGTTAATATTATACCGAATGTGATAACAATACGAATGAGTGAATTTGTTTTTTGCTTGCAACTGTTCCCATTGTGAATTAATCACACTATTAGCTTCAAATATTTGTCTTTCCTGCCGTGATACTCAGAAAATCCATCAAAAATTGTTGCTGAATTGAGAAATAAATAAATAAATTAAACGTTAAAGATGTTAAATAATTTGATTTGTGTGCTTCGTTATTCATTTTCAATTCAATTTTTTTTGCTAGGCTTGGCAAAAGGCTCGCAGTGATGGATGGGAGAGAGCATTCTGTGAAAAGAATTTCCTTTCTCAAGCTACGATGGAAATCATTATTGGCATGAGGACACAATTGTTGGGACAGCTCAGAGCTTCAGGTAAGTCCATTGTAGCGGGGAGATTAAAGCATGCTCAAATGTATTAACCTGTGGTCTGCCACCAGCTGAACAAAGAGCATATGTTAATAGCTGAAAAACAAACTATCTGTTGATCACCTTTGCATCTCATAGCTGTTTTTTCTTCTTCTTTGTATTCTGATGGTTGTTCACTTACACCACTTCTATTCCCATGATATGTTCCCATGATCTAAAAAATAATTTTCTCGAAAACATCCAGTTGAAATAAATAGATACATACATGTCTTAAATGTAAAATCTGTTTTCATATTTATAGAAATTCCATAGAAAACATTTTTATTTTCTATAAGTATCTACTTCAGACGATACAGATTTTCTTTAAAAGCTGCAAAACCAAAGTAACATTTGAATTCTTTCTGCCTTTAGATTCAGATTAAATTTTAATTGTCATTGTCAGTGTACAGTACAGGGACACCAAAATGCATTTAGCAGCTCCCTGGAAGAGCGACATAGCAAACGATTTGAATAAATAATAATAAGTGTCCGGGGGGGGGGGGTGGTGATTGGCAGTCACCGAGGTACGTTGTTGAGTAGAGTGACAGCCGCCGGAAAGAAGCTGTTCCTCGACCTGCTGGTTCAGCAACGGAGAGACCTGTAGCACCTCCCGGATGGTAGGAGGGTAAACAGCCCATGGTTGGGGTGAGAGCAGTCCTTGGCGATGCTGAGCGCCCTCCGCAGACAGCGCTTGCTTTGGACAGACTCAATGGAGGGGAGCGAGGAACGGGTGATGCGTTGGGCAATTTTCACCACCCTCTGCAATGCCTTCCGGTCGGAGACAGAGCAGTTGCCATACCATACTGTGATGCAGTTGGTAAGGATGCTCTCGATGGTGCAGCGGTAGAAGTTCACCAGGATCTGAGGAGACAGATGGACCTTTTTCAGTCTCCTCAGGAAGAAGAGACGCTGATGAGCCTTCTTGATCAGAGTAGAGGTATTGTGGGTCCAAGAGAGGTCATCGGAGATGTTGACTCCCAGGAACCTGAAGCTAGAAACACGTTGCACCTCCGTCCCGTTAATGTGGATGGGGGTGTGCGTGCCGCCTCTGGACTTCCTGAAGTCTACAATTAGCTCCTTGGTCTAATTGGAGTTAAGGGCCAGGTTGTTGTCAGCGCACCATGCTGCTAAGTGCTGGACCTCCTCCCTGTAGGCCAGCTCATCGTTGTTACTTTCCATTGTCGTTGTACATGTAATTAAATTCATTGTTGGGAGATGTAATGATGCCGGACTTTCAAGAAGTCCTTAAAACTCTCATAAATTCCTTCTCCTCACCCCCACAGCTGCTAACAATTTTTACCATTCCTTCCCCATCGCATCCCAAATGTATCAAATGTCAATACAATTTCAACTATACCACTTGAAGTTACATTGACCAAAAATGGATATAAAAATCGAATTACTGTATGTTTTATTTTGTGTTCAATATACAAAATAATTTCTGCAAATTATGTTCAATGTACAGTGCCTGATAATGTGAATATTCAGTTTAAATAACATTTAAAAATGTTTTTATTTACGTAAAATAAACCTCAGGGCTCCTTTAAATATTACACTTTTCATCTTTTATCCATCACACTTGACAATATACTTACTATTTGGCTCAATGGACATTAATTTCAATATTGACCTGAATCTCTGCAAGTGCATAATTCATAAACAATCACAGAAAGGAATATGGGGAGAGAAGGGCATAGAACAAAAATGTGAAAACTACAGAAGTAAAACTTTGCTTTAATTCCTTGTATTATCTTCTCGCTAAATGCCTTCACAGTTGTAGTAATTTGACAATACCACAGATCCCTGAACGTTTTGGTGAATGTGAATGTTCAAAACTTGGGCACATAACTGCTGTGCCGAATGGTCATCATTCAATTCTTAGCCACACCTTGTACAAATGGAGATTTTTCAGTGGCAGTTTGAAGATGATTATATCATGTTTCACTAACTGGTTTGATGAACCTTTGTAGTTTCTGTCAGGAGATGGATTATTGTGAAAATAAATGTCATCAGCTTTCAAATAAATAAAAAAAACTAAAGGACTTAAACTTAACCTTAATCCCTACTATAATTGTTCCCCTATATAAGCCTTCACAATTGCGTCAACCTGTCTAACACAAATCCCTTTAAGCTGTGTCTGGTGTAAATGTAGAAAACTCATGGGTTGTACCAGGTTCAAAGTCGTCTTGTTGAGTCTCATTGTAACTCGTTTTCACCTAGCACTCAGCTAACAATGGCTGGTTTCCTTTACCATCGTTACTTTTTTTGCATATCTTTCATTCATTTATTCTATATCTCCCTATCACGGTCTATAACAAACTTAATTATTTTCCCTTTCCCCTGACTCAGTCTGAAGAAGGGTCTACTCGAAACATCACTTATTCTTTTTCTCCAGAGATGCTGTCTGACCCGCTGAGTTACTCCAAATTTTTGTGTCCATCTTCAGTTTCAACCAACATCTGCAGTTCTCTTACACAAACAGATTCAATACATCCTTAAGGCTATTCATCCTTAATGGTTTCAAGTGAACATTGCCCAGTTCTCTGTAATTTTAGTGTATCATCTCAATTGTAAATATTGCATTCCAGTTTGACTTGATTGTTATCTATTCCCATTGTTATCATTTAACCATTTTAATATTCTTCTCAAGGTTTTGTAAGGGCACGAGGTGGCGGTGACATTCGAGATGTGAACACAAACTCGGAGAATTGGGCTGTGGTGAAAGCTGCATTAGTTGCAGGGATGTACCCAAATCTCATTCACGTTGATCGAGAGAATTTAATGTTGACTGGATCTAAAGAGAAAAAAGTCAGATTTCACCCGACCTCAGTTCTTAGCCAACCACAATACAAGAAGGTGGGCCTTGTGCTTTTTTGCCATGTGACTATTTTCAACATCTATTAAAACTGGGATTTTATTTTAAAACTCTGGTATCGCAAACAGTGAAGATAGTTATCAAGAATTACAATGGGATTTTGATCAGTTGGGCAAGTGGGCTGAGCAATGGCAAATGGAGCCTGAGCTATAGGAAGAGGTTGGACAGACTAGGATTTATACACCTCTATAAGTTCAGTTCTCAGGAGTTGAGAGGTGATCTTGTAGAGAAGTATAAAATCATGAGGGGAATAGATGGGGTGGAAACAGTCTTTTTCCAAGAGCAGGGGAATCAAGAACTAGTGGACATAGGTTTAAGATAAAAGGGGAAGATTTTAATAAGTTCCTGAGGGGCAACTTTTTCACACAGAGGGCAATGGTTATATGTAATATGCCAGATGAAGTAGTTGAGGCAGTCTCTATAAAAAAACATTTAACAGACCTTTGCACAAGTACATGGATAAGAAAGCTTTTAGAGGTAAATGGACCAGGCCTGCGAAATGGGATTATCTTGGAAGGTCGGCATGAATTGGGGCAAAGGGCAGGGGAATGGCTTTGTGACTCTGACACTATAGTTACTAAATAACATTGTGATTTGACCACTGTATCCAAATATATGCAGTATTTATTTATTTTTTTTTTCTTCTCAAAGTAGACTGGATTTTAATTTGGAATTGCATAAATATCAGAAGGTGAAACTGTTACAGGGCTATATTAGAGGAACCTGGACAGTGGTAGAAGTGTTGATTAGAGTAACAGCATGACTATCATTCTTCATTTTGTGCTATAACAAATCTATGATTCTAATAGCAAACTTAATTTTGCACCAGATTCCACCAACAAATGGACAAGCTGTGGCTGTTCAAGCACTGCCCACTGACTGGCTTATTTATGATGAAATGATGAGAGCACACAGAATTGCTAATATACGGTGCTGTTCTGCTGTGACTCCAATCTCTGTGGCCTTATTTGGTGGTCCAGCTAGACTATCAAGCAGTGCATTACAAGAGCCATCGTCCCCTCGAGGTAACACATACAGTGAGTCAAAATTACTTTTTAATACATTTTCGGTATAGAAAATATAATCTCTACGTTTTTTTTTAAAAACTCCTAACATAATTTGGAGAATTTGAAATCAGTTTTATGAGCCCTATGCAATATGTTTTGTAGATAAGAAAATTACAAACAAATGATTTATTTCCTTCATTAAACTTCTCTGCTTCCAAACTAAGAGTAATTGAAGTCAAGAAAGCAGCACAGGTTGCAAATGAATTGAATTTAGTTTGCATGTAAGGAGATCAATGATGGATAAAATTGATTAAGCGGTAAGTACACATTATTCATGTAAAGTGGATAAAGAAGCAATAAGATTACTCAATGGTGTTGAAGTACCTAATGAATATGTGGTTAGATAAATTAATATTAGCTGCTTGTTTTCCCTCATCTATAAATACCTTGAGATTTCCTTCAGGTCTTCCCAGTGGGGTGGTATTAAAAGCTTGCACAGCTAAAAGTAGGAATGTACTGGAAGGAATCAAAAATACAAATCTACTTTGTAATTTAAAGGGTATATTATTCAGTATACTGTGCAGCTTCAGCAAGCTTCAGTATAATGTAATAGCTTAAAGAGGAAAATGTGTTTCAGTATTGTAACTCTTCAATCAGATTCAGGTTATAATCAATGTAGGGGAGACATTTAGTGTAGATTATTGCTTGACAAATTAGTTACAAATGTACACTATGACATTTTGGTTGCAAGTTTAAATCATTGAATAAGTCTTTCTTTCTTTCCATAATTCAATTAAAAAATCATTAAATGATTAACCATGGACTTCTGCTTATGTGATAATATAGAGATGATGTGTAGTGTATTGCTCATCTTTCTGAGATTCTGCTAACATGGAAATGTTTTAATGGGATTGAGTAAATATTCTGTTGATTCTAACTTTTAAGTTTCATAATTTTAAGAATAAAGTGGATTAAGACATTGGGTTGGTTCTCGCTATTGTGAGAAATCACTACCTAGCTGTGGTGTCATAAGAGTGGTGTTTCATGCTTCTGCGATGTGATGCCAATCTGGATCATCTGAAACAAAACAGATGATGGAAGAATTCAGCCAGGCATTGTTTTGGGTCAACATTTGCATGCTCGCATCCAAGTAGCACATCATTGTTATCTGGAAATATGTGATATATTCAGATATAAATTCACGTCATAGGAGTAGAATTGGGTTATGTGACCCATAGAGTCTACTCTGCCTTTTTATCTTTCTCTCTTAATCATATTTTCCTGCCTTCTCCCCATGACCTTTGACACCCTTACTAATCAAAAACATGTCATTCTCCACTTTAAATATACTCAAAGACATTGCCTCCACAGATTCACCACCCTCCGGCTAATGGAATTCCTCATCAGCTTTCTAACGGTATGCCCTTTTATTTTGAGGCTGTGCCCTCCAGACCTGGACTCTCCCATTGTGGAAACATCCTCTCCACATCCACTCTATCCAGGCCTTTCATAATACATTATTCCATGAGATTCCGACCTCATCCTTCAAAACACCAACGAATACAGGCCCAGAGCCGTCAAATGCTCATCAAATGTGAACCCAATCATCCCTGGGATCATTCTCGTAAACCTTATCTATAACACCCACATATCCCTCCTCAGATATGGGACGTTACTCAAATATTAAATCTTATTAGGCCTTATAAATCCGCAGCATGACATTCCTGCATTTATATTCTAGTCCTCTCGAAATGAATGCTAACATTGCATTTGCCTTCCTCACTACCAATTCAACTTACAAATTAACCTTTTGGGAATCCTGCACCTTTGATTTCTTGATCCTCTCTCAATTTTGAAAATATGCCTTTATTCCTATTACCAGAGTGCATGGCCACACACTTTGCTATGCTGTATACTCTGCCACTACTTTGCCCATTCTCCTAACCTGTCCAAGTCCTTCTGTGGACTCCCTGCTTCCTCTACATTACTCGCTCCTCCACCTATCTTCATATAATCTGCAAACTTGGCCACAAAGTTATCAATTCCGTCATCCAAATTATTAATATACAACATGAAAAGTAACAGACCCAACACTGACCCCAACAGAACACCACTAGTCACCAGCAGCCAACCAGAAAATGCCCCCTTTATTCCCACTCGTTACCTTCTGCCATTCAGCAAACCTACAAACCATGCTAGTCAAGTCAAGTCAAGTTTATTTGTCACGTACACATACGAGATGTGCAGTGAAATGAAAAGTGGCAATGCTCACGGACTTTGTGCAAAAAGACAAACAAACCATAAACACACTCATAAACACACATATTCTTTTACATATTAAATATTGGAAGGAAAAACGTTCAGTAAAGTTAGTCCCTGGTGAGATTTACAGTCCGAATGGCCTCTGGGAAGAAACTCCTTCTCAACCTCTCCGTTCTCACAGTATGGCAACGGAGGCGTTTGCCTGACCGTAGCAGCTGGAACAGTCCGTTGCAGGGGTGGAAGGGGTCTCCCATGATTTTATTGGCTCTGGAGTTGCACCTCCTGATATAGTTCCTGCAGGGGGGCGAGTGAAGTTCCCATAGTGTGTTCGGCCGAACGCACTACTCTCTGCAGAGCCTTCTTGTCCTGGGCAGAGCAATTCCCAAACCAGATGGTAATATTACCGGACAAGATGTTTTCCACAGCCGCTGCGTAGAAGGACTGGAGGATCCTCGGAGACACTCTGAATTTCCTCAATTGCTTCAGGTGGTAAAGGCGCTGCCTTCCCTTACTTACGAGTGCTGCGGCGTGTGATGTCCATGTCATATCCTCAGAGATGTGGACTCCCAGATATTTAAAACAGCTCACCCTATCCACAGGATCCCCATTTATCCTCAATGGTGTGTATGTTCTCGGATGATGTGCCCTCCTAAAGTCCACGATCAGCTCTACGATAGTATCTTCCCTCCAATACCATGGGCTTTCATCTTGTTCAGCAACCTCACGTGCGGCACTATATCAAATACCTTCCGATAATCCTAGTCGGCCTTCTGAAAATCCAAGTAATTGTCATTTTAGATTTGTGCTCATAGCATGAACGCACCATGGTGCGTTCACTGAATCAAAATTGCCATTTGACTGACATCTCTTCATCTTAAATTTGAATTGTGTAAGCTTAATTCACACAGCAATTTTTTACAAAAGCCCAATCAAAACTTTTCTACCAATTTCATATGCAGTAGATGGCATTGCCAATGACAGCAGTGACAGTGAAATGGAGGACAAATCCACTTCCAAGATGGCAACTTTGAAGCTGGAGGAGTGGCTGAACTTTAGAATAGATCCAGAAGTAAGTAATTTCTGAATATCTTTTTGTTGATTTTACCTGTTGTTTGATTGGCATGCAAACATGCCAACTTGATGTTGGAGCATGTACTACCAGAGTAACATCGCCTTTCAAGATATTAATCTGATTTAACTTTTTATATAACTAAATGTGCAATATAAAAACCCAATGTGCTCAGAATTTTAGAAACTAAAATGCTAAGACGTCAGTTAATTTTACTGTAAAAAACCAACCGGGTGTCGGAGAGGTCAAGCTTGCAGATTAAAAGTCAATGATACTGAGCAACTTGTTGGAGCTGAAGACTGATACGTCTCAGGGCCTTTTTGGACTTCGTTTTATAGCCTTAAAAGAAGTGGCTACTGAGATACAGTGCCCTCCATAATGTTTGGGATAGACCCATCATTTATTTATTTCTCTGTACTCCACAATTTGGGATTTGTAATAGAAAAATCACAAGTGGTTAAAGAGCACGTTGTCAGATTTTACTAAAAGGTATTTTTATACATTTTGGTTTCACCATGTAGAAATTACAGCTGTGTTTATACATACTCCCCTCATTTCAGGGCACCATAATGTTTGGGACACATGGCTTCACAGGTGTTTGTAATTGCTCAGGTGTGTTTAATTGCCTCCTTAATGCAGGTATAAGAGAGCTCTCAGCACCTAGTCTTTCCTCCAGTCTTTCCGTCACCTTTGGAAACTTTTATTGCTGTTTATCAACATGGGGACCAAAGTTGTGCCAAAGAAGCTATTATGAGACTGAGAAACAAGAATAAAATTATTAGCGACATCAGCCAAACCTTAGGCTTACCAAAATCAACTGTTTGGAACATCGTTAAGAAGAAAGAGAGTACTTGTGAGCTTACTAATCGCAAAGCGACTGGCAGGCCAAGGAACACCTCCACAGCTGATGATAAGAATTCTCTCCATAATAAAGTAAACCCCCCAAACATCTGTCCGACAGATCAGAAACACTCTTCAGAAGTCAGGTGTGGATTTGTCAATGATCACTGTCCGCAGAAGACTTCATGAACAGATCTACAGAGGCTACATTGTAAGATGCAAACCACTGGTTAGCCGCAAAAATAGGATGGCCGGATAACAGTTTGCCAAGAAATACTTGAAAGAGCAACCACAGTTTTAGAAAAAGGTCTTCTGGACAGATGAGACGAAAATTAACTTATATCAGAGTGATGGCAAGTGGAAAATATGGAGGAGAGAAGGAACTGCTCAAGATCCAAAGCATACCACCTCATCTGTGAAACGTGGTGGGGGTGTTATGACCAGGGCATGTATGGCTGCTGAAGGTACTGGCTCACTTATCTTAATTGATGATACAACTGCTGATCGTAGTAGCATAATGAATTCTGAAGTGTATAGACACATCCTATCAGCTCAAGTTCAAACAAATGCCTCAAAACTCATTGGCCAGCAGTTCATTCTACAGCAAGAGAATGATCCCAAACATACTGCTAATGCAACAAACGAGTTTTTCAAAGCTATCAGCTCATGTTCAAAAATTCTTCAAAATGGCCAGCAGTTCAGTCAATCAGCCCGATCTGATCCCAAACATAATGCTGATGCAACAAAGGAGTTTTTCAAGCTAAAAAATGGTAAATTCTTGAATGGCCAAGTCAATCACCCGATCTGAACCCAATTGAGCATACCTTTTATATGCTGAAGAGAAAACTGAAGGGGACTAGCCCCCAAAACAAACATAAGCTAAAGATGGCTGCAACACAGGCCTGGTGGAGCATCACCAGAGAAGACACCCAGCAACTGCTGATGTCCATGAATTGCAGACTTCAAGCAGTCATTGCATGCAAAGGATATGCAACAAAATACTAAACATGGCTACTTTAATTTACATTACATTGCTGTGTCCCAAACATGATGGTGCCTGGAAATGGTGTCAGGTAGTCAACTAACACAAACTCCCTGGTAAAGAAGGCACAACAACGACTTTACTTCCTAGCATCACTGAGGAAAGTCAACTTGCCACAACAGCTGCTAGTGTCTGTCTTCCTCCAATAACCTGGATATTCTGATGCTGCACCTTATCAAATATCTTCATGGCCTGACATGTTTATCAGAAAAACCTAAGTGATAGGAGTAGAATTAGGCCATCAAGGCTACACCACCATTGGGTCATTGCTGATCTATCTCTCCCTCCTAACGCCATTCTCCTGCCTTCTCCCCACAACCTCTGATACCTGTACTATTTATCCTACATCCATCTTTAAAGAACACTCAAACCTGATTTATTTTCACAAAACCGTGATGACTTTGCTCAGGGGTAATATTTCTAATAAGATTACTTTTGATAAGGTGCAGCATCAGAATATCCAGGTTATTGGAGGAAGATAGATGTTCATGGTGTAGAAGACGGGCTGATTAACAGGAAACAGAGAGTAGGCGTAAATAGATCTTTTCTGGTTAGCAAAATGTAAACATGGATTGGTGCTGCTGTCTCAACTGTTTACAATTTGTGGCAGTAGAAGCACACTGTGCAGTATATTGGTGTGACTATGTATACATACATTTCAAAGGGCTTATGGTAGAGAGATCATGGACCATGGATTTGATTCTTGCTGCTTTTGCACTGAGATTGAACCATTGTGCCTTTTCTGTAATTGTAATGGTATAACGCTGTATAACGCTAAATTCAGCACCATGGTATTTTTCTCTTTGCGCTAGCTGTAGTACTTGCGTATGGCTTGATTGTATTCGTGTATAGTATGATTTGACTAAATAGCACACAAACCTACGTTTTTCACTGTTTCTCGGTGGATGTGACAAAAATAAACCAACGCCAATGCCAAAGGATGTGATCATTTCAAATGAATAAAAACTCGTCTTAGAAACATCTGACAAATAAAACTGTACCATCAGAGCTAATAGTGAATAGGAAGACAATGCAATTTATGTATGTAATTTAAATAAGACTTTTTTTTTTAAAGTTCTTCAGATGCATGTCTTGACATCAGCATTAATCAAGCATGGTACTAAACCTAAAATCCAATTTGTGATTTTGATTCAGTGAGATAAAGCAAAGGCAAACCAACGCCTTCATTATTTTACATCCAACTACATAAAATGTGCACACATTCCTAAGTGCTAAATCTCCATGAAATGTGATAAGATTAAAATTGAAATGGAATTACACTATATATTAGGAAGGAACCATAAGGAGAGGGATAGGGGAGAAACTCAAATGATCATTTATTTCGGGTTTTCCTGCTGCTCTCAACAGCCGAATAGATTTTCTTTTATTGGTAGTGGTTTATTATCGTCAAGTGTCCCGCGATACTGTGCAAAACTTTATTGCTATCCAGGTTGATCATTCCACGCATGAGTGTAATCATATCATAGTGCAAAAAGGAAACGGAGAACAGAATATAGTGTTACAGCTACAGAGAACATGCCGATAAAATAAAAATGCAAGGGTCACAACAAGGTAGGTTGAGGAGCTGGAAATACAGCCTTAGCATAAACCATATAACCATATAACAATTACAGCACGGAAACAGGCCATCTCGACCCTTCTAGTCCGTGCCGAACACATAATCTCCCCTAGTCCCATATACCTGCGCTCAGACCATAACCCTCCATTCCCTTCCCATCCATATAACTATCCAATTTATTTTTAAATGATAAAAACGAACCTGCCATATGAGTGGTCCATTCACGGGAAAGAGGCTGTTCTTGAGTGGTGGTTGGTGCTTTTGAGCTTTTGTACCTTCATTCTGACAGGAGAAGGAAGAGTGTGAGTGGTCCATGATTGTGTTGGCTGCTTTCTTTAAACAACATATAGTATAGATGGAGTAAATGGTGGGAGTGGTTTATAATGTGATGTCTGGCTGTCCATTTAGAAGGGAATTGCTACACGAGGCTGGGCAATACCATATTAATTATGCAAAAAAGTATTATTTTGAAGTAATCTGTAATATTTCAGTCTGAGCCAAGACATAATGGATAGGTTTCAGACAAGACAATATTGTGAACCAGTGTTGGTGACTGCAAATATTATGACATATATATATATACTTGTCATCTAAGTATCATCCTCATACCATTTTTCAGAGGTTAACAAGATAAAGAGACAATGAGAGATTCTTGGCACAGGAATGCTATTACAGTACACTTTCATTGAAATTTCATTTTAAACCCAATCGATTATAGTGAACTAGTAATTATGCACTTTTTAAATTAACATGTACAAAAACATAAAGCTAATTGATGAAAGCTTTTAAAGACTAATTGTAAATAACTACAATAAATCTGTGTTGCACATAATTTTATTATTATGTGAATCCCCTCAAACTCTGCCCCAGATCCCATTCTTAATGTGTAGGAAGGAATTATTCCATTGTCAACCATTCCTTCTCTCCAGCTGACTAGTCTGAAGAAGGGTCTCGACCTGAAACGTCACCCATTCCATCTCTCCAGGTTTGTCTATATCTTTTGTTTCCCTTTTCCCTAACTAGTTTGAAGAAGGGTCTCAACCCAAAACGTCACCCATTCCTTCTCTCCAGAGATGCTGCCTGTCCCACTGAGTTACTCCAGTTTTTTGTGTTTATCCCATTCTTAATGGTAGAGTCTCACTCATTTAGAGGCACCGTTCTGGTACACTATCGAGGATAATAAATGGCTTTGCCAGTGATGGTCAATTTACCACAAAAACAATACATTTCTAAAATTTCATAAGTAATCCTTTAGTTGTACAGTCCTTTGAGATGATTTGTGGACTAAATAAATAGCTAGCAAAATAAAAATGCATTAACTTTTACTGTTTTTCTTTCTTTCCTAATGGGTGTTACATTTAATTTTGCTTGTAGGCAGCTAGTCTTATCCTGCAGTTACGACAGAAATGGCATAGTCTGTTCCTGAGGCGAATGCGAGCTCCATCAAAACCTTGGACTCAGGTAGATGAAGCAACTATCAGGGCAATCATTGGAGTCCTTAGCAGTGAAGAGCAAGCAGCGGGACTACAACAACCATCAGGGATTGGACAAAGACCAAGGCCAATGTCTTCAGAAGAGCTTCCAGTCTCCTCGTCTTGGAGGTCAAACAGTAGGAAGAGCTCAGCAGAAGCAGAGTTTTCTGACGATTCTTCCAGTGTGGAATTTAGAGAAAGGTAGTATGTCAACAATACTGTACAATAAAATAAGCAACAATAGATTTTTAAAAATATATCAAATCTTAAATGTACTGAATCAAAACTGCACACTGTTCACATTTTGTCTGCAGCCAACTGATTCACCTTAATAAATGAGTAAATATTCACTAATCAGATATGCACCTAAACCCATCTAATAAACTAAATAGTGCAACAGTTGTCAGAATGAAAGTAATTCACCTATTGTATGCAGGATGTTGAACCTTTTAAAATAGTAATTAGATGATTTGTACATTATTCTTCACAAGCATTCTGTCAATTTTCAAATACATCTTTTACGATTGGTAAGATTGTAAATATACATGGTAAATTTCATCACTTTATGAACTGATGACATCAATGAAAACTGTATTTTCCTGCATTTTTAATCAGCTTTGAAACAAAACAGTGTAATAAGTGGCAAAACCAAAGGCCAACACAAAGTAAGAACTAAGAGAAGGCCCCAACAACCTGCTTTGCCATTGAACATGATCATAGTTGATCTGACTCCAACCTTTTGCCCTCCCATTTTTGCTTGATACCCTTTTCAAGACCTCTGTCAAAAAATATTCTTACAGCATGGAAACAGGACCTTTGACACAACTTACACATGCCGACCAAGATGCTCTATATACACGAGTCCCACCTGCCTGTGTTTAGCCCATATCCCTCTAAACCTTTCCTATCCATGTACTTGACCAAATGTATGTAAAATTTGTTATAATACCTGCCTTATCTACCTCCTCTGGCAATTCATATACCCTATTCGGGTTCCTATTAAATCTTTTCCCTCTCACCTTAAAACAATGGCTCTTGATTTTATATTCCCCAACTCTGGGTAAAGGACTGTGCATTTACTCTATCTATTTCTATCATGATCTTATACACCTCTATAAGATCACCCCTCATCTTCCTGCACTCCAAGGAATAAAGTCCTAGCCTGCCCAACCTCTCCCTTTAGCTCTGGCCCGCTAATCCTACCAACATCATCGTAAATCTCTGCATTCTTTACACAATACAATTTATTTGTCACTTGAACCTCATAGAGGCTCAAATGAAATGTTGTTTCTACAGTCATACACACAAGAAAAAAAGATCCAAGACACAACACAATTTGCACAAACATCCATCACAGCACATCTCCTCCTCGCTGTGATGGAAGGCAAAAAACACTTACCTCTCCCCTGCACTCCCCATTCCCCTCCCGATGTCAGAGTCAAAGCCCCCGGCGGGCGATGGTAATTGTCCCGCGGCCATGAACGCCGCGCCGGGCGATGCAAGGCCGCGCTCCGGGTCTTGTTGTTGGAGCCCCCGGCGGGCACTAGCAAAGTCCCGCAGCCGTTGAAGCCGCGCCAGGCAATGTCAGGCCCCACTCCAGGTACTCCTCGACCCCGCGACTCGGGCGGGAGAAGTCGCCGTTGCGGAAGCCCCGAAAAGCGGTCTCCCAGCAGGGACCCGCGGGCTCCCGGTGTTACTGTCTACCAGACCTGCGGTAAGCCTCCGAATCTCCGGGGTCGGGTCGCAGCAGCGCGCCACCACAGCTCCACCCGCTCCGGAGTCGGCCAGCTCCATGATGGTGAGTAGGTCCGCAGGCTCCGCGACTGGAGCCCTAGGTCGTTCCTGCTGGAGACCGCTCCACGGTGCTAGGCCCCAACGACAATGGAGACCCAATCGGGCTCTCCGTGCAGGGGCTAGATTTTAAAAGTTTTCCCCCCCCCCCACACACACACACACACACACATACACACACACATACACAAAAAAATAAATAAAAACTACATTCAAACGGGACAAAAAATAACAAAAAGACAGACGGACTGCAGAGGCCGCTGCGACGTGAGTGACGAAAAACGAACACAATGCACCAAATGCAGTCTCACCAATGTCTTGTACAACTGTTACATAACATCCCTACTTCTGTACTCAATTCCCTGATTGACGAAAACCAATGTACCAAAAGCCTTCTTGACCCTATCTACCCGTGATGCCACTTTCAGGGAACTATGTACCTGTACCCCTAGAGCCTTCTGTTCAACAATTTTTCCCAGGGCCTTGCTATTCACTGCGATGGTCCTGCCTTGGTTTAACTTCCCAAAATGCAACCTCGTACTTATCTGCATGAAACTCCATTAACCATTCCTCAGCCCACATGTCCGACTGATCAAGATCCTACTGGAATTTTTGATAACCATCTTTGCTATCTACGATACTACCCACTATAGTGTCATCTGCAAACTTACTATTCATGCCATACATTATCATCCAAATTGTTGATATAAACCACAATTCCTGAGGATTCAGGCCATTATCGTGCAATTTCTTCATCAAAAATGAATGTACAACATATTAATTCTCCAATTTCTAAAGGTGTAGTGTATTGTATGTATTGTTCTTTATATTTATATTAATAAAACACAATTCACTATGTTGCTGTGTCAATGTCAATTGGTGGTAATATAGAGTTATAGAGTGATACAGTGTGGAAACAGGCCCTTCGGCCCAACTTGCCCACATCGGCCAACATGTCCCAGCTACTCTAGTCCCACCTGCCTGTGTTTGGTCTAATTCCTTCCAAACTTGGCCTATCAATGTACATGTCTAACTGCCTCTTAAATGTCGGGATAGTTCCAGCCTCAACTAACTCCTCTGGCAGCTTGTTCCATACGCCCACCATCCTTTGTGTGAAAAAGTTACCCCTCAGATTCCTGCTAAATTTTTTCCCCTTAACCTTGAACTTATGTCCTCTGGTCCTAGATTCACCTACTCTGGGCAAGCAACTCTGTGCATCTACCCAATCTATTCCTCTTATGAATGTATACACCTCTATAAGATCACCCCTCATCCTCCTGCACTCCAGGGAATAGAGACCCAGCCTACTCAACCTCTCCCTTTAGCTCAGACTCTTTTGTCATGGCAACATCTATGGAAATCTTCTCTGTACCCTTTCCAGCATGACAACATCGTTCCTATAACATGGTGCCCAGAACTGAACACAATACTCTATATGCGGTCTCACCAACGTCTAAAACAATTGCAACATGACCTCCCAATATACTGGACAGTTATCCCTTAATACAAAAAGGAATCGATTAAATTTTCAGAGATGATGGAATTAGGATTTTGTCAAACAAAATGTGATCACTGGAGCAGTCCAGCTGTATTGGATGTCAGAAACAGCTGTCCTAATTCCCATTACACTGTCATTGCTCTATACCTATTAAAGTATGGTTTAAACATTTAAAAACTTGATATTGATTTATTTAATTAAAACAAAAGATATAAATCAGAAATTTAATTGTTATAGGGTTCAGTTGAAGCCACAGCAGCAGCAAAGATATAAGGAGAGGGGCTTTCTTCATCCAAAGAGAAGTTCTGATGACCGATCAGATCAGTCATCAGTTAAATCGACAGACAGCAGTAACTATCCCAGTCCCTGTGCCAGTCCATCTCCACCACCTTCAGGCAAGGTAAGTATGTTTTAGAAATGTACCTTTCCATTGCATAATCCTTCGATTTGACATGTCTCCTACAAACCCAATTTAAACGTTTTCTACTTCCTTTACAATTTAATAATTTCTTATAAATTTGTTCTTCCAAATTAGTGATTTTTTAAAAATCAACATGGCCTCAGGTTTTATCCCATTGCATAACGCTCCCTTTGATTTCTTTATATAGCCTTAAATTGAAATTCCATTGAAATATTCAGTAATTACTCAGTCAAACTTCAAGACTTAAGATGTGACCATTTTTTTAATGACAGCTGAAATAATTCTAAACATGGCATATGAGATATACAGTAAAATAAATTGTTTCATTTATCTTTGATGTATATGAATCGATAATGAAAGAAAAATCATTATTTGTTGCTGCAATTAACCATCATGAAAACAAATGAATTTTGCTCTATTTGAGAAGTTGCAAGTTTAGTATGGCCTGTGGCACTATCAGAGTATTAAATGATTGATTTATATAGTTTGAATCCTTGGGACATTCAGACGTGTATCACAGCCTCTGAAGTATTTTTGAAACAAACCTTTGTCAAGAAATATAAATGCTGGTAATTGTGGTGTTTAGAGGTATAAGGCAAACCACATGTAGATTGCTTCACAGTTCTTGTTATTGGACTAACTTACCACTTATTTAAGGGGCTCCATAATTTAAGGGGCTATCTCTTCATTTATTGTTGTTGCCACTCTTCTTGAATCCAAGGAGCCTTAAAAACATTTGGATGAATATATGGTTATGCAGAGGATGGAGGGATATGGGTTATCTGTTGGTAGATATGTGAAGGCTTTGGCATCATGTTTGGCGTAGACATTGTGGGCTGAAGAGCCTGTCTTGTGCTGTACTATTCTACATTCTATAGACTCAGGCCAGGCGATTACCAGGTTAGTCCAAGAAACATATCTTGCTGGAAAAATAGGGTCACCTTCTTGTGTGGCACGCGGTGCAAGGTCTTGCTGGAATATCCCAGATCCATCTTTGCTATCTCCGGCACCTTCTTCTCTGCAATATATCAATATATTACTGCCATCATAGCATTCCGTCAGGTGGGTGCAGCGGGCCAACACTGAAACAACCCCAGTCCATTTTCCTAGTTACATCTTCAAAAAATCCAGAGGATTAGTCAAGCATGATTTCCCCTTCGTAAATCCATGCTGACTTGGACCGATCCTGTCTCTGCTATCCAAATGTGCGGCCTTTCATCTTTTACAATTGACTCCAGCGTCTTGTATGTCAAATAGTTTTATAGCGGAAACAGGTCCTTCAGCCCAACTAGCCCACACTGGCCAACATGTCCCATCTACACTAGTTCCACCTGCCTGCATTTGGCACACATTCCTCTAAACCTGTACCTATCACACTGTTTCTTAACCAATTCACAATTGCCATCCCTTTATAGACTTTTATCATATACTCAGTGAGAACCCAGAGTCCATTCAGACCAAATTTCACAGATTAGTAAACCTTGTACTAAGTTGGTCACATATTAATGATGGAACTTTAAAACATTTAGCTTCAATGGGGATCGGTGGTAAAACAATTTTACATATATATCTTAATTTCATTGAACCATATACTTGGTTGAATATGTGACATTATTTTTGTCTTGTTTCTATAGTCAAAGGGTAAGGTTGATTAATTTATTTGTGCAGAACAGTGATGGAAGTCTGACTATTGTTGCCTTGTTTCTATGTTTTTTCTCTATATATGCATAACGACATGAATTATAATCTGATTTCCATACATGAATATACTAAGGTCATTCATGTGCTGCACCTGTTGATTAGAGCCTGGCTCTACTGTGGAATGCAATTAGGAATGTAATTTAGCCTAACCTTATTCATACCTAACCCAATTTAAAGCATAATTGTTACATTATCAATGCATGATTATTATCTATTAATGATTTAGATGAAGGGATTACGTAACATTAGCACATTTGCAGATGACACAAAGGTGGGTGGCAGTGTGAACTGTGAGGAGGATGCTACGAGAATGCAGGGTGACTTGGACAGGTTGGGTGATTGGGCAGATGCATGGCAGATGCAATTTAATGTGGATAAATGTGAAGTTATCCACTTTGGTAGCAAAAACAGGAAGGAAGTTTATTATCTAAATTGTGAGAAGTTGGGAAAAGGGGAGGCAACAGGATCTGGGGGTCCTCATTAATCGGTCAATGAAAGTAAGCAGGCAGGTACAGCAGGCAGTGAAGAAAGCGAATGGCATGTTGCCCTTCATTACAAGAGGAGTTGAGCATAAGAGCAAAGAGGTCCTTCTGCAGTTGTACATAGCCCTAGTGAGACCACACCTGGAGTATTGTGTGCAATTTTGGTCTCCAAATTTGAGGAAGGACATTCTTGCTATTGAGGGAGTGCAGCGTAGGTTCACAAGGTTAATTCCCGGGATGGCAGGACTGTCAAATGCCGAGAGAATGGAGCGGCTGGGTTTGTGTACTCTGGGATTTAGAAGGAGATGAGGGGCCACAGATTAAGAATAAGGGGTAAGCCATTTAGAACGGAGATGAGGAAACACATTTTCACACAGTGAGTTGTGAGTTTGTGGAATTCTCTGCCTCAGAGCGGTTGGAGGCCGGTTTGGATACGTTCAAGAGAGAGCTAGATAAGGCTCTTGAAGATAGCCGAGTCAGGGGATATGGGGAGATGGCAGGAATGGGATACGAATTGTGGATGATCAATCATGTTCACATTGAACGGTGGTGCTGGCTTGAAGGGCCGAATGGCCTACTCCTGCACCTATTGTCTATTGCATCCAAGTGTAAGTTAAAAGACTTGCTACAGTAAGCACCAGATTGCACAATTTCAAGCTGAAAAATGCAAAAGCTCCCTACCGTAGGAGGGGGGGGACACCCCCCTCCCATCCCTTCCCCCCCCTCAGTCGCTAGGTTCCCTCGGAATTTCTCACTCTCAACTCTCAACCAATGTTGGCAGCCCCCTGCAACTGCGGGTTGATAGAGAGAACATTCATGATTGACAAGGTGATTAGTATGTTTCAAATCACGTTAAGTGTGTTATCATATGCACAAGTACAGTGAGATACAGGTACAGTGACAACTTTGTTGCAGCAGCATCACAGGCATGTAGATTCAAACAAAAATACTGAACATAGAAAATAGGTGCAGGAGTAGGCCATTCGGCCCTTCGAGCCTGCACCGCCATTCAATATGATCATGGCTGATCATCCAACTCAGTATCTCCATACCCCCTGATCCCTTTAGCCACAAGGGCCACATCTAACTCCCTCTTAAATATAGCATAAATTCTACAAGACAGTGAAAATAAATAAAGGTGCAAAACAAGATATTAGTGCAAAAAAAACAGAATTAGATATGTCCAAAGTAATTTGCAAATAATAGCAGTAGATCTTGGCTAACCAGATATACTTATGCAGCTGTTATAAAAAAACATATTTAGCTGTCTGATCATTCTGAAGGTCTCGTCTACATAGCTTGTTTGCTATTATTGCTTTATTCATATTGTTGTAGATGCCTAACAGTGAAATCTTGCAGATATCTCAAAGAATAAAGTTGCAAATGTATAACATGAATAATCCAAGGGCAAGGAAATTGAAGCTGTGATAGTTTCGCCACCAGTGATAAATAATAGCTACCAGTTCCAGATGGGAATAGTTGCATCAGGATGTCAGTGTCTACCAACCTTTTGAGGTGTTGGCATTGAGACATGGCAGGGAAGCTTATTCTGTGCATCTTGCAAACTGCACCACCCAATGAAGAGGTACTGTCTCCGACTCCATTCCATCTCTGTCCCGCCCATTCCCCTGACATCAGTCTAAATAAGGGTCTCAACCTATTCCTTCTCTAGAAATGCTCCTGCATTTTGTGTCTACCTTTGATTTAAACCAACATCTGCAGTTCTTTCCTGCACAATGTGGTTAATTGCCCAATTATGTCCTGTTCACAACAAACAAAGATAATGATCCGCTAATAATCCTGTTCCCGATCTGCATTGGCCTTGCTAATAACCTGCTCTCCAGTGCCCGAGACCATTCAGTTCCAGGCCCTGGCTCAAACAAAAAAAATATTCAAAATTAGACGTCTATATTTTTCCAAAAAACACATAATTTCTAACTAAATCCAATTCCTAACTTTAAGAGCATTGAAATTGAATCCAAGAATCAATATTCATATCTGTGATTTCCAAAGACAATTAGTTTTCAGTCTTCTCAGTTTATTTGGGCAATGATGCAAGAAGACAGGATCCATCATTGCTTTATATACGTTGCCATATCATTAAAGAGTAATATTGTACTTATTGTGGCGATAGTATTTTATAATATTAGGCAAATATAACCATATAACAATTACAGCACGGAAACAGGCCAACTCGGCCCTACAAGTCCGTGCCGAACAACTTTTTTCCCTTAGTCCCACCTGCCTGCACTCATACCATAACCCTCCATCCCTTCTCATCCATATGCCTATCCAATTTATTTTTAAATGATACCAACGAACCTGCCTCCACCACTTCCACTGGAAGCTCATTCCACACTGCTACCACTCTCTGAGTTACCCCTAAACTTCTGTCCCTTAATTCTGAAGTCATGTCCTCTTGTTTGAATCTTCCCTATTCTCAAAGGGAAAAGCTGATCCACATCAACTCTGTCTATCCCTCTCATCATTTTAAAGACCTCTATCAAGTCCCCCCTTAACCTTCTGCGCTCCAGAGTATAAAGACCTAACTTATTCAACCTATCTCTGTAACTTAGTTGTTTAAACCCAGGCAACATTCTAGTAAATCTCCTCTGTACTCTCTCTATTTTGTTGACATCCTTCCTATAATTGGGCGACCAAAGTTGTACACCATACTCCAGATTCGGTCTCACCAATGCCTTGTACAATTTTAACATTACATCCCACCTTCTATACTCAATGCTCTGATTTATAAAGCCTAGCATACCAAAAGCTTTCTTTACCACCCTATCTATATGATATTCCACCTTCAAGGAACTATGCACGGTTATTCCCAGATCCCTCTGTTCAACTGTATTCTTCAATTCCCTACCATTTACCATGTACGCTCTATTTTGATTTGTCCTGCCAAGGTGTAGCACCTCACATTTATCAGCATTAAACTCCATCTGCCATCTTTCAGCCCATTCTTCCAAATGGCCTAAATCACTGTAGACTTTGGAAATCCTCTTCATTATCCACAACACCCCCTATCTTGGTATCATCTGCATACTTACTAATCCAATTTACCACACCTTCATCCAGATCATTGATGTACATGACAAACAACAAAGGACCCAACACCGATCCCTGAGGCACCTCACTAGTCACCTGCCTCCAACCCGACAAACAACCATCCACCATTACCCTCTGGCTTCTCCCATTCAGCCACTGTTGAATCCATCTTGCTACTCCTGCATTTATACCCAACAGTTGAACCTTCTTAACCAACCTTCCATGAGGAACCTTGTCAAAGGCCTTACTAAAGTCCATATAGACAACATCCACTGCTTTACCCTCATCAATTTCCCTAGTAACCTCTTCAAAAAATTCAAGAAGATTAGTCAAACATGACCTTCCAGGCATAAATCCATGTTGACTGTTCCTAATCAGACCCTGTTTAACCAGATGCTTATATATATTATCTCTAAGTATCTTTTCCATTAATTTGCCCACCACTGAAGTCAAACTAACAGGCCTATAATTGCTAGGTTTACTCTTAGAACCCTTTTTAAACAATTGAACAACATGCGCGGTACTCCAATCCTCAGGGACTATTCCCGTTTCTAATGACGTTTGAAATATTTCTGTCATAGCCCCGGCTATTTCTACACTAACTTCCCTCAATGTCCTAGGGAATATCCTGTCAGGACCTGGAGACTTATCCTCTTTTATATTTTTCAAAAGTGTCAGTACTTCTTTTACTTTGAAACTCATAGTATCCATAGCTACTCTACTAGTTCCCGTTACCTCACATAATTCAATATCCTTCTCCTTGGTGAATACCGAAGAAAAGAAAATTGTTCAATATCTCCCACATCTCTTTTGGCTCTGCAGATAGCTGTCCACTCTGTCTCTCCAATGGACCAATTTTATCCCTTGTTACCCTTTTGCTATTAATATAGCTGTAGAAACCCTTTGGATTTACTTTCACCTTACTTGCCAAAGCAACCTCATGTCTTCTTTTAGCTTTTCTAATTTCTTTCTTAAGATTCTTTTTACATTCCTTATACTCCTCAAGCACCTCATTTACTTCATGCTGCCTATAATTATTGTAGATTTCCCTCTTTTTCCGAACAAGATGTCCAATTTCCCTTGAAAACTAGGGCTCTTTCCAATTATGAAGAGGTAATGAATTTTTTAAATTGAGATATTTTTTTTTTTCATTGATTCATTTATGAATTACAACATGCACATTCACATTAAATTATTTTCATATTCCAAAATGACATAGCTTTCTTTGCAATTTATGGTCTTTATGGCGAATCTTCTGCATATTTAATATGCTCACAGAAGAAGCCGCACAATTTAAGTGTAAATCTCACGAAACTATTCGCATTGCAAACCATCTGCTGACAGACTGTCTAATTGGGTAAAACTAATTACTAACTGGAAAATATGAAATTCTTGAGGTTTGGGAGCATATTTCCATGTACATTGGCATTTTTTATTTTTCGTGTTATAATGCTGCAGTGGTTCGGTAATATTGAGGGAAATAAAGTGTGATTTGGATCTTTCACAGCTACCCATCAGAGAGTAGTTTTCTTTGACCAACAACTCGGCTAGAGTTTTGTACTGGCTGGAAGTAGTTTAAATATTAACAAAATGATATAATTTTTCCTTAGGGCTCTAAATCTCCATCACCAAGACCAAATGTACCAGTTCGATTTTTCATTTTGAAAAGCAGCAACCTACGTAATCTTGAGATTTCTCAACAAAAGGGAATTTGGTCCACCACACCCAGCAATGAACGAAAACTAAACCGTGCATTTTGGGAAAGCAGCATTGTGTATCTGGTGTTTTCTGTGCAAGGATCAGGACATTTTCAGGTATGTTTTCAGAAATACTTTATCCAGTTCCATTAAGTTGCTAGTGAAACTGTTATGAATTGCTCGTATGATTAATAATAATAATAATAATATATTTTATTGTCATTGCACAGAGGTACAACGAGGTTTGATATGCAGCTTCCATCCGATGTAATAGCTTAATTAGCTAAAAATTTAGACACCCAGAGAAACAAGATTTTAAGAAAAACAGTTAAAGCCGTATAAAGTGCAAATAGGTCTGTGCCTGGTCGATGTGCGACGTGACCATCCGAGGGAGACAGTTCATGGGGGGGGAGGGGCACTCAGTTATAGCTCTGGGGATGAAGCTGTTCCTAAGTCTGGAGGTGCGGGCGTAGAAGGCCTTGTAACGTCTGCCGGATGGTAGAAGTCCAAACAGACTATTGCAAGGGTGTGAGGAGTCTTTATGAATGCTGATGGCCTTCCTGAGGCACCGTGTATTGTAGATGCCCTCCAAGGCTGGTAGCTGTGTCCCAATTATCTTCTGCGCTCTGCTAAAAAACCTCTTTTCAATAACTTATCTTTAGTCACTTAATTTAATAAATAAATAAATTGTTAACTATCTGATACATTGATTGATTGTTAAATTTTCAATACAATATATAATTTGCCTTATCACTGTAAAATGCCACTCAGTTCATTCATAGATTAAATGGTGCAATATTTAGCCACATAATATTTCATTTCTGCTAACTTCCTAACATTTGGCTCCACTTGATACCACATCTGATACCACTTAGTAGTATATATTTTAGTATATATATTTTTTTGAACATGTAAAACAAGTTAAAAACAAAGCAAAATTACAATAAAATTAAATGAGCAGTAAACCTATACACAACTCATTGAATAATTTCCCATAAACATCACAAATTAAATCAATTGAATTCACAATTGAATTCACAAACTTTATCTCATATATATACACACACATACACACATACATACATATATATACACACACATACATACATATCTCCATACATAAGCCACATTCATACATACATATATACACAAATGCATGCAGGCAAACATACATATATACAGTTAAACAATTTTCCAAATTCTATGTACAATGCGAATATCACAGTGTTAATAAACTAAAACTTAACCATCATCACAGCCCTTCCTCATTCTTATACCTCTGGAAAATCATTTTTTTGCACTTCTTAAACTGAGAAATGTTTGTGCTTTGCATGAGTTCCACATCCAAATCATTCCACAATTTCACTCCACAGATTGAAATACTCTTCGTAGTTGTACGAACAAAAAATGTCTTTAAATTAAACTTTCCTCTCAAATTAGAACCACCCTCCCTGTTATAGAACATTTTTGTGTATGTTACCTGGTAGTAAATTATTTCTTGCTTTATACATTATTTGTGCTTATTAAATTCTACTAGATCCATAAACTTCAAGGCATTTGACTTTAAAAACAGAGAGTTGGTGTGTCCATGAAATCCTACATTATTAACTATCCTTATGGCCCTTTTTTGCAGTATGCATAATGGATGTAGGGTGCTTTTGTAAGTGTTACCCCATACCTCCACACAGTAATTTAGATATGACAGTACAAGTGAACAATAAACAATGTACTGCGCTTTGTGATTCATAATGTGCCTTGTTCTTCCCAGGAATGCAATGCACCTTGCCAGCTTTGCTCGCACATGCTTTATATGAAGTTTCCAGCAGATTTAGTGGTTTAATATCACACCTCGAAATTTATCTTCATATACTCTTTCTATATCAACACCATCTACCCTCACTTGTACCTGAGTGTTTAATTTACAATTTCCAAACAACATAATCTCTTGTTTTGTTCAAATTTAATGATCATTTGTTTATGTCAAACCACCTTTTAAATTTTCTCATTTCTGATATGATCTCCAAAAGCTGCTGTCAATTCTCCCCAGAGCAAAATATATATTAATAACTAATTAATATATATTAATAACTAAGTTACAGAGAAAGGTTGAACAAGTTAGGGTTTTATTCTTTGGAGCGCAGAAGGTTAAGGGGGGACTTGATAGAGGTTTTTAAAATGATGAGAGGGATAGACAGAGTTGACGTGGAAAAGCTTTTCCCACTGAGAGTAGGGAAGATTCAAACAAGGGGACATGACTTGAGAATTAAGGGACTGAAGTTTAGGGGTAACATGAGGGGGAACTTCTTTACTCAGAGAGTGGTAGCTGTGTGGAATGAGCTTCCAGTGAAGGTGGTGGAGGCAGGTTCGTTTTTATCATTTAAAAATAAATTGGATAGTTATATGGATGGGAAGGGAATGGAGGGTTATGGTCTGAGCGCAGGTATATGGGACTAGGGGGAGATTATGTGTTCGGCACGGACTAGAAGGGTCGAGATGGCCTGTTTCCGTGCTGTAATTGTTATATGATTATATGGTTATATGGTATTAGTATCGTCCGTAGTTACTGTCATAGAATTTCAATATTTTTGATACTCTACATATATAATTTGTAAACAGAATGAACAATTTTGGCCCTAATACTGACCCCGGAGGTACTCCACAAGTCATATCCAAGCATGTTGATTTATGCTCACCTATCTCCACAAACTGTTGCCTGTTACTTAAATTGCTTCTCAACCAATTCAACCTGATTTCCAATTTATCAAGTAATATATTATGATCAATGGTATCAAATGTTTTTTTAGATCTATAAATTCTCCCACTGTATACTTTTTTTGCCCATACGATTAGTAATTTCTTCTTTTAATTCGGTATATTCAAACATTTTCAAACTCAGTTTATCATATTCTGTCATCCTTGTTGTTTGTGGTTCATCATTATCTCCCGATGGAGATAAATAACTTATTTCAGAACTTATCATGGTCATATGTAGTGTATTTATTTAGTCCCTCGTTTTTCCATTACCTTGTTGTGTTCTTTTGGTCTCACTGGTATTTGTCCAATTCCTTCATGCCTCTGATGACCAGCACTTTAGCCTCTTCAGATGTTCCGTTCAACTTTTTGAAGACTTTGCAGTTCGCCGTCCATGTAGATTGAATCTTCCTCTGCGTTCTCAGGAAACATCCCTTTCTGGCAATGTCCACATTCCTTTTTGTCAGATGTTCAATCAAGTAGACATCTGATCCTTCAGTTTTTTCCCTTGCCTTAGCAGTGCGGTTTTATGCTTTCTGTTCGCAAACCTTATTATTATGGCCGGTTTGTCACTCTTGTTTTTCCGAGGGAGAGGGTGACATGCCTTGATGTTGTTATTGCCCACATCAATTCCTTTAAACTGGAGGAAAGCAGTCACCTATTGCTCCACAGAGTTTGAGACCAACTCGCTGAGTTCCCCACCTCGTTGTCACAGCCCGGGCGTATGACCGTGGTTTAGTCTCCAGCCCAGTGACTATGATGATGTTCATCCGTGTGTACAGCTCCAAATTAGCCACCCGGTTCTCCAGAAAGACCATCATTTATTCCTTCTCGGCGTTTTGTAGCCTCAGGGCCATGACCCCTTCCACGAAATCCAAAATACTTTTCTGCTGTAGTTTGATAGTAGAAACCTCCTCCGTCAGAAAGTATAGCGACTTTCTTATGTCGTCGACTTCTTCAGCTGCGGGATTCTTTTTTTTTTGTCCCATGCCGTTTTGTTAAAACAGAAGGCCAATTGTTTGTTAATTTCTGCAACTTGGTAAAGATATCCACCTCGCTTGAATCTAACGTTCTTTTTTGCAAATTTACATCAAATCCGTAATTATCTGTAATGTCTGTGTTGTTGTACTATTTACCACCTTCCCAGCCAATCCCAGGCCCAGACCACCGAAGCTGCCGGTGCCGCCAACCTTCACTGCCTCCCCGGGGCCACAACTGCCGATGCTGCTGACCTTCACTTCCTCTCCGGGACAGCTGCTGCCGGGTTTCACTTGAAGAATGGGACCGATCATCTAAAATCTTTTAAAAATCAATTTGTTCACAATTAAAAATTACTTTGCTTTCTTTAGGGATTTGCCAGAATGATCTCTGAGATAGGGAGGGAAAGAAGCCAGGAATGGGGTTCGGCCGGATTAGGAGGAGTCTTCCGAGTTGAATGGATAAGAAAGGAAAGCCTTCCTTTCCAATATGCCCACCATCTCCTCAACCCATGGAATGATAATAAGAAAGTACAAATAAGCAGAGATGGACAGGTATGATTTAATATTAAGCATATGTTTGGTACGTGATTTCTTTCAGGAAAGCACATACAAAATTAAATGTATCCATTTGTATGTTTAGATCAATATTTTATTCTCAAAGACAAATGTTTTACTTTGCATATTTTCGCTGTAGTAAGATGTAAGATTGCATTCTTGTGAAACAGGTTAATGCGTGACCATTTTTGATGTGACGTCAACTTATGGAACTGAATTCACCTAAACCTGGGAGCACTACATAAAAACATAGAAAATAGGTGCAGGAGTAGGCCATTCGGCCCTTCGAGCCTGCACCGCGATTCAATATGATCATGGCTGATCATCCAACTCAGTATCCTGTACCTGCCTTCTCTCCATACCCCTGATCCCTTTAGCCACAAGGGCCACATCTAACCCCCTCTTAAATATAGCCAATGAACTGGCCTCAACTACCTTCTGTGGCAGAGAATTCCAGAGATTCACCTGTGTGAAAAATGTTTTCCTCATCTCGGTCCTAAAAGATTTCCCCCTTATCCTTAAACTGTGACCCCTTGTTCTGGACTTCCCCAACATCGGGAACACTACTTAAGAATATGCAACTATTTGTCGCATTTAACCTTGCATTTTAGTCGGATTTCTTGAATAGGTGCTATTTGATGTCTCAATTTTTCTTTGAACTGATCTTTTATGGATCAAGAGTGGATCAAATTCGTATCGCAGAAGTATTCCTTTCATAATAAATCCCACGGCATAATTTCTGGTACTGTGGAGAGATTACTGACTGCAGCAAATCTTTCTTTCAACACTATAACAATAGAAGCCAATTTGAAACCAATCTTTGATGCATTGGCATGTGGCATATATATACTTTTACTGGGTAAGGAGACTAAAACTATACATAATATTCCAAGAGCGATCTTCCCAAGGCATAATACACTTTATAGTAAGGCACCCTTACTACAATATTCAAATGCTCTAGTAATAAAGACTAAAACGGCATTTGCCTTCTCGGTCATTTGCTACACTTGCACGATGGCTTTAGTGATTTGTGTCAAGCATACCCTTTGAATATCAACACTACCTAATCTATTACAATTTAACAAATACTCTACTTGTCTTGTTACTTTCGCTGAAATGGAAAACCTCTTTCAACCCGTTTCATCTGCCATGTTTTTTTGCCCACTCACTGAGCTTGTCCATATCTTCTTGAAGCCTTTTAACATCCTCCTCTGTATTTACAATACCTCCAAATTTAGTACCTAGCATGTTTCTAGTTGACGTAGATTATAAAAAAACTGGGACCCAAGCATTGACCCTTGTGCTTCACTTGTCATAATCAGCTATCCTGAGGATGATTGTTTATTCTCCTCTGCTTTCTGTCCAACACCAATATTCAATCCGCATCAGTATATTGCCAACAATTCCATCTGCTCTTATGCTAGCTATCAACAAACACACTATATCCACTGTTTTCTCACATCCTCAAGAAACTGCAACAGATGAAATATTTTTTTTTTTTCCATAAATTTAACATGTCTCCACTTAACCCTATTACTCAAGATGTTCTGTTATCAATTCTTTCATTATAGTGTCCAGCAATTTTCCTGCAACTGCCATTAAGCTAAAAGATTGGTGATTTCCTGTTTTCCCTTTTTCTGCTTTCTTAAATAAGGGTGTCACATTTTGCTACTCTCAAATGCATAGGAGCAATTCCAAAATAACTGAAAAAAGTTTGACAAACAATACAGCAAGATATAGACAAGTTCAAAGGTTTCAAAGGTCTTTTATTGTGTACCAATTAAGGTACAGGGATATGCAAATTACCATACAGCCATACTAAAAAAAGCAACAAAACCCACGACTACATAAAAGTTAACTTTAACATCCACCACAGCGGATTCCCCACATTACTCACTGTGATGGAAGGCAATAAAGTCCAATCTTCTTCCTCCTTATTCTCCCGCGGTCGGGGCACTCGAACCACCCTGCGTCAGTGCGATCGAAGCTCCTGCGGCTTGGAGCTCCCAAAGTCGGTTTCTAACCAGAGATCGCGAGCTCCACGATGGTAAGTCCGCAGGCTCCCGCGGTTGGAGCTCCCGAAGTCGGTCTCCAACAAAGGCGTCCAACTCCTCGATGTTAGTGCGAACAGAAATACGATACGGGAAAAAAAATCACATATCTCCCCCACCCCCCACATAAAACAAGCTAAAGAACACTAAAAACATACAATTAACACATACCATTCGAACAACAAAGAAGGATGGGACAGACAGACTGTTGGCGAGGCAGCCATTGCTGGCGCCACCTGGTGGTTCATTGGAGGTTTGGATGGAGAAATGACAGGTGGAGTTTAATTCAGACAAGTATGACGCAATGCATTTTGGAAAATCAAATGCTATGGAACATAGGAAACATAGAAAATAGGTGCAGGAGGAGGCCATTCGGCCCTTCGAGCCAGCACCGCCATTCATTGTGATCATGACTGATCGTCCCCAATTAATAACCCGTGCCTGCCTTCGCCCCATATTCCTTGATCCCACTAGCCCCTAGAGCTCTATCTAACTCTCTCTTAAATCCATCCATTGATTGGTCTCCACTGCCCTCTGTGGCAGGGAATTCCACAAATTCACAACTCTCTGGGGAGGTGCAACGAGACCTTGTGTACTTGTACAACAGTCATTGAAAGTAAGAATGCAGGTACAGCAGGCACTGAAGAAAGCTAATGATATGTTGGCCTTCATTGCGAGAGGCTTTGAGTTTAGGAGCAAGGAGGTCCTACTGCAGTTGTACAGGGCCTGGTGAGACCGCACCTGGAGTATTGTGTGCAATTTTGGTATCATAATTTGAGGAAGGACATTCTTGTTATTGAGGGAGTGCAGCGTAGGTTCACCAGTTTAACTACTGGGATGGCGGAACTGCCATATTATGAAAGAATGGGTCGACTGGGCATATTCATTTTTCCTGCATCTAGCTTGTCCAGCCCTTTTATAATTTTACATGTTTCTATAAGATCGCCCCTCATCCTTCTAAACTCCAGTGAATACAAGCCTAGTCTTTTCAATCTTCCCTATATGACAGTCCTGCCATGAAAGAATGGGTCGACTGGGCTTGTATTCACTGGAATTTAGAAGGATGAGAGGTTATCTTATAGAAACATATATATATATATATATATAAAGTATTGGACAGGCTAGATGCAGGAAAATTGGACAATGTTGATGCAGTCCAAAATGCAGGGGTCACAGTTTAAGAATAAGGGGTAGGCCATTTAGGACTGAGATGAGGAAAAACTTCTTCACCCAGAGAGTTGTGAATCTGGAATTATCTGCCACAGAAGGCAGTGGAGGCCAAGTCACTGGATGTTTTCAAGAGTTAGATTTAGCTATTAGGGCTAAAGAATCGAGGGATATGGGGAAAAAGCAGGAACGGGGTACTGATTTTAGATGATCAGCCATAATCATATTGAATGGTGGTGGTGGCCTCAAGAGCCAAATAGCATACTCCTGCATCTATGTTTCGATGTTAAAATATTTTGTTTTTGCAACCTACTCAGATATCTTTAAATTATTAAGCCCATTAAGTCCATTATCATGTCTTTCAATGTATTCTTCCAATCAACCACAGCCAACTCTCCTTTAATTCTTTTCTAATTTATTTTATTTTATTTAAATTTGTCCATATTTTCCATTGATCTATGTCACTTTCAAACTCTGTCAGATTCACTAAAATGGTTGCTCTGCTCGAAAAAATTATTGACAATAAGATTATTCTTGAACACTTCTTCATTGTTAAAAAAATGACACACCAATATTACCACTACTATATGGTGGTTTATAAGTAACCCCTACCACTGTTTCCTGCCCTGAGCTGCTTTGAGCCCAATCTAAATTGATTCTAATTCTGCATCATGGTCTATCAAAGCACAATCATTTTTTGCATACCTAGATCTTCTCCTGTATTAATAATATTGTGCCATCCAAACCATTTTCTAATGCTGGACTACTTAGTTCCTAACTTTGGATACACAACAGTTGCCTTTCTGTGTTAACAAATGGAAATTACTTATTTGACCATTGGGACCCTCCTTCAGTCTGAAATATTAATGTTCATATAGCTCCACAAATGCTGCCTGACCTGCTGAGTTCCTCCAGATGTTTTTTACAGTCAGTTGGGATAGCTTTAAATGGGCTGAAGGGCCTACTTCTATTGGCAATTACAACTTGGTTACTTTGATTTGTGTCATTGATTATGTAATTTACGAGTGCTATGTCTTTACTGATGCTACTTTAACAATAATGTTTAGAGCCCCCTTTGGTGCTTGACTGATTTTGTTATTCATTTATTTTACTGTCTTACTCATGAAAAGTTGTGTTTGAAATTGGTTCATGGATGGTTTTCTTCAAATCGATATGTTTTAATTGTGATTGGCAAATGTTAATGCTTATTAAACTTATCAATAACCTTGTACACCCATTCCAGGATTCTCAAAAGAGATGCATTTTATGCAAAATGTTTTGTTAAGACAATCTTTGTGATTCCAAAGTCCTAATGAAATGCAGTATTGATATTTTCATATTTATTCCAGTTTGTTCCTGCTCTTCCTTAAGGCGAAAAGTAGATTTAGTAATCAAATTGCCAATGCCACTATAGCAACCTTATCCGATATAATAAATAGATGACATTTAAATGCACAAAATATTTATCAGAGTGGCTATTATGTATAAAAATATTTAATATACTTGCATGATGTATTAGTGAAAGTTTAATGATAAATCAATTTTTACTGGGCAAAATCTTAGGCCATTTTGTAAAAAAAGAATGTGGATTCCATTCCCCTCCGTAAAATATGTTAATTTAAATAATTTTTTTAATGTTTTTTTCAGCTTTAGTGTGTGCACAGTGCAGCCTTCATTTTGTGCTCGTAAATATTTTCTAAAATTTGCCTTTCACTTCCTGGTGTAAAATTTCAATGTAATTGGTCTTCAGCCAACTTGGAACATAGTTGCTGGATAGGACACTTAAGGACCTGTCCCATTTACGCGATTTTTTCGGCGACAGCCGGAAAATAGGCTGTCGCCACATGGTCGCGGGGTGACGCCTGTATTGCCGTGAGTTGTCTCATCAAGTGTCGTAACTTTTTTCTTGTCGCCGCTGGATTTTGAAATGTTCAAAACCTTTTGACGACGGTGGGCTTGATGTTGCCTGTCTTCTCCTGTCGTAGGTGCTGTCGTAGGTTGTCGCCAGGTGATGTAGGTTTCGCCAGGTGCTGACTTCAGTGAATTCCATTGGCGACTACCTACATCAACCGGCGACAGGAACCAGCGACTGAATTGTCTTCAGTTGTTGCCGACAGGGTCCTAGCTTGTCATATCTTGTTCCAGGTGGACGCAAGTTGACTTTGGTTGTCGTAAGTTGTCGCCTGTGTGGCCAAAGGTTGTCGTAGGTGTGGTCGTTGGTGGACGTCCCAAGTCGAGAGGAATTGTGTCGCCTGTTGACGTAGCTTGTCGTAGCTTGACGTCGGCTAGGTGGTAGCTTGTCGTCGACATTGTCGGAAGGTGGATCCAGAGAAGCCGGTTTTTTAGCGTCCCGCTACGACTGTGACTGTCACCGGCAGTCGCCTAAAAATCGCCTAAGTGGGACAGGCCCTTTATGATCATGATGCAACTGATGTTGGCGAAAGGGAAGTCTGCTCTACAAATACTGCTAGATCTTCAAAGTAATTGAGCAGTACCTAATCGCAGAATTTAGCCCAATTTTTTGTGAACTGTGGAGATCTTGATTTTTTACTTTTCTGTCATTTGTCTTTCTTTCCTTAGTGGAGGGAGTCAGCACAGAACTGTCTTCAAGGCCTTGGAGCGCTCCAGAGAAATTTCCACAGTTTAATCAATGACCAAACCATTCATGTGAGGCCAAGTTTGAATGCTCAGATCAATCTCATGATCAGTTTACTGTTTCTCACCACATTTGTACGCTGTTAGTGTATGACTGAAGTTTGAATGGGAAGCAGGTTGGGATGGTAGGAACAGGGTAGGTATACAATGGGTGAGGTAGATAAGTAGTCAGTAGGTCACATTCAAGTGATGTTTGTACCTTTCACTAAATATGCTTCTTTTTAGATGCATCAGTTTATTTAAGATGGGTGGTTAGTTTCAAGACATCATAAGGCTGGACTTTTTTTTGTTTTTGTCCTATGCAGGAGTTAGAGCCACAGGTTGGAGAACAATTGCTGCAGCTTTGGGAACGCATTCCCGTAGGAGGAAAACTACCACAGACAGATAGCAGACTTGGCATCTTTGGAGAGGTAATTCTGCTGACTAAAAGTTAATTTCTAAATTTCCTGGAATAGATGATGAATTTTATGACGATGCTTGATTTTTCAATCAATAGCATTACGGTTCTAATACGCACTAACAAAGATTACTACACACATTACACAGTTTAGCAATATAATATGTTCCCAACCCATTTAAATGTTGATGCAAATATAATCCTGGAGTCAGTAAAATGTTACATATTGTGATCTAATCATATTATATTCATTAAAAACGTCAGACTTTGCTGGTGAAGTAATAGAAACATTGTGAATGGGGTTATAGTTCTATTGTATTCACATCATACACATTTTCTCCAGCTTTATTTGGAAGACAAGATTTAGCAAAATAATACTGTACCAATGTCTTAAAACATTATAGAATTTTGGAGCACATACACTACAGGTACTATATTACCATGTATTAGTATCTAGATAAAGCAGATTTTGTATTACTTAGGTGGCTGATGGTTGCTGGTAAAATGCAGCATACTTCAATATATTTGTAAATCAAGCACGTTTCCCCCCCCCATCATTCCAAAAGGTACTGTTTTTTTAGTTTTCATCGGTGCAAGAAGTCTAGCTCTGACTCTTTGTTAATCTGCCTAGTTTGATTGATTTGTTGTGATTTATTCATAACATTTTCTGGTATTTATTATCTTACTGGTCAAAGCATTTTTTTCCCAGTTTTAGAAATATTGCAATTGGCTAGATATCCAGAATAAAACTGCTGTTGAACATCAATAGTTTTACAATCAGCACCTTGGTCTTGATGCTAGGACTAATTTTTGATTCTACTGACTTAATTTCAGATTAATTACATTTTCCTTAAGATTTTTAAACCAGAATTATCACTGTGAACATTAGTTTCAGACATGTTATGACACTATTAAACCAATTTATTTCTTTAGTCCTAGATCATTGTTAATTGGCCTAAATATGACACTTATTAATATGGTATTCAAAATAGATTATATTTCAATATTAAGTCTATCCTTCAAATGTTTTGTTGTCTTCAACTGAATATGCACATTTTCAATGTTTCATTGCATTTGTTTAAATAGACAATAGGTGCAGGAGTAGGCCATTCTGGCCCTTCGAGCCAGCACCGCCATTCAATGTGATCATGGCTGATCATCCCCAATCAGTACCCCATTCCTGCCTTCTCCCCATATCCCCTGACTACGCTATTTTTTAACAAATCTATGCAGAGATTGGTGCAGAGATGTTTGCATCATCTTTAGCCCCAGGTAAAGTTCTGGAAGACTGGAGAGTGGCGGATGTTGTACCGTTATGTAAGAAGGGTAGCAAGGACAGGGAACTGCAGGCCAATGTGCCTGACTTCAGTGGTGGGAGAGTTGTTGGAGGTGATATTGAGGGACAGGAACTGCCAGCATTTAGAAAGGCATGGACTGAGTAGGGATAGTCAGCATGACTGTGTGGGAAATCAAATATCTCAAATAGAAACATAGAAAATTGCAGGAGTAGGTCATTAGGCCCTTCGAGCCAGCACCGCCATTCATTGTGATCATGGCTGATCGGCCCCAATCAATAACCCGTGCCTACCTTCTCCCCATATCCCTTGATTTCTCTAGCCCATAGACTTCTTAACTCTCTCTTAAATCCATCCAGCGATTTGGCCTCCACTGCAGTCTGTGCCAGGGAATTCCACAGATTCACAACTCTCTGGGTGAAAATGTTTTTTCTCACCTCAGTCTTAAATGGCCTCCCCTTTATTCTAGACTGTGGCCCCTGGTTCTGGACTCGCCTGACATTGGGAAAATTTTTCTTGCATCTAGCTTGTCCAGTCCTTATATAATTTTATATGTTTCTATAAGATCGCCCCTCATCCTTCTAAACTCCAGTGAATACAAGCCTAGTCTTTTCAATCTTTCCTCAATTGACAGTCCCGCCATGCCAGGGATCAATCTCGTGAACCTACACTGCACTGTCTCAATCACAAGGATGTCTTTCCTCAATTTAGGACCAAAACTGTACACAATACTCCAGATGTGGTATTACCAGAGCCCTTTCCAACTGCAGAAGAACCTCTTTACTCCTATACTGAAATCCTCTTGTTATGAAGGCCAACATTCCATTAGCTTTCTTCACTGCCTGCTGTACCTGCTGAAACCTGCACGCCATCTTTCAGTGACTGGTGTACAAGGACACCCAGATCTCGCTGCACCTCCCCCTTACCTAACCTAACCCCACCTGAAGAAGGGTTTCGGCCCTAAACGTTGCCTATTTCCTTCGCTCCATAGATGCTGCCGCACCCGCTGAGTTTCTCCAGCAATTTTGTCTCCCATTGAGATAATAATCTGCCCCCTTGTTTTTGCCATCAAAGTGGATAACCTCACATTTATCTATATTATACTGCATCTGCCACGCATCTGACCACTCACTCAACCTGTCCAGGTCACCCTGCAACCTCCTAACATCCTCTTCACAGTTCACACTGCCACCCAACTTTATGTCATCCACAAACTTGCTAGCGTTGCTCCTAATTCCCTCTTCCAAATCATTAATATATATGGTAAACAGTTGCCACCCCAATGCCGAGCCTTGCGGCACTCCACTCGCCAATGCTTGCCATTCGGAAAAAGACCGTTCACTCCTACTCTTTGCTTCCTGCCAACCATTTTTCTATCCATGTCAACACCCTACCCCCAATACCATGTCCTCTAATTTTAGTCACCAGTCTCCCATGCGGGACCTTATCAAAGTCTTTCTGAAAGACTAGATACACTACATCCACTGGCTCCCCTTCATTCATTTTACTTGTCACTTCCTCAAAAAATTACTTTCATAGGCTGATGTACCAGAACCCCCAGATCCTGTTGTACTTCCCCTTTTCCCAACTTGACGCCACTTAGATAACCATATAATATAACCATATATGTATTCTCCCGTATTCTCCCGCCGAACACGTATTCTCCCCTAGTCCCATCTACCTGCACTCAGACCATAACCCTCCATTCCTTTCCCGTCCATATAACTATCCAATTTATTTTTAAATGATAAAATCGAACCTGCCTCCACCACCTTCACTGGAAGCTCATTCCACACAGCTACCACTCTCTGAGTAAAGAGGTTCCCCTCATGTTACCCCTAAACTTATGTCCCTTAATTCTCAAGTCATGTCCTCGTGTTTGAATCTTCCCTACTCTCAGTGGGAAAAGCTTATCCACGTCAACTCTGTCTATCCCTCTCATCATTTTAAAGACCTCCAAGTCCCCCCTTAACCTTCTGCGCTCCAAAGAATAAAGACCTAACTTGTTCAACCTTTCTCTGTAACTTAGTTGCTGAAACCCAGGCAACATTCTAGTAAATCTCCTCTGTACTCTCTCTATTTTGTTAACATCCTTCCTATAATTAGGCGACCAAAATTGTTCACCATACTCCAGAATTGGCCTCACCAATGCCTTGTACAATTTTAACATTACATCCCAACTTCTATACTCAATGCTCTGATTTATAAAGGCCAGCACACCAAAAGCTTTCTTTACCACCCTATCTACATGAGATTCCACCTTCAGGGAACTGTGCACAGTTATTCCTAGATCCCTCTGTTCAACTGCATTCCTCAATTCGCTACCATTTAACATGTACGTCCTATTTTGATTTGTCCTGCCAAGATGTAGCACCTCACACTTATCAGCATTAAACTCCATCTGCCATCTTTCAGCCCACTCTTCCAACTGGCCTAAATCTCTCTGTAGACTTTGAAAATCTACTTCATTATCCACAACACCACCCATCTTAGTATCATCTGCATACTTACTAATCCAATTTACCACACCATCATCCAGATCATTGATGTACATGACAAACAACAGTGGACCCAACACAGATCCCTGTGGCACCCCACTAGTCACTGGCCTCCAACCTGACAAACAGCCATCCACTATTACTCTCTGGCATCTCCCATTTTGCTACTCCACCATTAATACCCAACAATTGAACCTTCTTAACCAACCTTCCATGAGGAACCTTGTCAAAGGCCTTACTGAAGTCCATATATACAACATCCACTGCTTTACCCTCATCAATTTCCTGAGTAACCTCTTCAAAAAATTCAAGAAGATTAGTCAAACATGACCATCCAGGCACAAATCCATGTTGACTGTTCCGAATCAGACCCTGTTTATCCAGATGCTTATATATATTATCTCTAAGTATCCTTTCCATTAATTTGCCCACCACTGACGTCAAACTAACAGGTCTATAATTGCTAGGTTTACTCTTAGAACCCTTTTTAAACAATGGAACAACATGCGCAGTACGCCAATCCTCCGGCACTATTCCCGTTTCTAATGACATTTGAAATATTTCTGTCATAGCCCCTGCTATTTCTACACTAACTTCCCTCAATGTCCTAGGGAATATCCTGTCCGTACCTGGAGACATATCCACTTGTATATTTTTCAAAAGTGTCAGTACTTCCTCTTCTTTGAATCTCATAGTTTCCATAGCTACTCTACTTGTTTCCCTTACCTCACATAATTCAATATCCTTTTCCTTGGTGAATACCGAAGAAAAGAAATTGTTCAATATCTCCCCCATCTCTTTTGGTTCTGCAGATAGCTGTCCACTCTGACTCTCTAATGGACCAATTTTATCCCTTGTTATCCTTTTGCTATTAATATAGCTGTAGAAACCCTTTGGATTTACTTTCACCTTACTTGCCAAAGCAACTTCATATCTTCTTTTAGCTTTTCTAATTTCTTTCTTAAGATTATTTTTACATTCTTTATAATCCTCAAGCACCTCATTTTCTCCATGCTGCCTATAATTATTGTAGATCTCTCTTTTTCCGAACCGTGTCTAATTTCCCTTGAAAACCATGGCTCTTTCCAATTTTTACTATTTCCTTTCAACCGAACAGGGACATAAAGATTCTGTACTCTTAAAATTTCAACTTTAAATGTCCTTCATTTCTCTTCCACATCTTTCCCATAACACAAAATGTCCCAATTCATCACTTTTAAATCCTTTCGCATCTCCTCAAAGTTAGCCTTTCTCCAATCAAAAATCTCAACCCTAGGTCCAGTTCTGACCCTCTCCATAATTATATTGAAACTAATGGTATTGTGATCACTGGACCCCGAACTGTTCCCCAACGCATACCTCTGCCACCTGATCTGTCTCATTTCCTAACAGGAGGTCCAGCACCGCCCCTTCTCTAGTAGGTACCTCTATGTATTGCTGCAAAAAACTATCCTGCACACATTTTACAAACTCCTAAACCATCCAGCCCATTTACAGAATGTGTTTCCCAGTCTATCTGCCTTCCTGTTTTTGCTACCAAAGTGGATAACCTCACATTTACCCTGCATTCTCATAGCATCCTCCTCACAGTTCACACTGCCACCCAGCTTTGTGCCATCTGCAAATTTGCTAATGTTACTTTGAATCCCTTCATCCAAATCATTGATGTATATTGTAAATAGCTGTGGTCCCAGCATCGAGCCTTGCGGCACCCCACTAGTCACTGCCTGCCATTCTGAAAGGGACCCGTTAATCCCTACTCTTTGTTTCCTGTCTGCCGACCAAATTTCTATCCATGTCAGCACTCTACCCCCAATACCATGTGCCCTAATTTTGCCCAAAATCTCCTATGTGGGACCTTATCAAATGCTTTCTGAAAGTCCAGGTACACTACATCCAATGGCTCTCCCTTGTCTATTTTCCTAGTTACATCTTCAAAAAATTCCAGAAGATTAGTCGAGAATGATTTCCCCTTCATAAATGACTCGGACTGATCCTGTTACTGCTATCCAAATATTCGGTTCTCATCTTTTATAAGTGACTCCAGCATCTTCCCCACCACCGATGCTCGGCTAACTGGTCTATAATTCCCTGTTTTCTCTCTGCCGCCTTTCTTAAAAAGTGGGATAACATTAGCTACCCTCCAATCTACAGGAACTGATCCTGAATCTATAGAACATTGGAAAATTCTCACCAATGCATTCATGATTTCTAGAGCCACTTCCTTAAGTACCCTGGAATGCAGACCATCAGGCCCTGGGGATTTATCAGCCTTCAGTCCCATCAGTCTATCCAACACCATTTCCTGCCTAATGTGGATTTCCTTCAGTTCCTCCGTCACCCCAGATCCTCTGGCCACTACTATATCAGGAAGATTGTGTCCTCCTTAGTGAAGACAAAGTACCTGTTCAACTCATCTGCCATTTCCTTGTCCCCCATAATAAATTCACCGTTTTCGGTCTTCAAGGGTCCAACTTTGGTCTTAACTAATTTTTTCCTCTTCACATACCTAAAGAAGCTTTTACTATCCTGCTTTATATTGTTGGCTAGCTTACCTTCGTACCGTTGCATAAGAATGTAATTGGATTATCCTTGGCAATGTGAATTGGCAACAGGAGGTGCAACTCCAGAGCAAACAAAATCATGGGAGACCCCTTCCACCCCTGCAACGGACTGTTCCAGCTGCTACGGTCAGGCAAACGCCTCCGTTGCCATGCGGTGAGAACAGAGAGGTTGAGAAGGAGTTTCTTCCCAGAGGCAATTCGGACTGTAAACGCCTATCTCACCAGGGACTAACTCTACAGAACGTTTTCCCTTCCGCTATTTATTATGTAAAAGAATATGTGTGTTATGATTGTGTTTATAATTTGTTTGGTTGTTTTGTTGTTTGTCTTTTGCACAAAAGTCCGCGAGCATTGCCACTTTCATTTCACTGCACATCTCGTATGTGTATGTGACAAATAAACTTGACTTGACTTGACTTGACTTGAATAGAAATTACTAATGTCCTTTTCTCATATTTCAGTGCTAGAGATTCTTCGATTCTCTGCAGTTCATTTTACAGCAACTCTGGAAACTGCATTTTCTGACACATTTGACTTTTCATCACTGAAGATGTACTGGAAACAAACTCCTATTCCTCCGAATAAAATTTTGAAAACATGGTGAAGTTCTGTGAGAACAGGTTATGTTTTAAAAACAGACAAAGGATTGGTGAGGCATGAGAGAGAGATGGAAAGAAAATGTTGGGTTTAATATTTGTCTGATCTGTAAAAATTAAGAAAAGCAGTTACATCTTGTTCCACTGTGTTATGTGGCTTTCTAAACTGTGAAGAAATTATTTCCACAGGATTATATGTGAAATACTCTTAGACTGCTTTAAGCAAATATTCATTGGGATCCTTTCCTTACCTAAGTATTTGTGTTGCTGGCTCAAATTGGTTGTAATGTTTCCTTTCGAAAGTAACTCAGTGGAGCTAATGGCTGAGATTTGGTTTCATCTTAGTTAAGTTTTTGGCTTCATGTTTAAGTTTCAGTTCAATCTATCTGGAAAATATACCTATGTAAGCTATATTTAAATTAAACCTTTTGTCGAATTTAAATAGTCTTTTATGTTGCATTTTACCACATTGCAACACAATCACCACCTACCTAGTCACACATTAACTTTATTACAACTGAATTTATCAAATATAATTGGTACCAGAGAGAATATATTTATAAAAAAATATTGCTTCATCTGGTGAAACATGATGCACAGGGATTGAAACAGTGGAGGATTCTTCCTGTTCGGAAATATTGAAAGTTATATTACCAACAATATAATTTCAAAATATTGTGCCAGGATTAAAGGTTAGCGTTTCTGCATTACCATAAGCCAAGGGTCCAGTTAAAAATTGGATGTAAAGTTTTAGTTACTAAGATATATAAGAAGATTGTTAGTTAAGATGGTAGCCAAATTGAAAACCATTAAATAGAACTTTACGCTTTGAAATCTGTTTGTGCAGAAAGTAGCTTGCTCTTCAGTGTATTGATTGTCTTAAAAGCTTTGGTAAACTTGCAAGAAAGTGTCAAAATTGTAATGTTAATCTATTATGTTGTCTGATGTTTATCGTTGACCATAATGTAATTTAGTTTGAGTTGTTGGCTTAATTTTAAACCATGTTCACAAATACGTCTGGTAGATGTGAACTATTCAGCACTTTGAGGCTTGAAATCAAAATTTAAATACAAACCAGTGATCTATTTATTAAGATGCGTACAATGCAGTCTACATTTTTGGTGGGAAATGAATGGTATGATTTTTCATATGACATTAATGAGCATTTTGTGACAAGTGGATGCGTCAATTTCTTTGAAATATTCCTCATAATAGACTAATTTTATGATCTTGTGTCATTCCATTATAATCACCAGAAGTGACCGACTTAAAATTGCCCTTTTGCAGGCCGAAGTCTATGTGTCCTTGACTGAACAGCTAACCCTTCAGGAAAAAAAGTAAACTTTGTTGTAGTATTTTATTATTCAGCATTTGTATAAACATAATTCAGGATTAAAATGAACATTTGACTCTTCGTGCTAAAACTTTTACGTAATGCAGAAAGCATGAACTGATTTGTCGAAATATTTCATCATATGTTTGTAAAATGTAATTTAGCATCAGGAAATGTAACAGTAGATTCTTCATTAGCTGCTGTTGAATGGAAGTGCATCCATTCACATGGGGGAAAAAGGTAACATTTTAACATGGATCTATTCTCAGGTCTCAGATACCTCAAATGGTTAAATCTTCAGCTTATGCAGAAACCATAGAAGCATAAGAAGACATTGTATAATATTGAAACAGATGAATATATTGAATGACAAAAAGAACAACTGTCATCTCTTTTTGTGAGGTAATGAGAGCGATGCTGAGATCAAGCAGTTTTAATCTAATTAAAAAAACAGATAAAACTTCACAACTAAACTATGAGTGGTGTGGGGAAATGGAACTGTTTATTGTAGCATGAAGCACACTTAAACTTAGTCAGACTCTCTTGATGTAACAGTTACATTTAATGAACATACTGTTGTTGCATTATCCAGCAAAATGCTCTTCCATTTAGTCAGCTGTCAGCCTTGTCTGTATGACAAAATAGCTTGTGATAAGTACAGAAAAAAATCTTGCAATCGTCAAATGATGATATATAAACAAAATTAAAGCAACGTTCCGTTCCCACTTGTCATTGAATGTGCTAATTGAAACATTGTAGACAATTTATGCTCAAAAACTTAGTTGTGTAGTATGCATTATAACTCTTGTGATGGCAGATGTGGAAAATAAGTAGAGGCCTTGTTCGAACAGAAAATTGTACATATTGCTGCAGTGTGCAGTTATTTCTGAAATTTGACAATGGATTTTTTAAATGAAGGAATATAATTCAAATAAACTAATTTGTTTCTATGTTATTGTGTAATGTCTGGTCTCATTGGTGAATGGAGTTTACATTGGAGTACAAACAGCTTTCTTTGAACAATCACTTCCAAATGGAGGATTCCTTTTGGAAAGATTTCCTTTGAAACATTTGTATGTTCATTTGTTTATTTACAACTAAATCCCATCCACCTATTTGCACGTACAGTGCTGTCCATAATGTTTGGGACAAAGACCCATCATTTATTTATTAGCCTCTGTACTCCACAATTTGAGATTTGTAATAGAAAAAATTACATGTGGTTAAAGTGCACATTGTCAGATTTTATTAAAGGCCATTTTTATGCATTTTGGTTTCACCATGTAGAAATTACAGCAGTGTTTATACATAGTCCCTCCATTTCAGGGCACCATAATGTTTGGGACACATGGCTTTACAGGTGTTTGTAATTGCTTATGTGTGTTTAATTGCCTCCTTAATGCAGGTATCAGAGAGCTCTCAGCACCTAGTCTTTCCTCCTGTCTTTCCATCACATTTGGAAACTTTTATTGCTGTTTATCAACATGAGAACAAAGTTGTGCCAATGAAAATCAAAGAAGCCATTATGAGTCTGAGAAACAAGAATAAAACTGAGACATGTCAAACCTTAGGCTTACCAAAATCAACTGTTTGGAACATCATTAAGAAGCACTGGTGAACTTACTAATCACAAAGGGACTGGCAGGCCAAGGAAGGCCTCCACAGCTGATGACAGAGGAATTCTCTCTATAATAAAGAAAAATCCCCAAATACCTGTCCGAAACACTCTTTGGGAGTCAGGTGTGGATTTGTCAATGACCACTGTTCGCAGAAGACTTCATGAACAGAAATACAGAGGCTACACTGCAAGATGCAAACCACTGGTTAGCCACAAAAATAGGATGGCCAGGTTACAGTTTGCCAAGAAGTACTTAAAAGAGCAACCACAGTTCTGGAAAAATGTCTTGTGGATAGATGAGACGCAGATTGACATATCAGAGTGATGGCAAGAGCAAAGTATGGAGGAGAGAAGGAACTGCCCAAGATCCAAAGCATACCACCTCATCTGTGAAACACAGTGGAGGGGGTGTTATGGCCTGGGCATGTATGGCTGCTGAAGGTACTGGCTCATTTATCTTCATTGATGATATAACTGCTGATGGTAGTAATATAATGAATTCTGAAGTGTATATACACATCCTATCTGCTCAAGTTCAAACAAATGCCTCAAAACACATTGGCCGGCGGGTCATTCCACATCAAGCCAATGATCCTAAACATACTGCCAAAGCAACAAAGGTAAAATATGGTCAATTCTTGAGTGGCCAAGTCAATCATCTGATCTGAACCCAATTGAGCATGCCTTTTATATGCTGAAGAGAAAACTGAACAGAATTAGCTCCCAAAACAAGCATAGGCTAAAGATGGCTGCAATACAGACCTGAGAGCATCACCAGAGAAGACACCCAGCAATTGGTGATGTCCATGAATCGCAGACTTCAAGCAATCATTGCATGCAAAGTATATGCAACAAAATACTAAACATGACTACTTTCATTTACATGACATTGCTGTGTCCCAAGCATTATGGTGCCCTGAAATGGGGGAGGGGGACTGTGTATAAACACTGCTGTAATTTCTACACAGTGAAACGAAAATGTATAAAAATGGCCTTTATTAAAATCTAACAATGTGCACTTTAACCACATGTGATTTTTTCATTTACAAATCTAAACTTGTTGAGTACAGAGGCAAATAAATAAATGATGGGTCTTTGTCCCAAACATTATGGAGGGCACTGTATATAAACTTTATTAATTGGTTATATAAATAATATTGTGTTTACATGTACCCCTTTACTATGAAATATTACTTCCCTCCAATTTTGTCAGTACATATTTATAACAGAAACTACCTATATTATCTGATAAGCTGTAAATATAGCTATCCGAGTGTGTGATTCAGTGTTTTCTCAGCTCTTCCGTCAGGCAAAGGAAAATATCTCCAGGAGGAACAACACTGAGAAAGCTTCAGCATTAATGTAATATCATTTAGCAACCTCTGCTGTTCATGGGTTAACCATAGGAGTCCAGCGATTAGTACCAAAGGAATCCACAACTCAAACCATCTGTACGTTCTCTGGAGTTTAGATGAATTATATTGAAGTATGTAAAATGCTGTTGGTGCTTGCAGAGTAGATTCTTGACATATCTTTCCTCTGGTGAGGAAATCTAGAAATGGGGAACATTCTCAAACAAGGGTGTCCATTTTAGACTAAGATGAAGGAATGTCTTCTGATCTATAGATCAGATTGTTTAGTAGGACTGGATGTTACAATCCCTAAGGTTTTTCACTACAATTGACATTTGATATATTTGGGGATGACCACTAGGTGATTTTGCTACCAATCAGACACATCTTCAGTTGTGTACCTCAACGTCACAGGGTGTTTCGGCCTTTTATCACAAGACACCCTCAGTCGAGGCAGGCCCACCGCAGGGTGATCAGACCTGGGTGTGTGTCTTATTGTTAGCCTCTAGATGGTCACGTGGCAGCCCAGACAGCATATTTTCTCTTCAGCCACAGCCAGTGACTGCTCCTTTCGGCGGCATTGGCAAGTTTTTTTATTGCCCTCCTTTGTGCCTGTGCTCTGACTCCTACTTCCCTCAGGAGCCTTACAGTGGAACTGGCTACAAAGCCCCTGCACCCCACCTCCACTGGACACATCCTTACACTCCAACCTCTCTCCTCTGCCTCTGCTGCAAGGTTTGAATATTGAAGCCTTTTTCTTTCATAAGCCTCGTCCACAGCCTCCTCCCAGGGGACCGTCAGCTCAATGATGAAAACACGCCGACAGGAGTTAGACCAGAGAACGAGGTCTGGTCGCAGGTTGGTAACTGCGATTTCAACTGGGAACGAAAGCCTCTGGCCTAGGTCAACACGCATTTCCCAGTCCCTGGCTGCGTTCAGTGGGTATGAGTTGAGAGGCGAGGGGTTAGTCCTCTGTTTCTCTCCTTCCCGGATGAAGGATGATATTTGCGGCAGTTTCGTTTGAGCCTCACTGAGGTTCAAATGACATGGAATAAATATTGAATTGAATGTTATCTGGGCATTGATAGGCATGGCGTTGGTGGTAACTCTTGCACTCGAGTTCAGCTGCCAAACACCTCAGTACCTGGTTGTGTCGCCAGGTGTATCTGCCTTGTGTTAGGCTGGTCTTGCAACCGACCAGGATGTGCTTGAGGTTTGCTGGAACTGCACATAGGGGGCAGGCTGGATCCTCTCCCAGCCAAAGATTTAGGTTTGTGGGAGAGGGAAGGACGTCATATGTGGCTCTGATAATGAAGCTCAACTTATTTGACTCCATAGTCCACAGCTCACTCCGTGTGACCTTCCTCCTCTCAACGCCATCCCACCTCATCCAGCGGCCTTGTTTGCTTGGGATATGGCTTTGGCACACCTGGCTGCTACTTCCTGGTGGCGCACCTCCTCCACCACCGGGTGCCGACATTCAGCTGGAGTAGCCTTTTGTCAGGTAGGTTTCATTGCTCCCAGGCCAAAGCCCCCTCGGCCTTGTTGGACATGGCCCACTATGTCCCGGTGTCGGAGGGCGGATTTTGCGTCCAGTACCATTGCTGCTGGAGTCCATTTCTTCCCTGTTGCTAGGGTTGGAGCGACACCTCTTACTACTGTGTCCCGGGATTCTGTTAGTGTCATGTCCAGCCTCACTTTTTTCACATTTGTATTCCTCCACCAGGCTTGAGATTGGCAGTGAGAGGGCTCCATTCCCAATGAGCTCTATGCTGCTGAGGCATCTCGGTAGCCCAAGCCACTTCCTCACTTGTTTTTTTGGTTGGCTCTGGAGTTGAAGGGTGTACATGAGGGGGGGGGGGGGGGGGGGGGGGGGCTCAGGGGGGACGGGGGTGTCAGCTCTGGGGAGTGGTCGAGACCCTTCTGCAGACAATCACAAGTACTCTCACCGACGAGAGTTCAGTTCAGTCTGAAGAAGGGTCTTCTCTCCAGAGTCACTGCCTGTCCCGATGAGTTACTCCAGCTTTATGTCTAACTTCAATTTCAAGAGTTAAATAAAAAATACAGAGTGCTGGAGGAACTCACCGTCTAGGCTGCATCTGTGGAGGGAATAGATTAGGAGTTGTTTCGGTCCAGGGTTCTTCTTCAATAGGAAGTAACTGCAGATCAAAGATACAAGAGCGGATACTAGTATCTTTCCTGCAGACCAGGCATAATTTTCTTCCGATTTAAATCTTAATTCCGATTTTATTGTTTTCCTATTTTCAATTTTTTGTGCCCGTTTATTTGGCGGCCAATCAACCAATGTCTCTAAGGGGGTTGCGACCAGCATCCCTTAAAATTCCCGTCCAATCAATAAATCGGTCTCCTCCGGTCCAAACAGCCGCCGTCTCCAAGGGCATTGTGTCCAATCACATAATTCCGCTGGTCACTCAGCGGTCAATCAGACAGTCTCCAAGGGGCCTTTTGATCAATCACCGACCTGCTTCCCTCATCGAAGCAGACGATGGCTGCAGCCAACACAGAGAGAGAGAGAGAGAGATGCAAGAAAACAGCTATGACATATAATACACAATAAACTATATTATAAATACACAATAAACAAGTTATGCATTCTTGTACTCTTACATGCGTATGACTGCACTTAAAAAAATCCCACCCTTTTTTCCCAACCTCAGCCTCACGGACCTGAGAATACCCCTAGTTCCTAGTTCCTAAAACCCATTTCCATCACTGCTGTGGACCTCTGATACATTGATGCAGACTTCAACAATGGAGCTGAATTCTAGAAATGAGGTGATAACTTGCTCTTGGCATCAAGGAGACCAAGTAAATGTGAAGTTAATAGAAATTGAAAATAAAACTCTCCACTGGTTAGATTCAGATCTTGCACAAAGGAAAATGGTTATAATTGACGGAGGCCCAACATTGCAGGATATCATTTTCAGAATTCTTCCCATATGTGCAACGATATTCAGGAGCGGATCGAAGAGAGGATCATGGCTGAAATTTGACCAGAAGTGCAGATTTATTGTCCAATTTATTTTACTTTCTCAGGAAATGAATCAGTTTATGTCTATATGCAGCTAAACTTGGACAACATCCAGGATTGAATGGAAAGTTGATAAATTATCTTCAAGTTACACCAGTGTCAGCAATGACCATTTTAAACAATGGAAGTGAAGGAAGTAATTGCTTTTCATAATTATTGTAATGGAACTGTTTGATTTATTCGAACTGAGCAAAAACTCACATTTCTATACTGTAATATGCTTTGTGGGGGTCTAATTTTATGTTAGTACACTCACCCATTGCGGATGTTAATACCAATAGGATTACAACACAAGGTTATTTTAGCGCTTCAGTGCCCTCACAACATATCACATTTCCCTTGCTTTGTATCCTGACACACATGTAATATATTTATTAAATAGTCTAAGTACAAGTCAAAACTGTAAAACTAATACTTCAATCATTCAGTTACCTTGACTTGACCCCATTATTAACCTTGAGTTTTAGTTCAACATGTATTTGTACAATAATCAAACTTGTTTCTGTACAAGAATCTGGGCTCCAACATCAAAGATGATCGCTGATTTAAATAGTTCCCCATCTACATGTTTGGCTGACACCATATGTACCAGTTTGGACTGCAGTAGCTCTTTGAACTTTAATGTAATTTCTGAGTGTAATCCATTCATTTAGTTTAGTTTAGTTTAGGGATACAGCGCGGATACATCATTCAACAGCAGTTGTACCTGGTCTGCTTATGTACAGATAATTCATTTCTCCAGCACATGTTTACAAAATGATCAATCTTTTTTCATGTTATATACGCAGTACGAAATTCACTCCAATGGAACATTGGTCTCCTCCCATAATTACAACATTCTGGCCTTAGCATTTATTTCACATGTGCTTGATACTTTGCTGTCATTCCAGAAATTTCCTTGTGTTTGCTGTATATATTTAGTTTAATTTAGATACAGCACGGAAATAGGCCATTCGGCCCACTGAGTCCGTGCCGACCAACGATACCCGCACGCTAATACTATCTCTCACACAGACACACACACACACACACTCACACACATGGAACAATTTACAATTATATCAAGCCAATTAGTTTACAAACCTGTACGTCATTGTACATACATTCTGCCCAGTTGATTGACTTCAAATACCTACGGCACACTGGCCACACTCTCATTTCACTATTCCATCAGGAAGAAGATACAGAAGAAGTCTGAAATTCGCGACCACCAGGTTCAGGAAGAGTTCTTCCGAGCAACCACCAGAGTCTTGAATATGACACAACACTAACCTTAACTACGAACTTCCATGGACTGTGCTTGGTCGCACTGAGGATTTGGGATTTTGTTGCACCAGTATTTTGGTCATTAATTTATTGAATTTTTGCTTGTCTGGAGACACAAAGAACTGCAGATGCTGTTTTACAAAAAAAGACACAGTCTGGAGTACATGGACAGGTGACCTTTCAGGTCTGGGCCCTTCAGAATTATGTTGGATTACTGTAAATGAGTGCTTGATCCTCTGTGAGGGTTTAGGCCCATTTTCCCTGATTGACTCTAAACATCATGCATTTCCACTAATAGCCAAGCAAACGGTAGTGCTGCTGCCTGAACATTGGATCTTGGACAAATGGCATGTTGGTCTTCATTGCGAGACGATTTGAGTATAGGAGCAAGGAGGTCCTACTGCAGTTGAACAGGGCCCTGGTGAGACCACACCTGGAGTATTTTGTGCAGTTTTGGTCTCTTAATTTGAGGAAGGACATTCTTGCTATTGAGTGAGTGCAGCGTAGGTTCGCCAGGTTAATTCCAAGGATGGCGGGGGACTGACATATGGAAGAATGGGTCGACTGGGCTTATATTCACTGGATTTTAGAAAGGATGAGAGGGGAACTCATAGAAACATCTAAAATTCTTAAGGGATTGGACAGGCTAGATGCGGGAAAAATGTTCCGGATGTTGGGGGAGTCCAGGGAACACAGTTTGAGAATAAGCGATAGGCCATTTAGGACTGAGAAGAGGAAAACAAATCACCCAGAGAGTTGTGAATCTGTGGAATTCTCTGCCGCAGAAGGCAGTGGAGGCCAATTCACTGGATGTTTTCAAGAGAGAGTTAGATATAGCTCTTAGGGCTAAAGGAATCAAGGGTTATGGGGAGAAAGCAGGAACAGGGTACTGATCATGGTGCTGGCTCAAAGAGCAGAATGCCCTACTCCTGCACCTATTTTTTTTCTATGCGTATCTTTTCAAGCTTCATTTCCGTTCCATCAAACTAATTTGATTATCTTCCAGTTTCCTACAACATATATGTCAGGTAATACAAATGTTCCTGAAGCTATAAAGTTTGCAGTTAAGTTTTCCATTATCTGTCAAATAACCTGGCCAGCTCCAAGATATTCACCAAAAGTTGTGGTCACGCATCACCTTCAGGATATTGTGTAACCATCCAGTGGCATCCTTGACCTGGCATCAGAACATCCTTGTGTCAAATCAAGTAAAAGCAGGTACAAGTGCAAAGATAATCATACTTGCAGCAGCACCACAGGCACATGGACAGCACACAAAAACATCTTATACATAAATTGTACATAATAGTACAAAGAAAAAGCAAAAGTGCAAAAACAACAAGATGGCCGCAACAGTGCAGAATTAAAGAACAAACCATAGTAGTGCAAAAGATGGTCCATAGTGTTCCATTGCTGATGTAGGATTAGGATTTTGTAGCTCAGTTCAAGAGCCTGATCGTTGTAGGAAAGTAGCTGTTCCTGAACCTGGAAGTGTGGGACTTCTGTATCACCTGTCAAATGCTAGGAGCAAGAAGAGGGCATAGCCTAGTCAGTAGGAATCCTTGATGATGGTTTTGCTGAAATATCAGTCATTAACTATTGTGACCCCTCTCTCGCTCTTACAGTGAGCTGCATATTCTCTCATGATCCCATGCTTAGTCTGCACTCCTCTGCAGGACCATCACCAAAAGAAAATCTGTTAGTGAGGTGTATTCATGTTACCATGTTCAGTGAGGTTTGTTTTACATGGTTGCAGTTTTTTAATGTGGTTAAGTGTGTAAAGCAGCAAAAACAAAGCAGTGTAGAAATAGTCTGAATTGTAATAATGGTGTAAAGAAGGGTCCCAACCCAAAACATCAACCATCAACAGTTTCTTTTCTTCGGTATTCACCAAGGAGAAGGATATTGAATTATGTGAGGTAAGGGAAACAGAGTAGCTATGGGAACTATGAGGATCAAAGAAGAGGAAGTACTGACACTTTTGAGAAATATAAAAGTGGATAAGTCTCCAGGTCCGGACAGGATATTCCCTAGGACATTGAGGGAAGTTAGTGTAGAAATAGCAGGAGCTATGGCAGAAATATTTCAAATGTCCTTAGAAACGGGAATAGTGCCGGAGGATTGGCGTACTGCGCATGTTGTTCCATTGTTTAAAAAGGGGTCTAAGAGTAAACCTAGCAATTATAGACCTGTTAGTTTGACATCAGTGGTGGGCAAATTAATGGAAAGAATACTTAGAGATAATATATATAAGCATCTGGATAAACAGGGTCTGATTAGGAACAGTCAACATGGATTTGTGCCTGGAAGGTCATGTTTAACTAATCTTCTTGAATTTTTTGAAGATGTTACTTGGGAAATTGATGAGGGTAAAGCAGTGGATGTTGTGTATATGGACTTCAGTAAGGCCTTTGACAAGGTTCCTCGTGGAAGGTCGGTTAAGAAGGTTCAATGGTTGGGTATTAATGGTGGAGTAGCAAGATGGATTCAACAGTGGCTGAATGGGAGATGCCAGAACAGTAATGGTGGATGGTTGTTTGTCAGGTTGGAGGCCAGTGACGAGTGGGGTGCCACAGGGATCTGTGTTGGGTCCACTGTTGTTTGTCATGTACATCAATGATCTGGATGATGGTGTGGTAAATTGGATTAGTAAGTATGCAGATGATACTAAGATAGGTGGGGTTGCGGGTAATGAAGTAGAGTTTCAAAGTCTACAGAGAGATTTATGCCAGTTGGAAGAGTGGGCTGAAAGATGGCAGATGGAGTTTAATGATGATAAGTGTGAGGTGCTACATCTTGGCAGGACAAATCAAAATAGGACGTACATGGTAAATGGTAGGGAATTGAAGAATGTAGGTGAACAGAGGGATCTGGGAATAACTGTGCACAGTTCCCTGAAAGTGGAATCTCATGTAGATAGGGTGGTAAAGAAAGCTTTTGGTGTGCTGGCCTTTATAAATCAGAGCATTGAGTATAGAAGTTGGGAATGTAATGTTAAAATTGTACAAGGCATTGGTGAGGCCAATTCTGGAGTATGGTGTACAATTTTGGTCGCCTAATTATAGGAAGGATGTCAACAAAATAGAGAGGTACAGAGGAGATTTACTAGAATGTTGCCTGGGTTTCAGCAACTAAGTTACAGAGAAATGAACAAGTTAGGGCTTTATTGTTTGGAGCGGAGAAGGTTAAGGGGGACTTGATAGAGGTTTTTAAATGATGAGAGGGATAGACAGAGTTGATGTGGAAAAGCTTTTCCCACTGAGAGTAGGGAAGATTCAAACAAGGGGACATGACATGAGAAATAAGGGACTGAAGTTTAGGGGTAACATGAAGGGGAACTTCTTTACTCAGAGAGTGGAAGCTGTGTGGAGTGAGCTTCCAGTGTAGGTGGTGGAGGTAGATTCGTTTTGATCATTTAAAAATAAATTGGATAGTTAAATGGATGGGAAGGGAATGGAGGGTTATGGTCTGAGCGAATAATGGGACTAGGGGAGGAATGTGTTCGGCACGGACTAGAAGGGTCGAGATGGCCTGTTTCCGTGCTGTAATTGTTTATATGGTTAATATATGGTTATTCTTTCCCCACAAATGCTGCCTGACTCCAGCATTTTTGTTTTGTACTGTCAAAGTACCTCTCTTTCTGAGTTCAATGTGTTGTCATTTTACTCTGAATAGGCCATGTGTAGTCCATTTCTCTTTTGTCATAGATCTTAAATATTCTCATAATTAAAGAGGCAGCAGATATTTATTTAAAGCAATTCTCACTTAATTATGCCAGTATTTGAATCAATTTGGATGGAGCTAAGGAATAGCTAAAGGCAGAAAACCATGGCAGGAATGATTTATAGGCCACCAAATAGTTGCAATATTGGGCACAGCACAACTCAGGAAATAAGGGAGTTAGTCCTGCAAATCTGGAGGTCTTTAATATCCACTCAGACCAAGCAAGTCAAATCAGCAGTAAGAAAATGGAGGAATAATTCATGGAATCTGTACAAGGCGGATTTCCAGATCAATACATTGAGGAAGCGAGGGGACCTTTCAGAAAGCGTGGGGACCTTTTTCAAATGCATTCCAGACTTTATAAATGCTTGATCATCGAGCACAGTTTAACAGCTTAACAGTCTACCTATTCATTTATTGTGGATTATTACTGTGACAGGCTGATATTTGCATATGCTCACTGGCAGTAACTGGGGAGGGATTATTTTTGGTATTACATTTTTCTTTTATTATTGTCTTGTTATATGTTGGCATAAATTGTTTTTATTTATTATTTTTGTACACGCTGTCTGTAACAAATGGACAACTCTGCACTTTGTTATGTCCTGAAAACTAAATAAAAAAGATTTTGATTTAAAAAAAACATTGAGGAAGCATCCCGAGAAAAAGGCTATTTCAGATCTTGCTCTGTGCAGTGAGACTACTAGACCAAGCGGGACCCGTTGGGCCTCGTTCCCCAACGCAATATTCCACCATTCACCCGTTCCCCCAATGCAACCCGTTCCCCAAAGCAATATTCCATCACTCACCCACAGCCCCAACTGCGCACGCACGGCTCATTTCCCCTCATTCCCAACACTCCCTCCCCCTCTTCTTCACTCTTCCTCGTCTTTCCCCTCTTCTCCTCCCCTCCCCCACTTCCTCACCTCCTCCTCCCTCCTTTCCCCTACCCTCAGTCCCTCTCTCCCTCCATAACCCCTCTCCCCTCCCTACCACCCTCCTCTCCCTCTATCTCCCTGCTCCCCCACTCCTCACCTACCCGCTATCCCACTCCCCCACAAAACACAGTTTAAATAACACTAAACAACAATCCTCGCCCTCTCCTCTTCCCCTCCCCCACTCCTCCCCTCTCCTTACAACAATGTAACAAATCTCTCATTGCATTGGGAGTCCTGTCTTTGTTAACATTGTAACTTTTTTTTTGAAAAGAGCAATCTTTTATATAAATGAGATTCGGTATCCCATTGCGACATCATAAGCAGCTAACTGTCAGTGCAAATGCAAGTGAATTTTCTCAAAGTGGGGTTTTGTAAAGTTTAAAATGTGAATAACTTGTAAAATATACCATTAATCTGAACAAAATGATGAAAACACACAACAGGATAATGGTGAGTAAGGTGGTCCAAATATTGTAGCGCTATCGTGTACCGTTTTGACCTAATTTCAGGATCACACAGACAGACAGACAGAAAGACAGACAGACACAACAAACAAGGTGAGATTTTTAGTAATATATAGATGTAAAGGAGCCTTTTGGGAAGAGTGACTTCATGATAGAACAGGCAGAGCCACTGCAAGGACTGTGGGAAAACACCAGAATCTCGGATCCTGCTGCCCCTGAATACTGAGGGGCTGTACTGAATCGCAATAGCTTCTCAAACACCTCACAGAGGCAATGTTTAAAGAGGAAATGAATATGGCGTTGACATATTCTAACGGAATGTATTGAATTGATGATACGGTGATTGTAGAGGAAGTCTTGACTCAGATTACTTTACATTTTATGAATAAAGTATATTTTGTGGGGAGGCAACTGTACAAACACTGGAAAATGCATTTTCTTTGGTTTTAGTTGAGTTTGTTTTTCACATAACACTTTTCCAAGATTCTTACAAGAGTTAGGCTCAAAGTGCTGGAGTAACATCACAGATCAGGGAGCATCTCTGGAGAAAAATGGTTAAAAAGGATGGGTGACATTTGGGGTCGGGGTCCTTCTATTGAAGAATGGTCTTGGCACAAACGTCACCCATCCTTTTACTCCAGAGATGCTGCCTGACCCGCTGAATAACTCCAGCATTTTGTGTCTATCTTTGGTATAAACCAGCATCTGCAGTTCTTTGATTCTACTAAACTAACTGTAACTTCTTAAATGAGTTATTACATTAAAAGGCAACCCTTTGCAAGTTATATATTTCAGAAATATAATTGAAATGCAAAACATTCTGATCTGATTTTCCCCCGATCAAGTGCTTCTCTGTGCCCCAGTGACTCCTGCAATTGCTCACTTCTTTCACAGGATGTCACTGTGAGATCAATGCTTATTTTTCTCATTGGCTGGCAATGCACTGAGCTGAATAATCTTAGCTGAGGTAACTATTGCAATGAAATTACTCATGTTCCACTTAGATCAGGGGTAATTGCTTTGTTCCTGAGTCAGACTTGTGGATTTATGCCTCATGCTGAAGATTTGATGATATAATCAATGCAGGACTGAAATCGGAGGGTTAGCCTTTTAGTGATGTGTTAAATTAAATTCCATCTGCACCTTAGGATGTACATAAATTATTTTGTGTTCATTTTCAATGCGGAAGAGGGCAGACGTAACCTTAATCAACTCTAAGCCTGACATGTTGAACTCTTCTTCTACCACCTTTATATCCAAGCCACATTTTTGACCAGGAGTCTTTACCCTAGACCCAGATCGTTCTCCTTCCTCCAGAGTTGCTGATCCACCAGGACCATCCTCAGCCTTTTATTCTCTCTCCAATGATTGATCGCTATCAACCGAAGGGTTGTTTAGCTGTTGACCACTTTAATTTTTCCCAGTCCTTGCTCGTTCTAACCCACCCAACTCTGAACTTGCTGCATGCTGATCATCAAAGCTGCCAGCAGAGGGGGTGCCTTTGCAACCTGGAGAACTGTCTTTGTTCTTGCAGAGGGCAAACATCATGTAGTCTCATCCACATCCTCATACTCACTCAGTACTATGATCCCAACACCAAACATCAGGCCATTGGTTTTTCCATGAGGCTCAGAAGGCCTTCAATTATTCAGTTGACTAGCTTCCTTCCAGAAGCTTCTGTAAGAAACATTGTTTTTGACTCTCCGTAATTGGATTGGGGAACTGTCAATAATGTATTGATGTAATTGATCTATGTTTGATTAGATTGTAAGGGGACCACCCCTATGTAGTTCAGCCCCTCAAGGTTTGTGGATCTACAAAAGGTAGCCCCATTTTAGATTGGTGTCGATCTTCTGGAAGGGCGCTTGGGATGTGTGACCTTTTGGACAGTGTTTGCTTGCACAAGGCCGAAGGGCTTGGCCAGGCAGAGGCAAGAATCAAACCCGCGGTGGTTTAGGTATCGTATACGTTCATTCTAAAAATAAAGATGTTGGTCCAGTGCTTGAGTCAGTGTTTTTACTGGACTAGACTAGGGGGGTAAGTCTAGGGGCGCATATTTACAATTGGGGATGATCAGCCATGCACCTATTGTCTATTGTCTATCCAAGTGTGATTTGGTTCTATGGGTTACAACTAAACAATGTCCTTGGATGATATAAACTACAGTACTACCCATACAGTAGAGGTCCTTCCAACACTGAAAATAATTAGAGTAAACCAAAGCAATTCACTTGCCAAATATACATTATTCATTATACATCGCCATTGATGGTAGCTCTAATGAACATTCACTATTAATGAAAGTACTATTGCTCAGAAGGGCGTCCACAATTGGAAGCTTTGGGCTCTATTAACTGTCCTTGCACAAGTGAAGAATGCACAAGAATTGTCAGGTGAAGGTACTAGGCTAGGGCTGTGGCAAAGTCCAGGTCTGGGTCTGGATCTGTAGGTGGCCCGGGACAGGCAGTAAGAGTGGGTCGGACATGGATTAGAGGAGCGGTAATGGGCCGAGAGGGTCAGCTATTGGCAATTGGGCCAGCTATCACTATTTGAGGTGAAGAGTTACTTATCTGAGTCGGTGGGTGGAATGGTTACAATGTGCAAGGGGCAGTGGTCAAAAGTAAATCTGAGGTGGGGGATGGTTGTTAGATTGGAGGGAGGTGTGTGTTGAATGATCATTACCTGGAGAGGGATGTGTGGTCATTGTGGAGGATGATGTGACTAGTGGGAGAGGGATTGTGTTTGTGAAAGTGGAGGTCAAAGTCATAATCTTTTGTGGGGTGAGCCCATTTAAATTGGACAACAGCAGAAGAGCCAGCACTATTAAAAACCTGTCAGTGGCTGTAAATAGCTTAGTCTCACACAGGTTGAAGCACAAGCATCTTTATTGTTCAGGTCATCATTATCTAAACAGTACATTACACGTTCTCACTACCGCAGCTACTGGCAGGCAGTGGGCGAGTTCTTACACTATAAATGTTATAATTAGGTGGAGTTATAATTACTAATTGGCTAACATAGAAAATAGGTGCAGGAGTAGGCCATTCGGCCCTTCGAGCCTGCACCGCCATTCAATATGATCATGGCTGATCATCCAACTCTGTATCCCGTACCTGCCTTCTCTCCATACCCCTCTATCCCTTTAGCCACAAGGGCCACATCTAACTCCCTCTTAAATATGGCCAATGAACTGGCCTCAACTACCTTCTGTGGCAGAGAATTACACAGATTCACCACTCTCTGTGTGTGAAAAATGTTATTCTCATCTCGGTCCTAAAAGACTTCCCCCTTATCCTTAAACTGTAACCCCTTGTTCTGGACTTCCCCAACATTGGGGACAATCTTCCTGTATCTAGCCTGTCCAACCCCTTAAGAATTTTGTAAGTTTCTAAAAGATCCCCCCTCAATTTTCTAAATTCCAGCGAGTACAAGCCGAGTCTATCCAGTCTTTCTTCATATGAAAGTCCTGACATCCCAGGAATCAGTCTGGTGAACCTTCTCTGTACTCCCTCTATGGCAAGAATGTCTTTCCTCAGATTAGGAGACCAAAACTATACACAATACTCCTGGTGTGGTCTCACCAAGGCCCTGTACAACTGCAGTAGAACCTCCCTGCTCCTATACTCAAACCCTTTTGCTATAAATGCTAACATACCATTCGCTTTCTTCGCTGCCTGCTGCACCTGCATGCCTACTTTCAATGACTGGTGTACCATGACACCCAGATCTCGTTGCATCTCCCCTTTTCCTAATCAGCCACCATTCAGATAATAGTCTACTTTCCTGTTCTTGCCACAAAAGTGGATAACCTCACATTTATCCACATTATACTGCATCTGCCATGCATTTTCCCACTCACCCAGCCTATCCAAGTCACCTTGCCGCCTCCTAGCATCTTCCTCACAGCTAACACTGCCCCCCAGCTTCGTGTCATCCACAAACTTGGGAGATGTTGGATTCAATTCCCTCATCCAAATCATTAATATATATTGTAAATAGCTGGGGTCCCAGCACTGAGCTTTGCGGTACCCCAGTAGTCACTGCCTGCCATTCTGAAAAGGACCCGTTTACTCCTACTCTTTGCTTCCAGTTTGCCAGCCAGTTCTCTATCCACATCAATACTGAACCCCCAATACTGTGCAATAGCCAATCTACATCTCTTCTTGTATAAATGAAAAAGCAATTAAGGCATTTCAAGCTATAACGAGTAAATAATAACGGGTTTAAACATAATCGCAATAATCTAATGGTGACTTGCTAACTCGCCTGGTCCTCGTACGGTATGGAGCTGCCTCATCAACCCTTTCCTCCAAAATGTTGAGGGCTGGGTTTAGTATGTCCAGCGGTCTGTGTGGAGACACCGCAGGGGAACTTGGGGTGGACTGTCGCGGGGACACCGGGGAGCCGGTTACAACAGGGGACACAGGGACAGACCAACGCGGGGAGTGGATGGGACTGGTGGCAGCTGATGTTAGGATGGCTGGACCAGTGGTCGGTTTAAACCTAAGCAGCGGGGCATCAGGGCCCTGGAACGCAGGTGGCCGTTCCTTCACAGTAAGGAGGTGTTCACGTTTGCACCTATAGATGATACCATCGACTTCGACCAGGTAGGAACGTGAATGTGTCCCAGTTTGGTTTGTCCTTTGTCTGTCTGCAGTCAGACCACTTGGCTTTGTATAAGTGGCTTAAGTGGTTTGCTGGTCTTGTCGTAACATCGTTTCTGCGCGTCTCGATTAAACTGTATGCGCTTTTGTATCACGGCAGGGGGGCAGACCTTTGGTTGTAGATGTTTCTGAGAGACAGACAGAGGAGGTCGCATTTGACGGGACATCAGGCGCTGGGCTGGAGAGCCTAGAATGTTATCTCTTGCAATGTTTCGCAGGTTCAGCAGGTCTATGTAGACGTCAGATTTGGCTATAGTGGGAGTGCTCCATGAGTTGTTTTGTGCTTCGAACAGTACGCTCGGCAAGTCCATTGGACTGTGGGTATTCCGGGCTGCTGGTGTCATGTTGGAAGTTCCACCGCTTTACAAAGTCTTTGAACTTTTGGTTGGTGAATTGAGTTCAGTTATCAGTCTGGAGATGAGCTGGTATTCCATGCACAGAAAAGTGTATCTTGGGCTTTTGGACTACAATTTCTGAAGTGATTGTTGGTAGAAAGTCAATTTCAAACCAGTTAGAGTATGAGTCCACTAACACGAGATAGTGTTTCCCGTGTCATTCAAAAATATCGGCAGCCGCTGATGACCATGGTAGGGAGGGAGCTGGCTGAGATAGAAGAGGCTGCTTTTGCTGATGCGGTGATTGACTGTTACAGATGGTGCACAATTCTGTTTTCTCCCAAATGTACTTGGTCATTCCAGGCCAGTATATCATTTCCTTTGCTCGTTGTAATGTTGCCTCCACGCCAGGGTGACCACCGTGGAGTTCCTCATAGTACTCGTTTTGCAAGGTTGTAGGAATGACCGTCTTGTGACCCTTGACAATGACTCCATCCTGTAGTACTAGCTCATCATGTTCTAGGAAATAGGGTTGTATTTCAAATGGGGTATTTGACTTTGTTTGGCCACCTGCCTTTAATGATGGAGGTCAGTAGCTGAGAGGTTTTATGTGTTCAGCAAGGCGGCGCAGGCGGTCAGTGGGCACGAACGAGACATTCAGGACAGAGAATTCGTCCTGTTCGAATGGGTGTTGCTCGCTGGTGGTGCGCGGGGCTCTGGATAGTGTGTCTGTGATGTACATGTCGTTACCTTTTTTGTAGACAATGCGAAAGTCAAACCGTTGTAGCTGCATCATCATTCGCTGGTTGAGCTGGGGCTGCATGGACAGGCTTGCTCAGGATGGTGACTAGTGGCTGGTGATCTGTTTCGACCGTGAAGTGTTTGGCAAAAATGAAGTCTTTAAACAGGCGAAAACCACGGCCAGTAATTCCTTCTCTATCCGAGCGTGGCGTTGTTCCGTATCAGTCAGGGTACGCGATGCGTAAGAAATGGGCATCACGTTGCCGTTGAAGGAAGTTTGTAGGCATGCTGCACCTAGCCCATACTGGGATGCATCGCAGGTGGTAGTGACAGGCAGATTAAGATTGAAATATGCCAGTGTTGGTGCACTGGTGAGCTGTAATTTTAAAGTCACTAATGCGAAAACTAGGGGAGCGAAAAGTTAACTGAGGCTTGGGATAAATTTGCCCAAGTAGTTGACCATGCCTAGAAATCGTTGTAAACTGGTGACGTCGGTTGGGATTGGCAGCATGTTGATGGCTACAGTCTTCAGTGGGTCAGGCTTTAACCCGTTGCTGATGAACACATTACAAGAAGGGAGTGTAAATTCTGCACAAATAGTACTCAAATTCAGGATTGAACTTGAATCCTTAGAGCTAGGTGACACCAGTGCCAATCACTGTGCTGAGGAGATCTGCTGGGAATCCCATCCTTGATTTGGCCAAGATAAGTCTCTAACCAGAGACATTTCCAGAGGCCAATAAGGAATGTTACCTGCAGAAGGATGTCCCTATTGCTTATCGTGCTAATAATATTATCTTAAACAGCTTTAACATGATACCTAAATGATGAATGTAATTTCTGGGTCCATTTATCTAAATACCACATTTCAGCCTTGACTGCATTTGAGTTCAAGCCAAATGGATATTTTAATTAAAAATGGTGAAAACACAAATGTCAGCATCAAGATTATGCCAGAATAAAGCCTTAACATTAATCAACACAAACAAACCAAAGATTGAATTATTACCATCCAAAACAAACCAATGAATGAATAAGGAATATGCCCGTGAAAGTCCGATCAGTCTTTTCAAGCTACTATTCTAATTTCCTAAGAGGCTCTAATGGTATTAATTCCATCTTTGTGCTGTCTTGCTCAGTGCCAAGCATTACTTAAGAGTTACTTTTTCTTTTCAAAGAAATAATGATGCAGTGTGCATTTCTCAAGAGGGCTCTAAATCCCCTGAGTAACCAAATCCATCAAATCCAAACTGGAGCAAATGGCCACTCAGCAAAAGCGGGAACGATGATGTAAAAAACAGTTTTGCTTTTGATTCACTCATCCATTTATTAAACCACAAACTCTTTAAATAAAAACATTGGATGCCAACTTGGTAAAATAATGCTAATGATGTTCAGTGTTTCAGTCATTTCCTGAGACTGGATATCCAAGTGGGAAATGATAGTTGTCAGTGTGTGGGTCTACTCTGCTACGAGTTTCACTTCAAAGACGGTCACTTTTTAAAACTAGAAGCAGGCTTGACAAACCGGTTCAGCCCCTTCTCAGGCAGCACACGTTCCTGTACAATCTGGAGGAGGACGTGTACTTCCACTCACTTTGGGGTGACTGTTTTGGAGGAGCTGATGATGGTGAAGAAGAGTTGAGCAGTGATTGTTGTAAGGCAAGGGGGGGTCTGTTCATAGGGAAGTAAACGTGCAGGATGGGGAGAGGTTTGCAGGAACACACTGTGGCTTAGCCTGGTCCACAACACTTACCTCTGCATGCAACAGCTCTCTCCTTCCAGGTGCTGAACATGGGAATGGGCGAGTCACAAAAGGGGTGCATCAAGATTTGAGACGGGCTGAATGGCCTAATTCTGCTATGTCTTGTGGTCTGTGATTTGTGAAGTATTAACATTCCAACCAAACCAAACATTTGTGATCTTGATGCTGAGAATGGCTTAGCAGTCTAAATTAACTTGTCTTTGGTATTCATTCAGATTTGTAAGACTTGAATTGTCTGTAATAATAATGCAATTTTAGTCTTTTCAATAACCAGCAATTTTCCGCATTGACAATAAAAGAAAGTTATTTTTCATGCCAATGCGACCTAGATATTTGCTTTTCTATGATTTAGGGGGGTGGGGGTGGTAGATATGTATTTAAGTTTACAACTAATTTGTGACAGCATAGGCATAGTGTGCGCTCATAATGTTAATTAATTCTCACATAAATAAAACACATTTATTTCTTAAAATTTGTAATCCAACATATCATTCTTGATATACAGTGGCTTGCAAAGCTATTCATACCCCTTGAACTTTTCCACATTTTGTCACGTTACAACCACAAACGTAAATGTATTTTATTGAGATTTTATGTGATAGACCAACACAAAGTGGCGCATAATTGTGAAGTGGAAGGAAAATGATACATGGTTTTCAAATTTCTTTACACATAAAAAAATGAAAAGTTTGGCGTGCAAAAGTATTCAGCCCCCTTTACTCTGATACCCCTAAATAAAATCCAGTGCAACCAATTGCCTTCAGAAGTCACCTAATTAGTAAATAGAGTCCACTTGTGTGTAATCTAATCTCAGTATAAATACAGCTGTTCTGTGAAGGCCTCAGAGGTTTGTTAGAGAACATTAGTGAACAAACAGCATCATGAAGCCCAAGGAGCACACCAGACAGTTCAGGGATAAAGTTGTGGAGAAGTTTAAAGCAGGGTTAGGTTATAAAAAAATATCCCAAGCTTTGAACATCTCACGGAGCACTGTTCAATCCATCGTCCGAAAATGGAAAGAGTATGGCACAACTACAAACCTACCAAGACATGGCCGTCCACCTAAACTGACAGGCCGGGCAAGGAGAGCATTGATCAGAGAAGCAGCCAAGAGGCCCATGGTAACTCTGGAGGAGCTGCAGAGACCCACAGCTCAGGTGGGAGAATCTGTCCACAGGACAACTATTAGTCATGCACTCCACAAATTGGGCCTTTATGGAAGAGTGGCAAGAAGAAAGCCATTGTTGAAAAAAAAGCCATAAAAAGTCCCGTTTGCAGTTTGCCACAAGCCATGTGGGGGACACAGCAAACATGTGGAGGAAGGTGCTCTGCTCAGATGAGAACAAAATTGAAGTTTTTGACACTTTCCTGCACCTTCACGATTCTTGCTTACTTTCCTTACTTCTTTTATTTCTATCTTTTTTAAAGCTCAAAAAATGAAGTGGTACAACATAATGTAATAAGATATATGCGATGTATTAATATGATTTACTGTACTGCTAATAAAAATAAAATTAAAAATAAAAAGTATTGACTCAGGGGGGCTGAATACTTTTGCACGCCACACTTTTCAGTTTTTTATTTGTAAAAAAATTTGAAAACCATGTATCATTTTCCTTCCACTTCACAATTATGCACCACTTTGTGTTGGTCTATCACATAAAATCCCAATAAAATACATTTACGTTTATGGTTGTAACGTGACTAAATGTGGAAAAGTTCAAGGGGTATGAATACTTTTTCTAGCCACTGTATGCCCTTGTCACTTGAATCGATCAAAGGTTATAAAATATAAAATCCAATCTCTGGATAAAGAGGAAACGTTAATTAAAATCTATGGAACGAAGGAAATAGGCAAAGTTTCGGGCCGAAACCCTTCTTCAAATTAAAATCTAATTAAAATCCTAATTAAAATCTGCTAAGTGGATTTTCCTCTTCTGTCCTTAAGAATTGGAAAGGACTTCTACCAAACCTTCCTCATTTGTAATGTTTGGGGACAATGGACCAGCCACTGGAAACATAAAAACATAGACAATAGGTGCAGGAGTAGACCATTCGGCCCTTTGAGCCAGCACTGCCATTCAATATGATCATGCCCATTCATGACCATATCGACTCTGTAACAGAGCCACTTACTTGCGTCATCAAGTACAAAATCAAAAATAAATTGCAGGTGCTGGAAAACTAAAATTGTAAACAAGAGCCAAAGTCATTGTGTGGTTTAAACACGTCTTTAATAATCACTTAGCAGCACTAGGATAACTGGGCATCAGTACACCCTAGCTGCTCGAACCCAAGTGCCGGGGTGGGACGTTAGAAAGAGTGTTAGTATGGGTGTTGTGAAGGGGTGGAGTTAGTGGTGCTGGCTTGTGTGTGATTGGTTCACATTGGTTCACATGCACTCAATCTACATCCTTCCCCCTTGGGATTAAGTGTGGAAGGGGCACCCATGCCATGGAGTTAAACATACCCGCCATATCTGTCTGGTGGTCTGCTAACACGAACCAACCCTCCCCTCCCTCTCCAGAAAGATGGGACTGAGATCCAGGAGGTGAGAATGGCGCGGGAGAGGTTTGCGGGGACCGAAAAGGAAGACATGCGGTAGGTGAGACCCCGTGGTTAGTGGAGACCGAGGGAGGAGGGGGGGTGGAGCACAAGGACCAGCAGGCGGTGGGCGGGGCTCCCTCACAGCAAGCAGGTGCTGTCAACTTCTCCGGTAAACCGCTCCCTCACAGTCCACCATGTAGGATCGTGGCTCGTTAGTCGGGCTGACAACAGTGCCCAGACGGGAATGTCCAGTCGAAGTTCGTAGACGGATGACCTGGCCCGGCTGTAGAGGCTTGAGTGGTCTGCTGGAACTGTCGTATGATCGTTTCTGGATGCTCTGCCTCTCTTGGAGATGTTTCTGGATAGTGGCAGACTCCAACGCACGAGGAACCAGCTGCTGTTGTGCGGTGGGGACCGGAGACCTCGTCAATCTTGACATCAGGCGCTGTGCCGGCGATCCCAGGGTACCGTCCCTGGCAATGTTTCTAAGATTCAGGAGATCGAAGTAGATGTCCGACTTGGAGATGCGAGCTCCCTCCAGCAGGGATAGTTTCCGAGATAGTTTACCATGCCCAGAAAACGTTGCAGGCCCTTTACATCTGTGGGGGCAGGCATCTCTGTGATGGCAGCAGCTTTCTTCAGATCAGGTTTAAGGCCATCAGGAGTAAAGATGTGGCCAACGTAGGGAACCGCTGGAACCCGGAACTTACACTTGTCAGGATTGAGCTCGAGGTTGATCTTGCGAGCGAGCGCGCTCCAAGATGAGCCTGAGATTGCGATCGTGTTCCGCTGCATCTTTGCCATATACGAGGATATCATCGACAATAATGGCACAAGGCAGGCCCTCGAATAGATGCTCCATGGCTCTCTGGAAGACTTCACTGGCAGAGTTGATTCCAAACGCCATTCTCCGGATTTTATATCTTATATAAGAAAAGGGGAGATGCAGCGAGACCTGGGTGTCATGGTACACCAGTCATTGAAAGTAGGCATGCAGATGCAGCAGGCAGTGAAGAAAGCAAATGGTATGTTAGCTTTCATGGCAAAAGGATTTGAGTATAGGAGCAGGGAGGTTCTACTGCAGTTGTACAGGGTCTTGGTGAGACCACACCTGGAGTATTGCGTACAATTTTGGTCTCCAAATCTGAGGAAGGACATTATTGCCATAGAGGGAGTGCAGAGAAGGTTCACCAGACTGATTCCTGGGATGTCATGACTGTCTTATGAAGAAAGACTGGATAGACTTTGATTTCACGATGTTGGGGAAGTCCAGGACAAGGGGTCACAGCTTAAGGATAAGGGGGAAATCCTTTAAAACCGAGATGAGAAGAACTTTTTTCACACAGAGAGTGGTGAGTCTCTGGAACTCTCTGCCGCAGAGGGTAGTCGAGGCCAGTTCATTGGCTATATTTAAGAGGGAGTTAGATGTGGCCCTTGTGGCTAAGGGGATCAGAGGGTATGGAGAGAAGGCAGGTACGGGATACTGAGTTGGATGATCCGCCATGATCATATTGAATGGCGGTGCAGGCTCGAAGGGCTGAATGGCCTACTCCTGCACCTAATTTCTATGTTTCTATGAATGGGGTGGCAAATGTAGTGAGGCGTGATGACTTCTTGTCCAGCGGTATCTGCCAGAAAGAGTTGTTAACATCGAGAACAGAAAATAGGGTGGCCATTCCGACCTTTGCCACAACATCCTCCACGGTCTCCATGGGATGGTGTGGGCGCTTAATGGCAGTATTCAGGTCGTTCGGGTTGATGCACAGACGGATTTCGTTCTTTCCCTTCTTGAATGTGACAATCATGGTCGAGACCCAGTCAGTGGGGTCGCTGACTGCTTCAATTACGCCCATGGAGGTCATGCCCTTCAGCATAGAGTGAACCCTGTCAGTCATGGCAAATGACAATCGGTGTGGGGCTCGGATGACGGGCGTCACATCGGGGTCAGTAGTAATCCTGTAAGTCACGGGCAACCTGCCTAGGTTGTTGTCGAAGAGATCAGGGAATTCACTCAGCGGGTCAAACGAAATTTGTCGCTTATGGACGGTTTTGTCAAAGGAAATCAGCCCCAGCTCTTGACAGGCGCGATTACCAAGCAGGATGGCTGTCAAAGTTCAGGATATAGAAGGTTAAAACCCTCGTGGATCTGTTCAATACGCATCTCAAGTTGGTTTTGCCCAGAGGAACCAATACCTCCCCTCCGAAAGCATGTAAAGTGGACCTGTCCTTGATAAGAGGCTCGTTAGTTCTAATCTTGTTGAAAAGATTGATTGACATTGCGTTTACTTTGGACCCCGTATCTAATTTTGCGCCAAAGACCACATTGTTGACATCACGGTCAGTTCTGGATTCTTCGTGGCTAACTGCTGCAGAGAGTAAATTGGGTAAACAGAATCATCTTGAGAATTAATTGGGCTGTGGGCTGGAACAGCTGTGAGCTGGTAATTGTTGGGAGTAACATTGATGCTGTCTAGTCGCAAAAAAATTGAGATTAGACTTGGAGCTTGAATTCGTCCCCCTACACTGAAGCAAAGTGGTTCAACTTTTTGCAGTAATTGCATGTTTTCCCGAGGGTGGGGCAGGCTGATTGTTGTGTAAGTAATTGCAGTTAGGACATCTCTGCTGCGGACCGCTGCGAACCGCCTGACTAGCTTGGGTCGTAAATCGCCTGTTATCTGTGTTTGTTCGCTGCTAAGTGAAGCCCATCTCATTGATGGTTTTTGTTTCATGCGAGCCTTCTATGGGGTTGATGAATTCAGCAGTTATGCATGCGTGCACAGCTTCATCAAGCGTCAAATCTGCCCGTCTCAGAAGCTCTGATCTGAGCTTTAAATCGCTCATGCCATTCACTAATATGTCCCTCGTTAGCTGATCAGTTAGGTGATCAATAGGAATTAGTTCAAACCGACCACGTTGGGCTAAACATATCAAATCAGAAATAAACGAGTCTGCCCCTTCGCCAGGGAGCTGACGATGAGAGAGGAACCTTGCCCTATCTAAAATGTGGTTTGAGGGCAGGTCACTGATCTGGCTCAGTTTACGTAGCAGGACATTGGGGGCATCAAGAGATTCTGTTGGGGTTATTACCTGACTGTTAGCATCGCGGACCGCTGGAGCATAGCGTAATGTTCTTAACCGACGAAGGGCAGCTGGACCCGCAAGGTTGAGCAGGAGAGAAGCCTTGACAGCACCTGGTTCATTTTGGTGTGCAATGTTCATGTAGTGCTGGTAGTCGAGTTCAAACGTAGCCCAGTGTTCGCTGATATCCACATCAAAGACAAGAGGGTCAGGCTTTTGACAAGAGGAGGCCATCGTAAAGTAAGACATAACTCCCCACAATGATAACAATAAAAACCGTTATACAGAAAATAAGGGTCAGACCACTTCTGACACCATGTAAACAAGAGCCAAAGTCATTGCATGGTTTAAACATGTCTTTAATAATCACTTAGCAGCACTAGGATAACTGGTCATCAGTACACCCTAGCTGCTCGAACCCAAGTGCCGGGGTGGGGCGTTAGTATGGGTGTTGTGAAGGGGTGGAGTTAGTGGTGCTGGCTTGTGTGTGATTGGTTCACATGCACTCAATCTACAAAAATAAAAACAGAAAATGCTGGAAATATTCTGCAGGTTCGGCTGCATCTGTGGGAAGATAAACAGAATCAATGCTTTAAGCCCCTGTCCCACTGTACTAGGTAATTCATGAGTTCTCCCGAGTTTTCCCCTGATTCGAACTTGGAGAATGTCCGTAGCAGGTCTGTTGGAGTTCGTGGATGTCTCGTAGCAGCTCGTAATGCTAATGGTACCTCATGGAAGGTTGGTTAAGAAGGTTCAATTGTTGGGTATTAATGGTGGAGTAGCAAGATGGATTCAACAGTGGCTGAATGGGAGATGCCAGAGAGTAATGGTGGATGGCTGTTTGTCAGGTTGGAGGCCAGTGACGAGTGGGGTGCCACAGGGAACTGTGTTGGGTCCACTGTTGTTTGTCATGTACATCAATGATCTGGATGATAGTGTGGTAAATTGGATCAGTAAGTATGTAGATGATACTAAGATAGGTGGGGTTGTAATGAAGTAGAGTTTCAAAGTATACAGAGAGATTTATGCCAGTTGGAAGAGTGGGCTGAAAGATGGCAGATGGAGTTTAATGCTGATAAGTGTGAGGTGCTACATCTTGGCAGGACAAATCAAAATAGGACGTACATGGTAAATGGTAGGGAATTGAAGAATGTAGGTGAACAGAGGGATCTGTGAATAACTGCACAGTTCCCTGAAAGTGGAATCTCATGTAACCATATAACCATATAACAATTACAGCACGGAAACAGGCCATCTCGGCCCTACAAGTCCGTGCCGAACAACTTTTTTTCCCCTTAGTCCCACCTGCCTGCACTCATACCATAACCCTCCATTCGCTTCTCATCCATATGCCTATCCAATTTATTTTTAAATGATACCAATGAACCTGCCGACACCACTTCCACTGGAAGCTCATTCCACACCGCTACCACTCTCTGCGTAAAGAAATTCCCCCTCATATTACCCCTAAACATCTGTCCCTTAATTCTGAAGTCATGTCCTCTTGTTTGAATCTTCCCTATTCTCAAAGGGAAAAGCTTGTCCACATCAACTCTGTCTATCCCTCTCATCATTTTAAAGACCTCTATCAAGTCCCCCCTTAACCTTCTGTGCTCCAGAGAATAAAGACCTAACTTATTCAACCTTTCTCTGTAACTTAGTTGTTGAAACCCAGGCAACATTCTAGTAAATCTCCTCTGTACTCTCTCTATTTTGTTGACATCCTTCCTATAATTGGGCGACCAAAATTGTACACCATACTCCAGATTTGGTCTCACCAATGCCTTGTACAATTTTAACATTACATCCCAGCTTCTATACTGATGTAGATAGGGTGGTAAAGAAAACTTTTGGTGTGCTGGCCTTTATACATCAGAGCATTGAGTATAGAAGTTGGGATGTAAGAGAATGTTGCCTGGGTTTCAGCAAAGTTACAGAGAAAGGTTGAACCAGTTAGGGCTTTATTCTTTGGAGCGCAGAAGTTTTAAAAATTATGAGAGGGATAGACAGAGTTGACGTGGAAAAGCTTTTCCCACTGAGAGTAGGGAAGATTCAAGCAAGGGGACATGACTTGAGAATTAAGGGACTGAAGTTTAGGGGTAACATGAGGGGGAACTTCTTTACTCAGAGAGTGGTGGCTGTGTGGAATGAGCTTCCAGTGAAGGTGGTGTTGGCAGGTTCGTTTTTATCATTTAAAAATAAATTAGATAGTTATATGGACGGGAAGGGAATGGAAGGTTATGGTCTGAGCGCAGGTATATGGGACTAGGGGAGAATATGTATTCGGCACAGACTAGAAGGGTCGAGATGGCCTGTTTCCATGCTGTAATTGTTATATGGTTATATGGTTATATGGTAGGTACTCGGGAAACCGGTAAACTTTTTTTCATCCATGTAAAAAATGTCCACGAGTAAAAAAATACTCGTGATGAAAAATGTTTTACTTTTTACTCGTACGAGCCACTACGAGACATCCACAAACTCCTACAGACCCACTATGGACATTCTCTGAGTTCGGATCAGGGGAGAACTCAGGAGAACTCGTGAATTACCTTGTACAGTGGGACAGGGGCTTTAGGCTGAAGGCCACTCATCAGAGAATGAATCTCGACCTGTACTGCTAATTCTGTTTGTCTTTCCACAGATGCAGCCTGACCTGTTGAGTATTTCCAGGTCATTTTTAATGGTAACCAGACCAATTGGGCCCCTGTCACATGGAAGGCCTGGTTCCCCAACGCAACCCATTCCCCAACACGATATTCCGCCACTCACCCGTTCTGTGTAGAACGGCCCCAACTGCGCAGGGTATATCCCTAGCAGTGTTTCCCCCCTCTCTTGCTTCGAGAACTTTGAAAAAAAAACAATTGCCCCATCACTCTCCTGTTGAGCTAAAAACTTTCTGGAAGGACTGACTGTTGCTCGATTACAACTTTGTTGCAAGCTGGGCCAGCAAGGATTTGGATCTCAATAGCAATTACCCCCTCCCCCTCCTGTTCTAGTAAAAACTTGGTTGAAGGACTGAGTGTTCCCAGATTGCAACTTAGGATGCAACTTTGTTGCAAGCTGGGCCAGCAAGGATCTAGCTGTTAAATTCTTCTTAAACGTGAATTTAAAAACTTAAAAAATGATGAATAACTTGTGAAATATAAGATAAATCTGAACAAAACTTCATAGGAATGACCACGAGAGCAAGGTGAGTAAGGTAGTTCAAAAACGTTAGTGCTACCATGTACCGTTTTGGCGTAGATACCTTCTCAATCACACACACACACAGAAACAAGACAAGACTTTTAATAGTATACTAGACCAAGTGCAGACCCATTGGGTATGCTCTCCGAACGCACCCGTCCACTACCCATAGCCCCCATGGGAGGCGTTGTTCTCCAACTCAACCCGAAGGTAAGAATCGAGCACTCCTCAGCAAAGATCATAACATGTGAGGTTCCCCTAGCACTGGAGTTGAAACTAAAATCTCAATCCCCAATTGCAAACCAATTGACCCACCCACTCCTGTCCTGCCCGGAGCTATGAATGCAACATTGTTGCAAATGCCGGGTGCACTTGCTGTGAGATGCCATTGAGCTGAAAAGTTCAGAGTGTTCCTGCCAGAGTTTCCTGTCTTGCCACTTTGTATGAAAGTTTGTTGGAAGCGGTGAGGAATTATTTTAAAGTAAAAAACATTTTAAATTCAAAGTATTTTTTAAACATTTTCAGTAATGTCGAGAAATAAAGCCTGAACATTTTTGAGAAGAAGTGATTATACACAAACAAACACACACACACATGAACAAACACACACGCGATCAAACATCCACATCCAAGATCAGACTTTTAATAGTTATATGATAGATAGATATTAGTTCCTTCCCCCCAGCTCCTGCCCCATAGGTTTGTGTTTAGTGTTGCGTGTACAGATCTAATCTGCAGACAATGCTTTCCAGTCCATACGTACATTACTTAAAATTGTTTTTCCTTGTGTTATCTTTATTCCCCTTTTGCTTTATTTTGTACCTGTGATATCTAGTCCTCAACCTTGACCTCTCCACTAACAGAAAGAAACACCCACAATCCAATCTGTATCCAATCCAGTCAATTTGTAAACTGTTACGAAATGTTTCCTTGAAACTTCTCTGAATGAAATAGTCTCAACCTCTATAATCTACCCTTGTTAGTGAAATCCTTCATTGGAGGCATCACTTCATTTTTTTCTGCATCCTCACTAATTCCTCCACATCCTTTCTATAACGCAGAGACTGACTTTGGTGCCTTCCCACACAGTGGGAAACTTTGGTTCTGCTGTGTGGGGATGTTTTGTGTTAAATTCTATAGTGTGTTGAGTCCTGTTTATTTTTATTGTATGGCTGTATGGGAATTCATTTCACTGTGCCAACTGGCACACGTGACAATTAAATTTATCTTGTATCTTGTATCTTGACCAGAAGGGATGCAATGCTCCAGATGAAGTTGCACCAGTATGTGAGATGTTCGGCATGACCTTCTGCATTTCTATTCTACGCTTCCATTGATAAAAACAAAATTGTGCATGTCTTGTACACAAGACTTTCTCCGTCTGCCCAGCCACTTCCCGTGAATTGGCCACTCAAGTTTCATCGCCTCTTTGTTCTTTCGGCTCTCAGAACCACATCTATGATTCTGTATTCTAATTCTTCATATCAAAAAGCGTTACCTTACAGTTTCTCTACTTTAGACGTCATCTGCCCTCTGTCTGCCATTTCCACCAGCCTGTTTATATCAGGCTGTAGTTTATCACTGTTCACTTTAGAGTTCATGATAATGCCAAGATTTTGTCATCTGCAAATTGAGAAATTGTGGTTTGCATCCCCATTAATATAGAATAAAAAAGGCATTGGTGCCAACACTGATCCCTGGAGACTGCCACTATTCACCTTTCTCCAGTCTGGAAACTTTCCGATGTAATAAAAATAAAAACGGCAGATGCAGAAAGTCCAGAAAATGTTTGAAAATTCTCAGTGGGTGAACTAGCATCTGTGAAGAGCGAAATAATGTTAAACTTCAATTCTGAGGAAATAGCATTGACCTTGAATATTAACTTTCAACAGAAGGTCTCTGCTGAGACTTTCAAGCATTTTGTGTTTTAGTTGTACAACTTCATTAGAATCTTTCAGTAATTCATGCCGTTATATTTGGCTATATTGAATGTTCTGTGCTGTGGTGTGCTGACTCAGGATATGCACGTCCCTGTTAGCGTGAAGGGCAAGGCAGGCAAATGTAAGGAAGCTTGTAAGAGTTTTGGGAAGTAAGGAGCACGATAAAAAAGAAAGCTGGAGCAAAAATGGTGCAGGAGATCGTTCTGGCAGAAAGCATAAAGGGTATTTCCAAGAGATTTTATAAGCACATAAAAGGCAACCAGAGAGAGAGAGTGGAACCCCCTCGGGAATCAAAGCGGTCAACTCTGTGTGGAGCCACTGGAGATGGGCAAGGTCCGAAAATGAGTATTTCTGTTTTTATGAGGAGAAAGGCAGGCGGACAGGGGATCTTGAGGTTGTCATTGGAAGTGTCGAGAGCAGTCAGTATTGTGGTCAAGGAGGTTCTGAAGGTCCTGACATGTATGAAGATAGAAACATCCCCTGGGCTTGATCACATGTACCTGAGGACGCTGTAGGAAGCTAGAGAGGAAATCGCAGGAGCTAACTGAGATTTATGGGTCGACGTTCATTACATGCGAGATGCCGGATGACTGGAGTGAGGCAAATGTTGTGCTTCTATTCAAGAAGGGCTGCAGGGAAAAGACCAGTAAGCTTAACATCTGTGGTTGGAAAATAACTCTAGTAGTTGGAGGGATAGGATATACATGCACTTAGATGAAAAAGGGCTGATTAGGGATAGTCAACATTGTTTTGTATGTGGGAGGTCCTGTCTCACAAATCTGTGTTGAGAATGTGACAAAAAGTTGAAGGCAGAGCTATGGACATTGTATATATGGATGTTAGTGAGGCAGATGACAAGGTTCTGCATGGTAGGCTACTCTGGAATGTTAGACCTCATGGGATACAAAGAGAGATAGCTCAATGGATAGAAAATTGGTTTCATGGAAAGAAGCAGAGGGTGATGCACATCCCTCTGCAATTGGATCCTCGACTTCCTCATCCACAGACCACAGTTTGTCAGTATTGGTGGAAATATGTCATCCTCGATAACAATCAGCATGGTATCACCTCAAGGCTGTATGATTAGGGTGAGAATGTACATGGCATGGTTAGCTGGTTTTCAGATGATACGAAAGTGGATGGTATTGTAGATGGTGAAGATGGTGGTCAAAATTAGCAGCGGGATCTTGATTGGTTGGATAGGTGGGCTGAAGAATAGTTGATGGAATTTAATACACAGGTGTTGCATTTTGGGAACAATAATATGGGCAGAACCTACACAGTGAATGGTAGGGCTCTGGGGAGTGTTGTAGCGCAGAGTGATCTAGGAGTGCAGGTACATTGTTTACATCAGTCAGAACATTGAGTATAGAGGTTGGGCGGTCATATTGCAGTTGTAAAGACATTGGTGAGATGTCATTCAGAGAAGTGTGTTCAGTTTTTGGTACCATGTTATAGAAAAGATGTTGTCGAAGATCGAGGGTGGAACGGCACTCCCGTCGGAGTGGCCCAGCTCGAGGGAGGAACGACACTCCCGTCGGAGTGGCCCAGCTCGAGGGAGGAACGGCACTCCCGCTGGAGTGGCCCAGCTCGAGGGAGGAACGGCACTCCCGTCGGAGTGGCCCAGCTCGAGGGAGGAACGGCACTCCCGTCGGAGCGGCCCAGCTCGAGGGAGGAACGGTACTCACGTGAGGGCGATCCGGCTTGGGGCTGGAACGGTGCTCAGGTGGCTGGGACGGCATTCTGGCGGCGGTGACCTGAGTCCGGGATTCAGCCGCGGGCCAGCGGCCGCGTCTGCTGGACTGGAGGGCGGCAGCTTCGACCACCCCGGGCCGCGGCGTTTGAGCCGGCCCGTTTGCGGGGTTCGGTGAGCCGCGGGACTGTTTATGCCATCGCCCGGTGGGGAATCGCCTCAGCGCAGAGGGAGAAGAGGAGGGAAGAGACAGTAACCCTAAGATTTTTACCTCCACCACAGTGAGGAGGTGCTTGGAGGATACACTGTGGTGGATGTTAATTTGTGTTTATTGTTGTTTATTATTGTATTATTGTATGTATGACTGCAGGCACAAAATTTCGTTCAGACCATAAGGTCTGAATGACAATAAAGGAATTCAATTCAATTCAATTCAATTCAATTCAATCCACGAGGATATTGCCAGGACGCGAGGGCCTGAGCTACAGGGAGAGGTTGAGCATGCTACGGCTATATTCTCGAGCGCAGGAGGATGAGGGGTAATCTTATAGAGTTGTACAAAATCATGAGAGGAATAGATCAGGTAGATGCCCAGAGTAGAAACATAGACATAGAAACATAGAAAATAGGTGCAGGAGTAGGTCATTCGGCCCTTCGAGCCTGCACCGCCATTCAATATGATCATGGCTGATCATCCGACTCAGTATCCTGTACCTGCCTTCTCTCCATACCCCCTGATCCCTTTAGCCACAAGGGCCACATCTAACTCCCTCTTAAATATAGCCAATGAACTGGCCTCAACTACCTTCAGTGGCAGAGAATTCCACAGATTCACCACTCTCTGTGTGAAAAATGTTTTTCTCATCTCGGTCCTAAAAGATTTCCCCCTTATCCTTAAACTGTGACCCCTTGTTCTGGACTTCCGCAAAATTGGGAACAATCTTCCTGCATCTAGCCTGTCCAACCCCTTAAGAATTTTGTAAGTTTCTATAAGATCCCCCATCAATCTTCTAAATTCTAGCAAGTACAAGCCGAGTCTATCCAGTCTTTCTTCATATGAAAGTCCTGACATCCCAGGAATCAGTCTGGTGAACCTTCTCTGCACTCCAAGTGGCCCTTGTGGCTAAAGGGATCAGGGGGTATGGAGAGAAGGCAGGTACGGGATACTGAGTTGGATGATCAGCCATGATCATATTGAATGGCGGTGCAGGCTAGAAGGGCCGAATGGCCTACTCCTGCACCTATTTTCTATGTATTCTATGTATTCTCCCTCTATGGCAAGAATGTCTTTCTTCAGATTAGGAAACCAAAAGTAGGAGGGAAAGATTTAATTGGAAGTTGAGAGTGAACTTTTTCACACAAAGGTTGGTGGGTGTACGGAGCGAGCTGTCGGAGGAGGTAATTGAGGCAGGTACTATCGCAACGTTTAAGAAGCAGTTAGACTGATACATGGATATGACAGGTTTACAGGGATATGGGCCAAATGCAGGCCATCACCAGCTAAACCAGACACGGATCAAATCAGCACAACTCTTTGATCTACAGGTGGGACTAGTGTAGCTGGGACATGTTTGCCAGTGTGGGCAAGTCGGGTCGAAGGGCCTGTTTCCATGTTGTAAGACTCTGACTTTATGTAAATACAAACATACAAATTGAAACGATTAAAGAGATGAACTGGTAGTAACTGCCTCCACATGGGCCACAGGCAATGGTCAAACCACTACATTTCAAAATTCAGTTTCAAGCGTCTTGTTTTGTAGATGTAAAGTGCAAATTTCAATTCAGCCAAGACCTGCAGAGAACTCCGTGCCCTTGAATGTACTGTTAATTCAATTGTATTCCTGTCTTTTAAGAAATGCATCCATCAGTTGGGCTACAACAGCAACTCTAAGTACACATTACCTCCACAGTCTGTGACTCACCAGGATGCAGATAATAACATTACATGAGCTAAGAAATCAATTTCTCAGTAATAAAAATATTGAAACTACCTAGGGAATATTGATATGCTAAATAATACTCTGACAAGGAGTACATATAATCCATAAAAAAACATGATGGAATAGACATGTTGCTTGCTTCAGAAAAAAGTTGAATAAGTTCTCCCGAGTATACACTGCATTAGAAAAATAGTCTCGGTATTGATCTGTGATAATAGTTCAAAAGGTTCATCGTACGTCATGCTAATGAGTAATTGTTGGTCACCCACTGATATTAGTTTCCTGAGAGTTTCAATGCTGCTGTTGCACATTTTCTTTCCTAGTGAGGCACGGTGGCCCAGCGGTGGAGACCCGGGTCCGATCGTGATGACTGGTGCTGTCTGTACGGAGTTTGTATGTCCTCCCCGTGACTGGGTGGCCTTTTTCTGAGATCTTTGGTTTCCTCCCGCACTCAAGTTGTACAAGTCTGTAGGTTAATTGGCTTGGTATCATTGTAAATTTGTCCCTAGTGTGTGTCGGATAGTGTTAATGTGTGAGGATCGCTGGTCGCTGTAGACTCGGTGGGCCGAAGGGCAAAACTAAAACTCAAACACAACTGACTGTACAAAGGAGTATAAAGGAAAAAACAGAGTTTGGAGCAGGGGCCAGGACTGGCGTCTAGTTTTGATTTAGAGATAGTGTGGGAACAGTCCCTTCAGCTCATAGAGTCTGTGCTGGCCAGCAATCACCCATTCACTAGTTCTATCCTGCACCCTAGGGACAATTAACTAACAAACCTGCACGTCTTTTGGAACATGGGAGGTAACCAGAGCACCCGGAAAAAATGACAGGTGGTCACAGGGAGAACGTACAAACTCCGTACAGACAGCACCTGTAGTCAGGATTGAACCCAGGTGTCTGGTGCTGTAAAGCAGCAACTCTGTGTTGCCCACTGTACTGTTGGGGCAATCAGTCTGACTAAAGCCATGGCTGGGATGAGCATTGGGCAGTGTGTAGTGCTTGGAGGTAACGTAATGAGCATTGGTAACGTGTGATGAGCATTGGGCAGTGTGTAGTGATTGGAGGTAATGTAAGATTAATGGATGATTGATAATTGCAGCCTGATTTGGGAATTTGTCGTTGAGTCATACAGCACGGACACATTGGACCACCAAGCCTGTGCTGACCATCAACTACCTGTTTATATAAACTTCTTGCCTGTAAAATTGGAACTGGGTGGGTGTTAGGTGCTGGTTAAAGCTTTGGGATGGGAGGGCTTGAAGCAGTGGCGGTGGGTGTCCAGAGATTAGAGACTGGGTAAGGGGTGGGTATGTAGTCAGAGGTTCAGATTTGAGATGTTGGACTGGCAGTGGCACTCTGAGGAATAGGTAATATTTTGGGTCAAGACCATTCTTCAGACGGGTCTCGACACAAAACGTCACCAATTCCTTTACTCTAGAGATGCTGCCTGACCCGCTGAGTTTCTCCAGCTTTTTGTACACTTGTTCAGACTTTCGGTTATTGATCTGCAAAGTGTCTGAATCCACACATTGCTCTGCTTGCTATCTCTCTTCATTTCTTTTGATTTTTCTGATGCCCTATTCACACCCTGTTCCAATCCGATTCGTTCTGGATCTGATCTCACACACTGTTCATACCTCCAAGTTTATGCCATATCAATCACCACAAATTTTGGACTGGTTCATCTTTCTTCCCAATCTTTTTAAACAGCAAACGGGCAACTGATTGAATGATTACTGCACTGAAAAAGTATTTTGAAGAATCTGCACAGTGTCTCAATTGTGCAGCAGCTCCACAAATAATAACAGAATCATGTATTTTTTTATCACAGTTAACATCCTTAACACTGTTGCTTATTAAAACAGACCTTCATTCACGGTGGCTCAAGAGTAACTCAGGAGAGGAACTTGGAACATCGCAGAAAACGGCAAACTTGCCATACCCGTGGGAACTCGGCCAAACTGTTGATCATACATTTGCAATCTCGTACACAACCACGAGTCTTTCACTCGGGGCACCTCGTGGGTCAGCTCGCACCGTGAGACAGGGCTTTAAATTTGACTGTAGCTTCTTTCACATTGCTAGTCTGGTAAGCAGTCTGGTGGCAGTTGGACAATGGATTATGTGCAGGAAGGAGCTGCAGATGCTGGTTTAAACTGAAGATAGACACAAAAAGCTGGAATAACTCAGCAGAACAGGCAGCATCTCTGGAGAGAAGGAATGGGTGATGTTTTGGTCGAGGCTCTTCAGACAAAGGATAAGATGGCCAGGTAGAACTGGTTAAAACTTAATTACTGGCGGCAAAGGCTGACTCAGGGCTTTAGGCACCCCCCTGCTGTAAATAGAGGAGGATGCTGTCAATGTATGAGCTTGAGGTCAACTATATGGAGCACTTCCACAGAGTGAAAAAATAATAATTTAGATCAGTGTGATGTTTTAAGGTTCCAGTGATTCATTCTTTTTCTGGAATTTAGGAAGTATTTCCAACAGCATTTAACTTTGGCATTAACCTGTAGTTTCTTTCAAATTGTTAGTCCATACTAAACAAACAGTGTGTTATTGTTGTTCCATGGTTAATTTGGTGGGCAGCTGAAACTGGTTACCAGGTAATTATTGTCTGAGGCGCTTACTTGAGTCTGGTATATCAGCTACAGAAAAAAAAAATACATGGGTGGGAATTTGCTTGTATACAAAGCACCATTGCACATAGCTGGTCCTCAGAATACTGCTTCTACTGAGTAGGACATATGGAATTTTGATGACTCAGCAATTCAATGGAGGAAATGCATGCCAAGTACTTGCCACATGATACCCAGCATCTGATGTATTCTCATAGCCCTGGTATTCATATTGGCTGGTCAATGGTGATTCCCACCAAGTTGATGGCTGGGGACTCTGTGATAATGACTTTGTCAGGTAGTTGTAGGTGTCCAGATCCTCATGTTGGAGATGGTCATGATCAGTGGCCTGAATATTAGTTGTCACACATTGGCCCATGAGTATGCTGCTGACTTGGTATTTGCAGTCATGGGTTGCTTCATCTACTGAGACGCTGTGAATGGAATTGAAATTGTGCAATCATTAGTGAATATTCTAATTTTTGACCCCATGGTGGGAGGAAGGCTATTATAGAGCAGCTGAAGGTGGCTTGTCCTGGACTAATGCCTTGCGGAACTCCTGATGTTACATCTTACTGCTGGGGTGATTAACCTCAAGCACCTACAGCTATCTTCATTTTGTGCAAGATATCAATTCAACCATTGAAGTGTTTTCCTCTTGATGTTGCATTAACCTCAGTGATTCCACTCTCGCTCATATGCTGCCTTCATGTCAAAGGAAGTCACTCTTGCCTTATTCTGAATGTTTATTGATGTCTTCATTTGGATCAAGACTGTCTGGAGTAGGATATCTAGAAGCAGTCATATCATCTTTGTTCAAACACTTGCTTTCCTTGTAAAATAATGAACTTTTTCTGCCACAACAATGCCCCAGAAATATTCACTTTTTGAGAATTTTCCCTCATGAAAAGGAAATGAAGCAATTTACTTGGATCTATGATGTCAGAACTCCTCATTCCCCGCGATCTCTCTGTTCCAGACAATAGCCCTCATTTGGCACATCTCTGTCTGTAACCTCCCATTCTCCAATGCACTTCATTGGATCCACTTCCTCTTTTCTATTGATTTTAAACCTTCCCCAGTTGCAAACATTGCTTTGTTTCTCAAATTAACTAATTGACTTGCATGCCATCTATCTTAACACAAACTTAAGGGTTTAAGTTGTCATTTAATGGTTTGCTTCTAATTCGAGTTTTCATTTAAACAAGGAATTTCATTGCACCCTTGTGTATATGACAATGAACTGATCTAATCTAATGTAACCTAATCTAATATTTATGCATTGAAGTGCTCTTCTAAATACCAGAATAAAATAAGATTTAGACAACTGGAGGTACACAAAATTGCTGGAGAAACTCAGCGGGTGCAGCAGCATCTATGGAGCGAAGAAAATAGGCGACATTTCGGGCCGAAACCCTTCTTCAGACTGATGGGTATTGGGAGGGGAGAAGGAAGGAAAAAGGGGAGGAGGAGGAGCCCGAGGGCGGGGGGATGGGAGGAGACAGCTCGAGAGTTAAGGAAGGGGAGGAGACAGCAAGGGCTAGCAAAATTGGGAGAATTCAACATTCATGCCATCAGGATGCAAGCTGCCCAGGCGGCATATGAGGTGCTGTTCCTCCAATTTCCGGTGTTGCTCACTGGCAATGGAGGAGACCCAGGACAGAGAGGTCGGATTGGGAATGGGAGGGGGAGTTGAAGTGCTGAGCCACCGGGAGTTCAGGTAGGTTATTGCGGACTGAGCGGAGGTGTTCGGCGAAACGATCGCCCAACCGCCGCTTAGTCTCCCCGTTTAGACAATGGAACTGCCAATGCTGAGGAAGGGTCTTGATTCGAAACATCTTCTATCCATTTCCTCCACAGATGCTGCCTGACCGCCTGAGTTACTCCAGAACTTTGTGTTTTGCATTGAATCTGTGGCTTTCTTTCTTGCTACAATACAAGTGAACTGCGGGTCAGAAATGCTCCACGGATACAATTTCCCCTCTAAATCAGTAACTTGCTTACAATTATTTTTATTTAAACATTTGATATCTTTCTGTTTTATTTATTGTGCTGCTATTTGCTGTTTACTGATATCCATGCTGTTACATTATTTTTTTCCGCTAATATCTATATTACTAAACTTCCAGTTTCTCTGTTTCATGATTTTAGAAAATACGCTGCCACTTACGGCTGTGATTTTTGGCCAGTTTACTCAGAGTCCCCCTCCGCTGCGCAGGACAAGAGGATTTTTTCCCATCGATGAAACATAAAAGAGTTATTAATGTTTTAAAAATGTTGACATTCTCTCTGCTGCCCCTGCTGGTGGGAGGGATTATAAAACCCTGAAGTGTGGGTGTGGCTCAGTCTCTGCATGATGGGGAGGGAGAGGTCACAACTCTGTCTGAGCTGTGAATCAACTGAACACACTGAATGTCTACTGAACTGTGAGTGTGGCGTTTATGTGGTGTTTGTGTGGTTTTATGGTGGTTTCACGCTGCTTGAAATGGTGTGAAACTGCATTTGAAAGTGGTGACCTTGCACCCTGCATGAAGTCGTATGAAACTGTATTGGAATGTGGTGGCCTTGCACCCTGCATGAAGTGGTATGAAACTGCATTTGAATGTGGTGGCCTTGCACCCTGCTTAAAGTGCTGTGAAACTGCACTTGAATTTGGTGGCCTTGCACCCTGCATGAAGTGGTATGAAACTGCATTTGAATGTGGTGGCCTTGCACCCTGCATGAAATGATATGAAACTGCACTTGAATTTGGTGGCCTTGCACCCTGCTTAAAGTGGTATGAAACTGCACTTGAGTTTAGGTGGACTTGGATCCTGCTTGAAGTGGTATGAAACTGCACTTGAATTTGGTGGCCTTGCACCCTGCTTGAAATTGAATTTCAAGGAATAGCCATATTAACTGCCAGCCCACCAGCCGTGAGTGAGCTGCCAGCACATCAGGCTTGAGGGACTGAGCTGCCACCCCAATAATTCAATATTGGAATCGGTGGAGAGGTGGAATATTGTGTTGGGGGCCGGGACCTCCCGTGTGAAAATGGGACCCAACGTATCCCACTTAGTCTAGTCTATATTACTAAAATTCTGATCTTGACTACTTCCAGTTCTGTATATTGATTTAGAAAAAACGCTGCCACTTACGGCTGTGATTTTTGGGCATCTTACTAAGTCCTCCTCCTCTACATAGGACAAGAGGATTTTCCCCATCGATGAAAAACAAAAGAGATTTGTGTTTAAAAAATGTTGAAATTCTCTCTCCTGAAGGCCACGCCCCTTCCGGAGGGACTTTAAAACCCGGAAGTGTTGAGTACCTCAGTCAGTCTCTGCAAGATGGGGGAGCGAGAGGGTCACGTCTCTCAGTCTGAGCTGTGAATAACACTGAACACATGTCTACTAAACTGTGAGTGGTTTTACTGACCGGTTTGGAAATGCTAAAGCTGTTTGCCTTTGGTTTGGAAATGCTAAAGTTGCGTTGCCTAATTAGAGTTGCCTTGCCTAATTAAAGTTGCCTTGCCTAATTAAAGTTGCCTTGCCTAATTAAAGTTGCCTTGCCTAATTTAAAATTGCCTTGCCTTCTATTTAATTAAAAGTCTAATCTTGACCACTTCCTGTTTGCGCTTTATATTACTTTTAGAAAAAACGTTACCACGTACTGCTGTGATTTGTGGCCATCTTACTCAGTCCCCCATCCGCTCATCAGGTGCCGAGGATTTTTCCCATCGATGAAAAATACAAGCGTTGTTAGTGTTTAAAAAATGTTGAGATTCTCTCTCCTGTTAATCACGCTATGAAGGCCATGCCCCTTCTGGTGGGAGGGGGGAGGGACTATAAAACCCAGAAGTGTGGGCGTGGCTCAGTCTCTGCAAGATGAAGGAGGGAGAGGTCACGACTCGCTGTCTTTAGTGGCCTTGCACCCTGCTTGAAGTGGTAAGAAACTGCACTTGAATTTGGTGGCCTTACACACTGCTTGAAATGGAATAGCCGTGAGTCAACTGCCAGCCCACCAGCTGTGACTGAGTGAGCTGCCAGCACAATAGGCTTGAGTGACGGAGCCGCCAGCCCAAGAATCCATTCGGCCCACAATGTCCATACTAGCCCTCTGGAAACCAGTCCCTTCAGCCCACAACACCATACTAGCGCTCCAGAAAGCCACCCCCCCCACTGGCCATAAATATTGGAATGGGTGTAGAGCTGGAATATTGCGTTGGGGGACCAGCCCTCCCGTGTGTTACTGGGACCCAACGGGTCCCACTTAGTCTAGTTATTCTTTAAAGTACCACCACTGGTATTTCAGAGCACATCCTGCAATTTTTATTTCCTTGTGTTGCAGAAGTTTGGATGAAGCTAATGCACCCGCCCCCTCGTAGCATCTTGCAAGGGGAGGAACAGTGGGTGGGAGGCTGCTGGAAGCATCAATAATTCAACTGCATGATATCCTCAAAGGATCCATAATTGTGTTAACAATGTTACCAACATTTAATATTTATTAAAACATCAACACTTGCTTATTTTGGATCAATGACTCTTAATATTTTATTTTGAGTACAATTGACATAGGCCTCATTTTGGATATTTGAGTTAAAGTTTAAAAAATGGTTGAGGATATGCTACAATATAAGCGTTGTGGATTGTTTTTGAAAGTGGGGGGGGGGGGGGGGGGGGGGCTGCCTGAGCGATCACTGATCATCGGTCTCAAGGGCACCCGGCAAGGGGGCGGAGCGACTGGGGGGGGCGGGGGAGGGTGTGGGAGGTGGGGTACATTAAAATCATAATAATCACCTGCTCCAATCACTCATGTAGGCCCTGCGTTATCTTAAAATTACTTAAAACAAAAAAAACATGAACATCATACTTCTACAATGCACTTGTATGTAGTAAAATCATGTTTTAGTGCATTGTAGAAGTATGATTTTAATGTTTTTTGTTTGAAGTATTTTAAAGATAACGCAGGGCCTACATGAGAGATAGGGGCAGGTGAAGATTATTTTTGTTATTGCTCGACCTCCAAAAACTGGGGTTACTACAGGTCATCCCCCAACTTTCTATATTAGAAAGTATATTAGAAATATACATTTCAATGCACTGAGTCTCTTGCCCAGTGTAGGTGAATCGAGGACCAGAGGACAGATTTAAGGTGAAGGGGAAAAGATTTTATAGGAATTTGAGGGGTAACTTTTTCCACACAAAGGTGTGGTGGGTGTATGGAACAAGCTGCCAGAGGAGGTAGTTGAGGCAGGGACTATCCCAACATTTGAGAAACAGACTGATACATGGATAGGACAGGTTTGGAGGGATATGGACCAAAAGCACGTAATGTAGCTGGGGCATGTTGGCGGGTGTGGGCAGTTGGGCCGAAGGGCCTGTTTTCATGCTGTATCACTCTATGACTGCATTATATCTCCACCATGCATGAATGCTTCAAAATCAAGTGGTCGAGATTTATTGCCATATACTAGTCAAAAGAAACTTTAAATCAGAGTTTTGTGTGGCCTTTAAGAACTTCAATTAAGGGTTCCATGTGAACTGCTATCTATACTACCTTTGCAGTTGATGAACAGAGAAACATAGAAAATAAGTGCAGGAATAGGCCATTCGGCCCTTCGAAAATCAGTACCACTTTCCTGTTTTTTCCCCATATCCCTTGATTTCGCTAGCCCCAAGAGCTAAATGTAACTCACTCTTGAAAACATCCAGTGAATTGGCCTCCACTGCCTTCTGTGGCAAAGAATTCCACAGATTCACAACTCTCTGGGTGAAGAAATGTTGTCCTCATCTCAGTCCTAAATGGCTTACCCTTTATTCTTAAACTGTGACCCTGGGTTCATCTGACTCGGAGTCGGGTGGGGTGGGGGGGAGACGGGACACTGGAGGTATGGGAAGGTAGAGAACAAACCAGAGCCTGCATCGATGATTCAGGAAAGGTGGAGCCTACGGTAGAACATAGTGTTCAGAGCAACTTGGAGATTGTGTGTTTTAAAAGCTGATTAATTTGTTAACCTTGTCAAAAATACTTATCTCAATATTAGCATTTTATTGCATCTTAAAAGTAACTAGAAAAGTACAAGGAATAATTAGTGATTAAAATAGTTACTGTAATTGTATTACAACATGAAAGATATCTTGCAATGCTGTGCTGGACTTGCACTGTAAATCTGTTTGCAATTTGCAGTTCATCAACTGCAAAGGTAGTATAGATAGCAGTTCACATGGAACCCTTAATTGAATTTCCTAAAGGCCACACAAAACTCTGATCTAAAGTTTCCTTTGACTACTCTGCTTTCAGCAATATTCTGTGCTTTTTTTTTTTTTTAATTTCCATTACTATAACATTTTCTTAAGTTTCTACTTTCTTAGTGGAATATGAATAATGGGTTATGAAGAACTGGTGCAGCAAATATATCATGAAAAATCTTTGTTCCTCAAATGCTCTCGTACACTTCAAAATTAAGAAGTTCTCAAGAGCACAGGGCGCTCCTGTTGATGTTCTAAACTTTGGATGTGAAGGTCTTCAGGTACAAGTCCAAAACGTCAGACTCTAACAGAATCTATCTCTGAAGACTCATGTCTAACAAGACTACTTTGATGGAGATGCAAGTGACCACAGATAAATTAAGTGGTATCGTATCTCGCAACCTCATCACCTTCACCCTAACTCCCTACCACCTGCATAATCGCAACTTAGCAATAGTTGGCACATGTTGAGGATGTGGGAGGTCACAGGGAGAACAAGCTGAATGTCAGGGTTGAACCTGGGCAATGTGGTAGCAGTTCTACTTGCCCCACCACTGTGCCCCCAACACCACACCTATTACTTCATTAACTGAAGTCCTATAAAGCTACACTATGAGTTTCCCCACTCTTGTATTCAATGCCCTGACCTATGAAGGCAAGCATACCATATGTCTATCTATGTGTTGCTCTTTCTGGGAATCATGGACTTGAACCCCAAAATCCCTCGATACATCAATGCTGTTAAAGGTCAAGCCTTTAATTGTATGTTTTCCTCTTGAATTTGACCTCCCAAAGTGCAACACCCCACACTTGCTCGGATTGATCTCCATCTGCCATTTGTCTGTCCATTTCTGAAATTAATCCATTGACCGATCTATATCTACAGCCTTTTCTTGGAGTCTGCAACCCCAGTGATCATGGTGACATCTGCACACTTGCTAATCAAGTTGTCGACACTTGCAACTGCCATTTATGTACATCATAGGTATCCTTGAGGAACCCCTCTGGTTCTGCCCTCCATTCCTCTTCACCTCCATCACCAACAAATCCTTCCTGTCTTCCTCACGCCTTCACTACACTGAACCTTCTACCTTTGCAGACTCATTCCACTTTTGACTCTTGACAATGCGGCCTTTTGAATTAATCCAAATTTTGTAGAACAAATCCTTTTATTTTTCTTAATATGTTTTTGTTCGTCTTTTATTATTTTAATTTTAATCTTAAAATGAACATTTAAAATACCAAAAAGTACAAGAAGATTCAACAAAATAATCCTCCCCGACTGATGGCCACAATTAAAACATTAGTAAGTCATGAGGGCGATTTTAACATCTGCTATGCTCATAATTTAGTTCGAATGTGACTCTAGAATGTACGTTAACTTTTACATGCACGAAAAATGCTTTCTTGCTTTTCAATCACTTATTGCTGTGAATCTACATTCTCCTACCTAACCCAAATCAGGATGACCTTAAGGTCACAAATGACGGATACCCATCTAGAAGATCAGCTGAAACTACGTACCTCCATGTTGCAACCAAATATTCAAATGCTTTCCCGCAAAAAGCAGTCACAACAGTCATTAAAAGTTAATTAACTTTAGAATGAACAATTTTTTTTCATTTTCTTGAAGTTAGTACATAGTAGTTAGATTTTTACAAAATAATGTACATTTTGAAGTGTATCTAATTGAAGTTTCTTGGATGCGGCCTTATTAGATTACAACTAACTTAGTGTGGCATTCCAACATGAAATGGTCCCCACCCCTGGCCTGGAGGATGGTAAAGGAAGGGGAAGGGGAGACCAGGAATGCCAAAAGGCAATAAGGCAATTAGTTTAAATTGTCCAAAGTTGTGGCACACTTTAGTCATAGTCAGGCATCCCCAATAACACCCAGCTATGAATGAGATGCAAAGTATTACTGTTTGCACTGCAATCAATGTACTCGTGGCCCTGATAATATTTCAAAAATACTGTAGCATTCGCCATTACCTGGGAAACTGAACATCACCTTTTTTAAAGAATTGAATGAAACTGCGGAAGATTTCACCAATTGACTGAAGACATTTTGTTTCAACTTGGGTAGTATCTGATGGCTTAATTGAAATTAAGTTATCTAGATATCTGGCATGCAGACACAAAAGTGAATGACTGAAGCATTCACTCAACATTCCTTTAATCTGTTTCTCCAAGGGATATGATTCCCTCTTGTGGAATGTTGGGTTTCATTCACATCTGCTTGGACAGGCAGCAGTGGCTAATTATATAACCAGTCTTGCGAGCGGTGATCAAATAGTTTGCTGAAATTATATGTCTGACAGAAAATTGGACATTTTCTGCAGTTCTGCAGATAAATGTGTTGATTCCAGCAGCAAACTGGGTTAAAACAAAGCATTGAGCAGGGTTAGCATGGTTCCCACCTCAATCTGCATAGATTCATGGCCTGAGCAGAACCCAGCAGGAAAAGGGTATTTTAAAACTACTTCTGTAATTTTCCTGCACAATGGTAAACAAAAAGCTGCTGCCTGACCTGAGTTTCTCCAGCATTTTGTCTATCTTTGGCGTAAACCAGCATCTGCAGTTTCTTCTTGCACAGTAAATAAAAATGTCAGCTCTGAAGGACATAACAGTTGGACATCAGTAAAACCCAATCCTGAGAGGGAGCTACAGAGGAGAGAGTTGCTGCAATGTTAAGTGTTTGTGGGTGTTTCCGCAAATACAGCACTCGGCAGTGAAACTGGCCTCCAAACTTCCAGGTTATTTTCCTGTTGTAATATTCCCATTGTTTCATATCCTGTATTTTAAGTAGATCTTGGTGTACAGCCAAAATAATGAGATGAAGCAAAAATAAATATCTGTTTTTACAAAGAAAAATATCAGAGATGTTCCTCAGTTTTCTTGTCTTTTTTTGTGACATTTTTCAAACAGGATTTCATCAAATCCTTGGGCTAATTTAAACCTGAAAGGTTACATTAATTTTGCAATTAAATACTGTAACTCTATATAAGCCAAATTCAGATTATGCTTATGATTTTTTAAAATCATTTATCACCTGATTAGATGGTTTTCTGATGCCCCAAGTTTTTGCAGCCCTTTTGGTCAAGTGAGAAACATGTCACGTGTGAACCGTTTTTATATTCATTGTTTCTTTTTTTATTGTTTATATTATGAATTTGAGCTTTCCATTGAAATACTTAATAATGAATAGAACTTTAAAATCATGAAACAAATCTAATGTGGCCTTATTAGATGACAGCTAACTTAATGCGGCATTCCAACACGAAAAGGTTCCCCACCCCTGGCCTGGAGGATGGTAAAGGAAGGGGAAGGGGAGCACCTATTTTTGCGATGTCTCATTCTGTGGCCCCTCCCGTTGTCAATGCTATTTATAGTGCTATAACGGGTTCTTTTGCACGTGTCGCGATTAAAAAAAAAAAATTCAAACATGTGATTATAATGACCCTGGCGTGAACTACGGGCCACGTGGTGGGTTAGCTGCCGACATTTTGTAAGGGAGCTTCGAAATCAGTAAGTGTCGCATATGTGGTCGCCCAATTATAGGAAGGATGTCAACAAAATAGAGAGAGTACAGAGGAGATTTACTAGAATGTTGCCTGGGTTTCAACAACTAAGTTACAGAGATAGGTTGAATAAGTTAGGTCTTTATTCTCTGGAGCGCAGAAGGTTAAGGGGGGACCTGATAGAGGTCTTTAAAATGATGAGAGGGATAGACAGAGTTGATGTGGACAAGCTTTTCCCTTTGAGAATAGGGAAGATTCAAACAAGAGGACATGACTTCAGAATTAAGGGACAGAAGTTTAGGGGTAATATGAGGGGGAACTTCTTTACTCAGAGAGTGGTAGCGGTGTGGAATGAGCTTCCAGTGGAAGTGGTGGAGGCAGGTTCATTGGTATCATTTAAAAATAAATTGGATAGGCATATGGATGAGAAGGGAATGGAGGGTTATGGTATGAGTGCAGGCAGGTGGGACTAAGGGGAAAAAAACATGTTCAGCATGTACTTGTAGGGCCGAGATGGCCTGTTTCCGTGCTGTAATTGTTATATGGTTATAGGGTTATATGTTTTGTATGTTTTATAAAATATTAAATTTTGATCACAAATTAGCTCGAGGGGATCATAGGTAGGCCTATTTTTTTATCCTGAGGTATTTCATTATGATTTAATAACTTTCAAATTTGGCCACCCATGTCACAGGTTGGTACGCTTATTAACGGAAACACCCTTGTACTTTCTCCCCTGGGCTAGCTGCCCTCCGGCACTCTCTGGTAATACTCTGGTAATACTCAGTCATGGACCCGCGTTGCTTGCAGGATGATCACTGAGCCAAACAGGACATTGGCTTGTCATTAGTTAGCATTCTTCAAAAAGCATGTTGTTGTTCTCTGAGCTCAAGCTTAGCATCTTGGAATGTGAAGGTCTAGTCTGCAATGAGTTTTGGTGTTGCCTTAAAGTCCCGAGTGGAATGTGTTTGCAGTCGTGAGAAAAGTGAGATTGAAGCTTGCTGTGCTCCTACTTTACAGTTGCTCTCTGTTGTGTGGTGCCTTAAACTCCAATTTACACCAGAATGAGCAGGAATTTGCATTGGACGAATGTCAAGGCATTACTTGGTATAAATATCAGAGCCAATTTCCTGATTGTTTACCTTTCCTGGCCTCCCACCCCCTCCCCACATTGTTCGATCTACCTGATGCCCACCTCTTCCATCTACCAAACACCAGCCTTTGTCCCACCCTTCCTTGTACCTCTGTACACCAGCAATCTTTCTTCCTAACCCTCTGCCCTGATGCAGGGTATTGACCTGAAACTTTTTTGCCTCCATAGAAGCTGAGTTCTTCAGTATTCCGTTTTTTGTTCCAAATGGATGCAATTGGAATGCCCAGTCCAATTTCAGGATAGGTGCAAGTTTATCTGGGCCACTGACTAATTTTGGATCATATAAAACTTCATAGAACAGTGTAGCGCAGGACCAGGCCTTTGTCTGTGCTGATCATGAAGCCAAGACAAACTCTTACCTGCCTGCAGTTCCATGTGCCTCTCTAAAAGCCTCTTGTACGTCACTATCGTATCTGCCTCCATCACTTCCCTGGCAACGTGTTCCCGGCGCTCACCACTAAAGGGTCTGTCCCACTTGGGCGTCATTTGCGCGTCATTTACGCGTCATGACGCGCACGTGAAGCGCACATGGTGCGCATTACACGTGCACAGTGCGTGGTGACGTAGGCAATGACGTGCAGTCGCGCGCGGCGCCCCAGGATTTTTGGATGTACAAAATCTTTGCACGCCATCTGCATGATGCGCAAATTACACCCATTCCGTGGCTTGTTTTGGCACTTCTCATCGCCAGCTTTCCTTCTTGCTTTATGTTTTCATCGGCCCTGTCTGATTTCTTCAATAAAACTTACATTCATTTTTTTCTTTTTGACAAAATTTACGATGTCTTTGGTCATCCGAAACCAACGTCTCAACACGTCTCCCTTACTTTGCCATACTCATCACTCCTGACCACAACATGCCAGTCCTGAACTTTGATCAACTGGCCTTTAAGTGACTCCCATGTCAGTTGCTCAATAACAACCGCACGTACCCCACGTGTAGTTTCCATCATTTTACAAATTTAGTTTGTCACCCAGAATATGGAGATTTGTTGTAGTTTTATATGAAAACGCCAATGAGTTTTCTAAAAATTAAATTTAGAAAATATGAATGTTTCCTTAAAATTGTCTGCACTTTCAACATGTTTTCAACACTATATATATATAATAGTTATATAGTTAAAAAGGGATTTTTTGAACTGTTGCCATTTCCATTAAAATGTCTCCATTCCATTGTTTGACAAAGGCAGACCGGAGATGAATATAATCTGTGCTCATTTTTATTGCTTTTAATCTTAGTGTAATGAATACTACTATAAGGTCTAATCTTGGCAAAGCTCTATACTCATTATCCTGTGGATATTAAATGCCTGTGAACAAGTATTTGTGTAATAAAACTTGACGAACCTAAAGTTAATTCCATTTTTATTTATTAACAAACTTCTTCTCCATCCTCAGAGAGTAGAACACTATTCGTCCACATTTTTAATTGAGAGATTTGTTCACCTTAGATTCTACTTTTAACAACAATTTATTGTTTCATTAACACCCGTGATTACACTTAATGTACTGTTGTGCCTATAGCAGACCTGCATTAACCTGCGCTTTACCAGTTGCAGCTGTTTCTGTCTTTGGTTGAATATTCCCTTGAATATATGCTCAAAGTTCTTAATAATTAAAAGAACTGATAATTAAATCATAAAGCTTTAAAATGTATGACCTCAGAGAATACATATTGTAATTAAGGAGAAGACCAGCCAACCTTGGCATTCTTGTTCAGATAAATTTCATTTCTATTCAAATGTTGCTTTTTTTCTATCACACATCCATTCTTTCAAAATAGACTTCTTGGTTTTGTTAGAATTTGGCCCAAAGCAGTTTTCATTGGTATTACAGGAAATGTGAACCATGAAGCTGAACAACAACTTGGGCCCGTTGCTTTGCCAGCATGCAATGCCATTTAATCTCATGGCCATTAGATTGATTTCTGGATGAGGTATTGATCCTATGAAGGAAGGTTGAACAGGCTAGACCTGTACTTGCTGTAAAAGGTGATCGCGTTAAACCATATCAGTTTAGTTTATTGCCACGTGTATGAGCAGTGTTTTGTTGCGTGCGAACTAGTCAGCGGAAAGACAATACATGATTCGAATCGAACCATTTTTGGTGTATAGATACATAAGGGAATAACGTTTAGTGCAAGGTAAAGCCAGCAAAGTCCGATCAAGTATAGTCCGAGGGTCACCAATGAGGTTCAGCATTGGTTTCTACGTGTGGTAGGATGATTCCGTTGCCTGATAACAGCCTGGAAGAAACTGTTCACACTTCTATACGTTTTGCCCTATGGGAGAGGGGAGAAAAGGGAGTGGTCAGGGTGCGACTCTGCCTTGATTATGCTGCTGGCCTTGCCCAGGCAGCACGTGGTATAAATGGAGTCAATGGACAGGAGGTTGGTTTGTGTGATGGTCTGGGCTACGTCCACAATTCGCTGCCATATGAGATTCTGATGAGGGAGGATTGGCAGGATAGATGGCATAAACATTCGCCCCATGGTGGGTGAGAATAGGGAATAAGGGGATCGGCCATTAAGATTGAGATGCGTGGGATTTTTCTCTCTCAAAGGATTGTAAATCTTTGGAATTATCCACAGAAAGAATGGACACAATGTTTCAGATCAGGGTGGCACAGTGGTGCAGTAGAGTTATGGAGCCAGAGACCTGGGTTCGATCCTGACTATGCTGTCTATATGGAGTTAGAAAGTGGGGGTGGGGGGAGAAAGGTTGGCGGACATGTTGTTTTGGCCTGAGAAATGTCCGTTCAGTCACGTAGACGGAAGAAATGCAGACGGCTGCAATGGCATCCGCAGTCTAGACTGGTAACTTGGCAGTTTGCACAGAGATCCATAGTGACTTATGGATAGGTTTGAATTGTTCTTTAGAGCGACTAATGGGGTTAAAGAGTGTACAGAAAATACATAAGCCTTAAATCAGACAATAAACGATTGAACGAAAGCCAAACTTTTCATAGAAGTGGTGCCCACCCCCAGCGTAACATTAAGATTGCTTCTTTGCAGTTTTGCAGCTTGTTGATTTAGAAAATTAAAGACCAGTTTCGGCTTATGGTTGGGAACTCTTGCCACTTCATGCAAAAACAGAAAATTAAAATAAACTGGCTCAGGCAGTAACCTTGGGCAAAGAAGCAAAGCTAATATTGTACTTCAGAATAAATGTCACCAACCTAGGCCATTAACTTTGCCTCTTTCCCCACAGGCTGACCTCCTATAAGTTTACAGGCTGTCATTTTATACGTTTATAAATTGCAACATAAAGGTTTTAATCCACAAATTGGCAGGGTTAACGGCCTGTCCCACTTTCACGACTTAATTCACGACCTCTGCCGAGTTTGTACTTGACTCGTACTCGCAGCATGGTTGTAGGGAGATCGTAGGTAGGTCGTGTTGCTAGTCGTAGGTACTCGTGGCATCAAGTAGGTCGGGGCGTTTTTTGAACATGATGAAAAATCAATATCCACCAGTAAAGGTCATGAATTAGGTTGTGAAAGTGGGACAGACCCTTGACACAGGAAGCTGAATTGTTCCTTGGTATTATTCATGGCAAAAATAATCAATAGGTTGATCAGCATGTGTGACAGGAAATAAGTTGCAGAGGCATAGTGGAGCAAGGAAAGCAGATATGAGGCTTATGGACCTGTCCCACTTAGGAGACTTTTTAGGCGAGTGCAGCAGACTCTGCGATGGCCACATGGCCACCACCTATTCGCCACCTAGTTGTCTCTGGTGAGTCTCCTTCATGGTCGCGAGGAGTTCCCGCATTCGGGGAACTAATCGCGGCCTCAGTATGGTCGCCGCAAATCTTTCAACATGTTGAATAATTTTCTGCGCCCAAAAATTGGTTGTCATGGTGATAATCAATAATCCTGTAGTCGTGGGTGCAGTTGCAGTGGGATCGCCATGTAGTTGTAGGGAGTCGGAGGTAGTTTTAGTTAATTGCCTTTTTCATTGGCTCATTCGGGGGAAAAAACATAAGCATGAGTTTTCAGAACCATGGATAACCGACCGGTAATGTTGAATGTTGAATGTCCGCCGAACTTCACAGCTGTGTATCTCTGGCTTATTAAACGTTGTCTGGCTTCTTAAAAGTTGTCTTCACTCCTTCTCCCCCCCCCTTCTGCCTCTCCCCCTCTTTTAAAGGACTTACCATACACTGTGCTAGCCGTCTTAATTACAGCGCCAACCCTCCTGTTCATCGCAGGTACACAAAATTGCTGGAGAAACTCAGCGGGTGCCTGTTCATCGCGGTGTGTATCTGTCGCACCTTGGCTTTGCACCGTTTGAATTTCAGACAGCACTCGCCCCGGCCCCCGCCTTTGTGGTGTGTGTTCCACTCTGACAGTCGCCGTTCCAGTTCCCAGTTTTTCAGGCGACTGCCGGCAACTTGTCAGTCCGCTGAAAAATCACCCAAGTGGGACAGGCCCATGATGCAATTGCCACCCTGCAGGCTGACACGAACTCGGTGGCCTGAATGGACTCTTTTTGGGTTGTTATGAGAATAATGCGATGTCAGATGATTATTCCTCTAGCCAGGTCTTTACCTGATCCTTTATTATTCATGCTATCTCAGTCTACTCTTCTGAAGCTCAACTTTTAATTCATCCCTTGGCTGTGAGTTCTGCTGTCAAGGCCAGCATGTTCTATTCATCCCTGTCTGCTCTTAGAAGACAGCGTGGGATGTTTATTGAGCTGATGCTCCTATATCGAAACTACTCACAAGTGATCTTTTAAAAAACATTTTTAATCAAAAATAATTTGAATCAATTATTCCAATAATATGTACAAAACAATTGCATGCTCTTGGGTGGAGTGTTCATGGGTTGCTAATTCGGCCATGATGGCATAATGGTAATGGATGAGTGTGGTGTCTAACTTGGAGAGGTCACGGGATTGTGAACCTTCTTCTTCTAGGAGGGTGTGGCTGGGTTTGCAGGTGTGTCAGAAGTTTTGATGACTTGTTGTAGATCATTTGTATAAACTCTAACCACACTGCTGGTGAGGAAGGGATGTCTAGGTCAGAGGATGGGCTGCTAATTAATTCTGAATGATATTTGCCATTTTAAATGAGTAAAATCTCTCTGATCGAGGCAGGTAGAGCCTCTGCTATTGCCGTCCTTGCTGATGTCTTGTAGGTTTTGACACAGGTTTTGAGTCAAAATGTGAGTCAGTTATCCCAGCCATTAATCTGGCCTGATAGCCCAGTTAAATTTCTGTTCACTGGTGACCACTGCAATATTAAATCAGTGGCATTCAGCAGAGATGGGGAATTCAGGGGGGTAATGCCTTTGCCACCAACATCATCTGTGGGTGTTCTCTTCCATGTTGTTCTGATCATCACTTTGCTGAGTCAGCTTCACACACAGAGCACTCTAGACTCTGTATCCTTTGTGGTTAAGTGGTACAGCTAGCTGCGAGCAGTTCCGTCTGGATCAACTGATGCTAACCATTCATGACGTCAGCTTTCTGCTTTGAATGTGTGTTGAAGTGTCACGCATTAGGGTGGCGTGTACCTCTCTACGGACAGTGTAAAGGGCCTGTCCCACTAACGCCACTTTTCAGCTAATGTTTCCGACCTTCAAGCTCGAGGGCGCGAGCCTGGAAAACCTCGAGTTGGATTAACCGTCAGCGATGAAACCGCAAGCCAGATCGACCGTCTGTGTGCGCACACACACAAACACACACACACACACACAGACACACAGACACACAGACACAGACACACACACACACACAGACACAGACACAGACACAGACACAGACACAGACACACACACACACAGACACACACACACACACAGACACAGACACAAACACACACACACACACACACACAGACACAGACACAGACACAGACACACACACACACACACACACACACACACACACACACACACACACACACACACACACACACACACACACACACACACACACACACACACACACACACACACACACACACGCATGCACGCGCACGCACACACACACAGTGGGGGCCAGGGAAAGCGGGGGAGCACTGTCTGAAATTCACACCCGCGATGAACAGGAAGGTAAAAGACGGCTGGCACAGTTATGGTAAGTCCTTTAGAGAGCGCGGGGGGAGGAGGGAGGGAGGAGGGAGGGATGCGGGAGGGAGGAGGGAGGGGGGAGGAGGGGAGCGGGGAGGAGGGGGAGGAGGGAGGAGGGAGGAGGGAGGAGGGGAGTGGAGACACTTTTAAGAAGCCAGACAACTTTTAATAAAGTTTAGTGGGCATTTTACATTACTGGTCTTTTTCCCTTGGTTCTGAAAACTCCAAAGCCAATTAAAATGCCTGGTCAGCAAAGGAGATTGCCTACGGCTACCTCGACCCCTAGCGACCCCACTCCACTGCACTACGAGTTCAAAAGAACCATGCCGACCAATTTTTACTCGCGGAAAATTCAGCATGCTGAAAATATTTCCTCGACCAAACTGAGGCCGCGAGTATGCGGGAACTTCCCTCGAGCATGAAGGAGAGTTCCAGTGACCTCCTAGGACCACGTGTCGACTGTGCTGCGAGTTTGAGTCGAGAGCAAACTCTTCTAAACTCGTAAATTAGGACGCCGCAGTGGGACAGGCCCTTAACTGAACAAAAGGGGTGGGAGTTTGCAACCTTCACGTAGTCCGCGCTGTTTCGACGAATGCAATCAACCTGGTGTACACAATCTAATAAGATCAAATAGAACAAGTTGTCCTACAACTTTAGGCTGTGCATGCTATACGCAAGAAGAAGAAGTGAACAAAATAATACAGCCAGGTGGGGTGGGGGTTTGGGGGGGGGACAAGAAAGGGATGCACCAGTGGGCTGGGGGAGAGCTGAAAAGGGTAGGAGACAGTTGGAACTTCCTGAAATTAGAGGTCAATGTTCATACCGCTGGGGGACAAACTGCCCAAGCGAAATATGAGGTGCTGCTCCTCCAATTTCCGGTGGTGCTCACTCTGGCCATGGAGGAGGCCCAGGACAGAAAGGTTGGATTCGGAATGGGAGGGGGAGTTGAAGTGCTGAGCCACCGGGAGGTCAGGTTGGTTATTGCGAACCGAGTGGAGGCCCAACTGTCTCCTCCCCTTCTCAGTTCTCCCTCAGCCCTATGGCTCCTCCTCTTCCTTTCTTCTCCCCACCCCTCCCTCCCCACCCGTGCATCAGTCTGAAGAAGGGTTTCGTCCCGAAACGTTGCGTGTTTCCTTCGCTCCATAGATGCTGCCGCACCCGTTGAGTTTCTCCAGCATTTTTGTCTACCTTCGATTTTCCAGCATCTGCAGTTCCTTCTTAAACATTCAACAAAAACATTTTTTTCATTTGCTGCCTGTGCTGCTGGGATAACAAATCATATTGATTTAATATTCTAGTCTCACCTGCAGTTCAAACTTAATATTTGTTATCAAGCAATTTGAATTATGTGGCTTGCTTGAATTTTACATATTTCAAGCAAAATTAATAACATTTTATGGATAAAATACAATATTGATTAATTCACAGTGAACGAATATACTTACTCCTGAAACAGAAATATTATCACAATGAACATCACTGAGTCTATGCAGGCACAGCATGCCGTTACTATGCTCCTGTGTTCAGGCATAAAACTATAGAGCAGATGACTTTGGTTGGGGAGATGATTGGGCATAGATTTCTGAGGAATTGGAACTTTCTGGGTGAGAGGAAACCTTTACAAATCATGAGTTGCATCTCAACAGATATGGGAACAATGTCTCAGCTGTGTGGCATTTGCTATTGCTCTTGGATGTTTAAGCTAGCTTGATGGAGGAACCTAATGCCCCTGTCCCACTTAGGAAACTTGAATGGAAACCTCTATAGACTTTGCGCCCCACCCAAGGTTTCCGTGCAGTTCCTGGAGGTTTTTGTCAGTCTCCCCACCTGCTTCCACTACTTGCAACCTCCGGCAACCACCTGCAACCTCCGGGAACTGTAGGGAAACCTTGGGTGGGGCGCAAAGTCTCCAGAGGTTTCCGTTCAGGTTTCCTATGTGGGACAGGGGCATTATTTAGGGTGGAACCGGATGAAAAGTTTAAGTTGATAGTAACAGCAAGGTGTTGATGTATTTAGGGAAGTGCGAGAAAAAGGAAGGTAACAGATGGGCAATGACGGATGATGATGATAGCTAGAACATGGCAAAAAAGAGCTATTGGAGGAACTTAACGAGTTCTGTGAGGGAAATGCATCTCCTATGCTCTTTCAGTCCAGATGAAGGCATCAACTTTATTCTCCCCCAACTACAGATGCTGCCTGAACTACCGAGTTCTTCCAGCTCTCCTTTTGCTACACAATTCCGCGCCTGCAGTCTCTTGTCCCCAGGTAGGTATCTGGTTGAGGCAGGGTGTGCAAGTGTAAGCTTACCCCAGCATTTGGAACGGAGTAATGAAGAACACTACGAATAACATTTATAGGGATTTTATTATCTGAACAGGTTTGGCTTTGGGAAACAAGACAGGTAATTTTACTTCGGAGTCACGTGAGTGATTTCGTGAAGAACCCGCTCAGCACGCATGCGCGGCATTACGCCAGCAGTGCAACAAGCGGCTACAGCGGGAGTCAGGCGCTCCCGCTGCAATTTAAAAGACGGACCGTCAGGTAAGTGAACTGAGGTCGGCAGTGCTGGATTTACGTATAAGCTAAACAAGCTATAGCTTAGGGCCCCCACTTTCTAGGGGGCCCCCGAAAAAATTGATGGGCCTCGAGGTCTAGGGGGGCCTCCGGCCAAGGCAGAACACCTACCGTTCAACTCTGGGCGGCCCCCCTCTCTATCTCCCTCTCGCCATCTCCCCCCGCTATCCGTGTCCGGGCCGCCGGGCTCCGCTCGCTCCTCATCCGCCGGCACGGCAGGCCGCCTTGCACATGCGCACAACCACGGCCAGCACATCATCGGCCGCCCTGCGCATGCGCACTGCAACGGCAACTGGTCGGCGCTGGGCACTTTCTCCCTCGCTTTGAATTGTGGGAGATTTGGCCGCCATGGCTGTCCGGTCGTTGGGGGCCTCACAAGTGGAACAGCTTAGGTCCTCTCTTCATCTAAATCCGGCACTGGAGGTCGGGTTTACTTACCAATGAAGAGCCGTCTAATTTCTCTTTCAGAATGAGTACACCAAAGAAAAGGCTCTTAAAGAAATCTGTCCCCCGTTCGACTCCACCAGAGGAGCGTTCCATCAGGGGGGGGCAGCAACAGACGGTAGGAACGCTAACCGAGCGCTCCCCTATCCCCGACACCGTGCCGAGCCCAGCCCCGCTAGCGCCTGAGCAGTGGGCTGGAGGGAAAGCTACCAGGAAAAGCGTCCGGCCGGTGGTTTCCGACACGTCGGACGGGGACGTCTCTCCACCCAGGCGGGGGAGAGACAGCCGCCTGAGCCGTGTGGAGCGGCTCTTGGAGCAGCTGCTCCAGCGAGGTGCGCCTCGGGAGGGGCGCTCTCGCAGAGGGAGGTCAGGCACTCCCTCCACAGTGCCTTGTGCACTGTCCATTGCTTCCTCCTTACCAGAGGATAGCTTTGGTGACCAGGACTGGGCTGGTCAAGAAGAGATGGCTGAAGATCTCGGGAGTATGCAAGGGGTGCAGGAACAGGAAGAGCTGCTTGGTGTAGTAGACCGCTACGTGGCAACCCCACGTGCAGGAAGACCGTTAGAAGCCAAACTAGCGGCCAGCATCAACCACCTCTCCAACAGGGCTCTACAGGAGCAGGTGGTCAATGATGCTTTGGAAACTTATACAGCGCCGGAGAACTGTGAGTCCCTCAAATGCCAGCTGTAAACAGCCAAATCTGGGGGCACGTTGGGGCAAACATCCGACACCAGGAGCTAAAACTGCAGCGGATCCTCAGGCTCCTGACGTCGGCCGTCACTTTGTTTGCTCGTTCCGTGGACAACACCGAGATGACCACCTCTCAACAGAATACTCTCGCGCTGTTGTTCAATACGCAATTTGAGATTAACAACCTGCGTAAAGAAATAATCAAACCTGCCCTCAATCCTAAATTTGCGGGGTTGTGCAAAACCCCAGCCTCTGAGCCAGACATACTGCCCTTTGGCAATGACCTCCCTAAGTGAATGAAGGATATGGCCGAGGCCTCAAAAACTCACGGTCTCATGAAGGCAGGACACGGGACGAGCAAACCTAGAGCAATAAACACCAAGTGGCAGCACCCAGTCGCGTCCACCAGTCGACGTCCACCATGTAGGTGAAAGGTCGGGGTCCGCATTCTATCACCGTAAGTCTTTTTTAGACCAGGGCCCAGAGCGGACCCCATGGAAAATGCACCACCCCCAACGTCAACGCCACATCAGACAACACACAAGCCTCGTGGGACCGGCGGGAACCCGAGGAAATACCCATAACCATGGAGGTAGGTGGGTCTGGTTCCTACCAGCATATAGAAAGAAGGGGCTTAATACTAACAGGGGGGAGATTACACCAGTTTAAAGCAGCATGGGAGTCTATCACGGGTGATCAGTATATACTCAATGGCATTAGTGGATACAAAATACAATTCATAACAGGTAAATTGCCACCAGTTCAACATTTACCCCAAAGGGTATTTTCCCTCTCAGTGAAAGAAAAACGAGAGGGACAAGCTGAACTGGTGAGACTAATTACAAAGGGTATCATTGAAATAACAAAACATGAACCCTTGGAATTTGTATCAAATATATTCACTAAAACCCAAAAAGATGGTGGATGTCGAATCATCATTGACTTAACATCACTAAATATGTTTGTTAAGTATATACATTTCAAAATGGAAACATTTGTTACTGCCAAACAACTAATTTCCAAAGGATACTACATGGCAAGCATTGATCTTAAAGATGCTTACTATCCAGTACCTATTCACAAGGATCATCGCAGATACCTCAAGTATACCTGGATGGGGCAATTATGGCAGTTTAAAGCATTACCCAATGGATAAACATCAGCCCCAAGATTATTCACCAAGATACTAAAACCAGCCTTGGCAATATTAAGAAGACAAAAACATATTGTCATGGCATATCTTGATGATATCTTAATAGTAGGCAAAACCATGGAATTGACAATGTCAGCTGTATCAGCTACCAGTTGTTCGAAACCTTGGGATTTGTCTTACATCCAGATAAATCTAAGTTGAAACCATCTACAACTATGGACTTCTTGGGCTTCACAATTAATTCAGTCCATATGACTGTAACTTTGCCAAGAGACAAAACAGTTGCATTGGCACAATCATGCAACAATCTAATGGTCAACAAACGACCAACTATTCGACAAGTAGCAAGAGTAATTGGAAAAATGGTAGCAGCATTTCCGGCTACGCAATTCGGACCTTTGCACTATCAAAACTTACAAAGAGCAAAGGTACAGGCACTAAAACGACATGCAGGTCAATATGATCGTGTCATGAAGTTACCCACTGAAGCAATACCAGAACTACAGAGGTGGGCAGAAAATGTTTGGCATAGTTTCAGCCCTATTATCATCACTAACCCTACACTAGTTATCCAAACAGATGCCAGTGCTCAAGGCTGGGGAGCAACTAACGCCATATCCAGCACAGGTGGTAGATGGACTAACCCTGAGTCGTCAATACTACTTACACTGGGCATAAATTATCTAGAGATGTTGGGTGCCTTCTATGGTTTAAAAGCATATGCATCAAATATGCATCACTTGCATGTTCGGTTACAAATAGATAATACTACGGTGGTGGCCTACATTAACCATATGGGCAGCACAAAATCATTATCATGCGACAAGTTAGTTAACACAATTTGGCAATGGTGTGTCGAAAGACATATTTGGCTATCAGCAACTTACCTACCAGGTAAGCTAAATACAGTGGCAGACACCAGGTCACGTAAATTTAATGACAACATCGAATGGATGTTAAACCCCAAAGTATTTGCAAAAATTGTAAAGCAATATGGCATGCCAGATATCGATTTATTCGCATCAAGGCTAAATCACCAGGTACCTATGTATGTCGCCTGGGAACCAGACCCTGAGGCAGCAGCGGTAGATGCATTCGCGCTGGATTGGGGAAATTCTTCTCCTATGCATTTCCTCCGACCTGCCTCATTAGTCGGGTACTACGCAAAATACAAATGGACTCTGCTTCAGGTATTTTGATAGTACCCGACTGGCCTACGCAGCCATGGTTCCCGATACTGCATGACATGGTTGTTGGAACTCCGATGACATTTCCCAGTGACCCAGAATTATTAAAACACCCAGTGTCTGGCATAAGCCACCCATGCCATGGAAAAAATCAAACTCCTGGGTTGCAGATTCTGAACAGACCATTGCTGGGACTGGGATTATCAGAACAAACTGTCGACACCATGTCAGCATCCCTCCGAACATCCACTAAAAAACAGCACTTGACCAATATCAAAAAATGTGAAAAGTACTGCCTGGATACAGGGACCACCTACACAACTGCATCAGTCACCAACGTACTGGAATTCCTGGCCAAACTTCACTATGAAGAAGGACTCAGCTACAGTGCCATCAACACAGCGAGAAGTGTCCTGTCTGCGTACTTAACACTAGCACCAGGCCAACAGGCCATGGGATCTCACCCGCTGGTGGTAAAATTAATGAAAGGCATTTACAATACCAACCCCCCTAGACCAAGGTACACCAATATATGGGATGTCAGTGTGGTCCTGACTTACCTCAGGGGATGGCCACCAGCCAGATCCCTCAGCCTGGAACAATTGACACTCAAAACGCTCATGTTAATGGCACTTGTATCCGCACAGAGGGTCCAGTCTCTACATCGGTTAAGACCGGACAACATGATTACTGCTCCAGACCAGATCTCGTTTATGATCCAGGGACTGATCAAACAGAGCAGGCCAGGAACGCCAAGTCCAGTCGTGGTATTCCGGGCTTACCCACCAGAACCACGGTTATGTGTCATGACCCACCTACTATCTTATATAGACACAACTAACAATATTCAAGGGAGTGAAAATGCCTTGTGGGTCAGTCATAAAAAACCTCATGGTCGGGTGACGAGCCAAACCATTTCGAGATGGCTTAAGCAGGTGCTAAAAGTTGCCGGGATTGACACTAACGTATAAATCTCACTCCACCAGGGCAGCATCCACGTCAACGGTGGAAAGAATGAACATCCTGGCTACAGCAGGATGGGCAAGGGAAACCACATTCAGGACTTTTTATCACAAGCCGTTGGCAAAACCTGTGTTATATGCAGAAACAATTTTACAGTCTGCAAATATTTAATTTAAGCCCGGGGGAGCAATTTTCTTTTTGTTGTTATTGTTTAATAAATACCGTTTTTGTTTTTCATAAACAGATTCATTGGTTGATTACGATAACACACTTCCTCCCTCAAAGACTTTGGCAGTGATGTAGTAATAACTGTTACATGGTTTGAAATCACAGAGCTTTGAAATCTTCACGGAATCACTCACGTGACTCCGAAGTAAAATAGTAAGATTAAACGAGAACTTACCAGTTTGAAGTTTGATCTGTATTTTATGAGGAGTTACGATGAGGGATTATGTGCCCTCCGCTCCCACCCTCAATAATATGGGTCAAATTCATAAACTGATGTCTCCTTGTCTTTACTATGTTTACTTCAATAACTGTGTCTATCTGTGATTCCACACCGCTGCTTTGAAGTATGCCGTGCATGCGTGCTGAGCGGGTTCTTCACGTAATCCCTCATCGTAACTCCTCATAAAATACAGATCAAACTTCAAACTGGTAAGTTCTCGTTTAATCTTACTATTTGATGGTACAAATTAAACTAAATATGTAGCAATTTGATTATGTAGCTGTTAGAGATGAGATTGCAAGGTGATGAAGGCTGGGACCTATATCTTTAGGGGTATTTGACATTTTATTTGAAGAATCGGCAAGAAAGAGGTGTGGGTAGCTCTGTTGGTAGCAGAGGAGTTGATGCAGTGGTGAGTTGTGATATTGGCTCAGTAGTTCAAGTGTAAGCATTTCCTTTGCCAAAGTCTAGGTGGCAAGGGACCAACTGCTGGGAAATGGGATTAGTATTTGACACACAAACTGGAGGAGTAGCACCTCGCGTTCAACTTGGGGAGTTTATGGTCCAATAGTGTGCACAATTAACTCTCCAATTTTCTGTAACAACTCCTCTCTCTTTTCTCCTCCCCCATGGCCCATCCAGGTGCGCTCACATTTTTCCACCTATCTCCTATTTTCTTTCACATGTACCCCTTCCTCCGGCTTCACACTTCACTGCACCTCTCCTTATCTGACACCCTTTTGTTTGTTTGTTAGCTGAAGAAGGGTTTCGGCCTGAAACGTTGCCTATTTCCTTCGCTCCATAGATGTTGAGTTTCTCCAGCACTTTTGTCTACCTTTGATTTTCCAGCATCTGCAGTTCCTTCTTAAACCCTTTTGTTTCCTTTTCATCTCTAATCTTTGACCCATCACTTGCCAGTGTTTGATCTGCCCCCACCTCCTTTCCAAGTTTCTTGCCCCCCCAATACAAATCAGTCTGAAGACGAGTCCCGACTCGAAACATCGTCTATCCATGTCCTCCAGGGATGCTGCCTGACCTGCTGAGTTAATCCATCATATAGATTTTTCCCATAAACCAGCATCTGCAGTTCATTGTGTCTCCACTTGATATCTATGTGTGATCTATAAACTCTAACCATAACTTTATATGGAATCTTTGTGTGGGGGGGGGGGGGGGGGGGGTTATAGATAGAAGTAATGGAGTAAGGTCATCAATTGAAGCAGTGTATCAGCTATACTGTAGGACAGCATATAAATGATGAAATAGGGCTTACAAAAAAGGGTATTAGAGGAATAATCATGGGAGGTGTTTAATTGTTGGATAAGTCAAATTGGTAGCAGTAGCCTTGAAGGTGTGTTCATAAGAGTGTTTTGGAGAATTTTCTGGGACAATACATTGGAAGAACCATGAAAGGTTATTTTAAATAGTCATAGTCATCCAGTGTGTAAACAGGCTTTTGTCCCAACTTGCCCACACCTACCAACATGTTCCATCTACACTATTCCCACTCGTCTGCATTTGGCTCATATCCTATATGTAATGAGGTGACATGAACACACATAAAGATACAACACTTGTTTATTAAACCTACTTACAGCAAGGATCTGCAGACATTACATTTCCTAGTTGCTACTCGTACTAGCTAGCATAGGCATGCTCTTGATAATATAAAGCACATATTAGGCGGAGTCACTACTAACAAGCACTATAATTGGCTAGTATGAAATAGCCAATCTACATCTTTCCTTGTAGAAACAAAAGAAGCATCAGTGGTTAAGCAATATAGGTGGAATGTTAATAGCACATTAGGGAAAGTTTGTAACATTACACAAAATCACCGTATCTAACGGGTGGCCTGCAAACCCGTCCGGCCCGTGTGCGGAATGAATCCGCCGCCTCCATTCACCGGAGAAAATGCCAGGGAGGGAATTGGTGAAACGACCAGCGACCCGACAGGCAGGGCGGGTGATGAGATGGGCGAGCTGGTCGCCAAACGCTGCGTGGAGGCCACGGTGGAAACGTTAGTTGGCAGTGGGAGGGTATACGAAACGCGAGACATCTGGATACATAGTCGCAGGGCGTGGTTCCTTCCCCGGAAGGATATGTTGACGGTTGCATCTGTAGATGGCTCTGTCCGCTTCAACCAGATAAGAGCGTGGTTCGTTAGCAGGGCCGTAGATGTGACCCAGACGTGCATGGCCCTTGTTGGTCTGGAGACGGACCCCACTTGTCCACGTGCGAGAGATTGAAGTGGCTTGCTGGATTTGTCAAAGAAGCGTTTCTGTGTCTGGACTGCAGGTGGGGAACGAACTTGTGGCTGCAAAAGCTGCTGGGACACAAGCAGGGGAGCATGGGTTTGGCGAGACATCAGTTGTTGGGCTGGGGAACCTAGTATGAGATCCCGTGCAATGTTCCTTAAGTTGAGCAGGTCCAGGTATACGTCCGATTTTGCAAGGTAGGACCGCTCCATTAGTTGTTTTGTGCTTCGGACAGCGCGTATGGCGAGTCCATTGGACTGCGGGAACTCAGGGCTGCTGATAATATGTCGAAAGTCCCATTGTTTTGCAAAGTTTTTGAAAACTAGGCTGGTGAACAGTTTGCCATTGTCGGGCAGAATACGTGCAGGGAAGCCGTGCACGGAGAGATGACGCGGCGACTTCTCGATAACCGCTTCAGAAGTAATTGTTTGAAGTAAGTCAATTTTGAACCAGCCCGAGTAAGTCACCAAGAACCAGATAGTGTTCCCCATGCCATTCGAATATGTCGGTGGCTAACGTGGACCACGGGAGAGGAGAGGAGGGGCCGGGTGCGGCAGTAAAGGCTGCTTCTGCTGATGTGGTGTCAGGCTTTTGCAGACGGCGCAAACTTTGTTTTTTTTGGGTATGTCTTTGGTCATACCAGGCCAGTAAAACATGCTTTGTGCCCTTTGGAGGGTTGCCTCCACGATGGGGTGCCCCCCTGTGGACGGCGCCGAAGTATTTGTCTTGGAAGACAGCTGGGACCACTGCCTTGTGGCCCTTAACTATAATCCCGTCCTGTAATACCAATTCGTCGCGAACCAGGAAGTATGGGCGGATTGCGAGCAGGGTGTTGTGTTGTGTTATCCGGCCAGCCACGCCGGATGACTGCAGACAGCAATTGTAAAGACTCATCAGCAGCCGTATGTTCTGCTAGGCTGCTCAAGCAATCAGTCGGAACATACGATACCTTCATTACTTAGAATTGGTCCTGTTAAGAGAGTTGTCGTTCGTTGGTTTTGTGTGGGGCTCTTGATAGCGTATCTGCTATGTGCATGTCTTTGCCTTTCTTGTAGACAATGTAAAAATCAAATCGCTGCAGTTGCATCATCATTCGTTGTAGTCGTGCTGGGGCAGCGTGGATGGGTTTGTTCAAAATAATGACCAGTGGCTGGTGGTCAGTTTCTATAGTCCCAGACTTCCCAAAGATAAAGTCCTTGAATTTTGTGCAGGCGAAAACCACTGCGAGCAATTCTTTTTCAATCTGGGCATAACATTATTCAGTGTCAGTTAGTGTACACGAGGCAAAGGAAACAGGCTTGAAATCATCGTCGGTAGTGGTCTGCAGGCACGCAGCGCCTAGTCCGTACTGGGACGCATCGCAGGTGAGCATTACTGGCAACTCCAAAGCAAAATAGGCGAGAATAGGTGCGCTAGCCAGCTGTAATTTGAGTGTCAAAAGCTCTTTGGTGCTGCGGATACCAGGACCATGCAGTGTCCTTGTATGTCTGTTCTTGCAGGGTGGCAGATATGTCGCTGAGGTTGGGAATACATTTCCCCAGCTAGTTGACCATTCCAAGGAACCTTTGTAGGCTCACGGCATTAGCAGGAACCGGCAGTTCATTGATAGCAGCAGCCTTTGACGGGTTTGGTCTGAGACTATCACTTGTGAAAACATATCTGACGTAAGTAACTTCTGGAACTCGAAACTTGCACTTCAGGGGATTGAGTTTGAGCTGAATGTCTTTGGCACAGTCAAGTAGTTTCTTCCGTCCTTTAGCGGCATGTTGCGTCCGTAAAAGAGAATGTCAAACACAATGATGGCGCATGGGTACTCAGCAAACAATTGTTCCATCGTGCACTGGAAAACTTTGCTGGCAGAGTTGATGCCAAAGGGCATTCTCAGAAGTTTGTATCGGCCAAAAGGGTGCCGAACATAGTGAGTTTGGACGAATCTGGGTCTGGTGGAATCTGCCAAAACGAGCTTTTGGCAACTAGAACGTAGCATACTGATGCGTTGCCTTTCTGAGCAGCAACTTCCTCTATTGTTCGCATTGGGTAATGCGGGCGTTTGATAGCGGTGTTAAGATCTCTGGAGGTTATGCAGATACAGATCTCCTCCTTATTTTTCTTTGTTGCGATGACCATGGTGGAAACCCAGTCAGATGGGTCAGTAACTTCAGCAATAACACCCATGGAGACCATCCGCTTGAGTTCATTGTGAACTCTGGTAGGCAACTTTCCAGGCTTGTCGTTAAACAGTTCTTTGTATTGAGAGAGTACCTGTTGAGTGGGCTCGTCAGTGAGAAAGAGTTGATGGACAGAGTGGATGTAGAACATCTCCCCCGTAAGCCCGAACCATGGCGGGGCCTGTTGAATACGTTCAGTTTTACGCATTTTTTAAAACTCTGTTAATGAGATAACGTTGCATTTGGCTCCAGTATCAACTGTTGTGATCAAAGGCCTGTTATTCACAAACATGGTTATCTCAGTGCCAAGTTGCTCGTTAGACGAAGGGAGGAGAGAATGGATGGCGGAACTGGTATCTGCACTTTCTGAGAGCAGAGCGGGGGATGGCAAGTCAGCCTTGGAAGTCATTATCAGCAAGCTCATGTTGTAGCAGGTGCAGGCTCGTCCTTGAAGCTGCTTGATTCACACGGGAACGGCAGCATCGTGCAAAGTGGTTTAACTTCTTGCAGGAATTACAGGATTTCCCATAAGCAATACAGAACTGATGACCCGTAGCATGGAAATAGTTGCAATTTTAACACCGAACAGTAGACCCCATGCGGGAGTTGCAGGAGGAGTAGTTTGTAAGATTGACACTATGCTGCGAATGGTGACCAAAGGGTACAGAATCAGTGTGGGGAAATCAGACAGGTATGATTTGATCAAGCTTGATCAAGGGTTAGGTCAGTATTACGAAGAAGTTCACCCGCAATTTGCTACCAAGCACAACTAAACAAGTTTATTGCGGATGAGCTCATCTCGTAAATCACGAAATCGACAGCGTGCAGCCATATGGTCATTGCAACGAATGATGCGAGCATAATGAGTGTAGTCATGTTCGAAAAGATGCCAGCATTCAGCAATGTCAGAGTCAAAGATCAGAGGAATTGGACGGCGACACGAATTTACCATGATGGAGATAGTAAACACAGAATATAATTTTTTTTTAAAACAACACCCAATAAACATGAACGGAGTGGGCAAGATTCACTCTCTGACACCATGTAATGAGGTGACACGAACACATATAAAGATACAACACATGTTTATTAAATCTACTTGCAGCAAGGATCTGCGGACATTACATTTCCTAGCTGCTACTCGTACTAACTAACGTAGGCAAGCTCTTGATAATAAATCACATACTAGGCAGAGTCACTACTAACAAACACTATAATTGGCTAGTATGAAATAGTCAATCTACACTATTCATGTATCTCTAATCTGGAATAGCATAATGAGACGGGATTAATATTGTTCTCTTAATAAATGGTTTCCTCGGAAAGAGAGATCAAAGCATGGTAAAATTTCAAATTCTGTATATGGGTGAGAAACTTTAAATTTAAATAAATAAAATTTAAATAAATAAAATTTAAACAAAATTTCACCATTCACCAGTGGTGAAGATTAAAGTTGGCTAAAGTCGTTTGGAAAATTAGTTTAAAGATTAAAATTATAGATTAGCTGTAGCAGATATTTAAGGATGTATTGCATAAATCTTGGAAAGCTATTTCTATGAGAAAGCAATATCTATCCATGTTTATCAAGGGAAGATAAAGATGTTAAATTAGACGTAAAGGCAAAGATTAATTGAAGGCCAGAGGATTGGGTAATTTTTAGAAACCAAGAAAGGATGCTTTAAACATTTATAGAGGGAGAGGGACGGTGTGAGAATAAATTAGTTAATACTATGAGAAGAAATCATAAGCTTCCACAGATATACACAAGAAGCAAACAGTCAAAGTAAATGTTAATTTCTTGGTTAGTAGGACTGGCCAGAAGTCATTGTGCTGTTGGTGGTATGGGGGGGGGGGGGGGGGGGGGGGGGGGGGGGGGGGGGGGGGGGGGAGGGGGAGGTCCTGTGGAGTAAGGACAGGGGGTTAGGCAGAAGGTTATAATGCAGGGCATCGAGTAGCAATCTCCAGACTGCTCTCGGTGCCATGTGCTAGTGAAGGTAAGAACGGGAAGATAGGACGGGTGAATCCATGGAAGGGATCCATGCATGGATTCAGACTCTTGGACCATTGGGACCTCCTCTGAGGCAGATGCAACTTGTGTGAACTGGAGGGGAAACAATATCTTGGCAGACAAGCTTTTGCGAGATTAAATTGGTGGGATTGGGGGTGGGAGGAAAAGGAATCCAAGGCAGGTGAGAGGCTGGAAGTTAATGAAAGCCCAGCCCGGAGACAGGATAGGCAGGGGCCTGGCAGGGAACAAGGATGGACTGTTGGATTCATTCATGTATTTCAATGCAAGAGGCCTGACTGGTAAGGTGGATAAACTCAGGGCATGGGTCAGTACATGTGACTTCAAGAGGAAACATTCGGGACCCACTCTTCAAACCCTTCATTATTTCAAATGTCTCCTTTAGCTAACCCCTCAGCTTTCGTTTCTCAAAGAAAAATTGTAAAGGGAGTAGATAGAGTATGAGAAAAAACCTTCCTGATGTGTATATGGTCATTTCTTGGATCATAATTCACTGTGATCTCTCTCGTCCCTCGCAGTATGGTAACTAAAACTGTAATCCGCATTCTAGATGCTATAACAGCATTTAAAAGACATGGCAGCTACCTGTAGTTCAACCTTTTGTGATAATTAAATGCAATGTTTTGTCATGCAAGCTGTGATGTTTGTGACGGGGGTATAGATCCAGTTCCATTTATAAATAGTGCCAGGAGTGCAGTTTCATTGAAAGACCCAGGATGGGAAATTTAATATGTACTTGCAAAAACCCTGCTGTCATAGCAACAGGGAATCAATGCAGCTAATGAAAATTTCCGCAGGAACATTTTCATTTATCAACGACAGTAGTAAAACTGAATTCAAAGCCTGTGACTTGTAATATTTAGGATGCCTGCAGGCTTGTGGAAAACCCCACGAGCCTCTTGAGAATCATAATTTGTAAATGTGCCTTCATATCACTGGTTCAATGGTGCTTTCATTTTATGGTGCAGGCTCTATTGTAGAAGTAATTGCCTGGGGCAGTGGTGTTGAGGGTGGGGTGGGTCATGTACCGTTTAGTTGAGTAATATAGCACGGGAACGGGCCCTTCAGCCCACCGATTCTGTGGCGGCCAGCAATCCCCGTACACTAACACGATCCTACACACGAGGGATAATTTTCAATTATTACCAAAGCCAGATTAATCTACAAACCTGTACATCTTTGTAGTGTGGGAAGATACAGGAGCACCTGGGGAAAACTCACGCGGTCACTGGGAGTAGTACAAACTCCATAGAGATAGCACCAACATTTGGGATCGAACCTGGGTCTCTGGCGCTAAATGCCCCCGTCCCACTTAGGAAACCTGAACGGAAACCTCTGGAGACTTTGCGCCCCACCCAAGGTTTCCGTGCGGTTCCCGGAGGTTCCCGGACGTTTTTGTCAGTCTCCCTACCTGCTTCCACTACCTGCAACCTCCGGGAACCGCACGGAAACCTTGGGTGGGGCGCAAAGTCTCCAGAGGTTTCCAAGTGGGACAGGGGCATTTAGAAGGCAGCAATTCTACCGCTGCACCACCTAGCTGTAGATTTTTTTTTTAGTTCCCTTCGGAGGTAGATATTGGTATTAATTCATTATTGTCATGTTTTCTGAGATGCATTGAAAAGCTTTGTTGTGTGCAATCTAGTCAAATCACACTGCAATCAAGCCATGCACAACTACAACATAGTTTAAGAAAAAAACATACACAATAATGTGTTGTAGTATTGTAGCATATTACAGAATTGAAGGATTGAGACTGCATCTTAGTTAATGGGAGGGACCATTCAGTAATCTAGTAACAGTGGGGATGAAGATGTCCTCAATTTGCTGGTACATGCTTTCGAGCTTTTGCGTCCACTGCTCGATGGGAGTGGGGAGAAGAGGGAATGACTCAGGTGATGAAGGTTCTCGACTGTTGGCTGATTTCCCAGGGCAGTGTGAAGTGGAGATGATTTAATAGTGGGGAGGCTAATTTGTGCGTTGGACATTTAACATTACCGGTCGGTTATTCTTGGTTCTGAAAACTACTGCTTACCTTTTTGTTCCCAATGAGCCAATGAAATTCACCGGTCAGTACCGGCTACAACCTACGAGAACCTCCGAGAACCTTCGACCTCCTGGCGACCCATTAGGACCTTCTGGCGACCCACCTACGGCAGGAGAATTCTCGCTACTCTCCTTGGCGGCTTCATTCTAGTCACCACTAATTTTTCAACATGTTGAAAAATTCACGGCGACCATAATGAGGACGCGACTAGTTCCCAGAATGCGGGAACTCCTCACAACCATGAAGGCGACTTCCCGGCAACCACCCGCGAACATGTGGCGACAATGTGGCGACTGCATAGTCTCCTGCAGTCGCCTAAAAAGTCACTTAAGTGACACAGGCCCATTAATCTTCTGAGGAAGTTGAGGCGTTGATGTGCTTGCTTTGCTGTAGCTTCAATGTGGTTGGTCCAGGACACATTGGTGATATTTCCACCTAGGAATCTAACACTCTCGACCGTTTCCACTTCACCGCTAATACTGAGTCAAACGTGTTCTCCTTGTTTCCTTAAATCAGTATCTAGTTCCTTCATCTTGCCGATGTGGAGTGTGTGATGTCTTGACACCTTGTTATTAAGTTCTCTATTTCCTTCCTGTATGCATCCCATTCATTGTTCGTGATCTGGCCTCGTACAGTGGTGTCACATCTATGGAGATCAAAGGTTTTTCTGATGGGTTTAGCTTTCAGGCATGTTAATGCTGAGCTGTGAACTGTCTAAGCTAACTACCTCAAACACAACTTTTTTTTTGCATGTTGCCAACTTTCCACTGAAATACACAGCACTTCCTCACGTGAATGAAACCAGCCATCAGCCAGCTTGTAATTGTCGCATCTGTAGTATGGTTTGGCAGCAAAAAGGTCATTCCTAACCTGTGGACTGCATCTTTCAATGAGTCTACTTTTTGCTCTTTCTCAAAATAATCATCAGTAGTTGATTAAGCCCCCCTTATGCTGCCAAATGGGTTCAACATTTGGCCAAGAATGAAATATTGTAGGGGTGTCGGCACTTACCTTGTTTGTACCATTCAACGTTGCTGCTTATGATAATATTTGTATATGAAGATATATGTCATGTTTATGGATCAGTGCCATTGGCTCTAGCTTCAAAACATAAACTCGAATATTGCAAATGTGGACAGGTTTAAAGAAAGAAATTAAATGGCGGAAATTCCCACTGCCTCCTCTCTCTGTTTTCCCAAATTTGACAATTATGTTCGGCCACTGCTGAAATAGCCTGGAACATGCTGCTCATGCTGTTGTGGGGAATTTCCAAGGGGTAGGGACAATAAATGGTGATGGGCCATGTATCCAAGGAGTTTTTGGGGACACTCCTGCTGTATATTTATGGAAAGGACCTCCTTCAGTTCAAAAATAATAACTTCATCCTTTAGATCTGTACATTTACTCTGCGATAGCATAATGTTTGAATTTATTTAGTTACTCCTGTAGCAACTCTGTGCCTATCTGGAGATCCAGAATCCAATGAGTTTACAAATTAGAATGATGGGTGGGTTAATCTCATAAAACCTAATGTGTAAACAGATGGGACCAAGAATTTGGTGGGTGGCAGGGAGGTGATTTATGCAGCCAGGCAGAAGCTTGACAGAAACAATTAAAGTTGTTTACTTGTGTATCATAATTTGAATATGGGGTATTTAAATAATTTAAATTTAATTAATTTGTAAAGCAATGCATACATGAAAAACATTACGCCAGACCGCAATGCTTTTTTTAATCCAGGACTAATGAAGATTAAACATGATTTCCAGCCAATGCACTACTGAAAACGACTTGTCTCAATTTCCTGGACTTTAATGTCAACCTTGTGGTTCAGTCCTCTTAAGCAGCATTACAGACGTCTTAGTAAATTCTAGCATTTGTGTTTTCATTAGCATAACTAAAAATATCTGCTTATGGGAAAATATGATCAAAAATTTATGAAGGGTCCTGACTCGAAACATCTGTCCATTTTCTCCAGAGGTGCTGTTAACCCACTGAGTTACTCCAGAATGTTGTTTATCTTTAAAATGTATTTCTCTTGTGGTCTTTTGAAATAACTTGTAACTTTTTCAGCTTGCCTAGGCTCTCCGGTCACGGCGGGGGCTTAGCCGCTGTGTTTAAGAAGCATTTCAACTGCTGCCTTCTGAACGCTGATCACGTTTCCAGTTTTGAACATCAACTAATCATAGTTGGTCTAATCTGTCCGCTTTTAATTGTTCTTGTGTATCGCCCACCAAACACGAATAAGGACTTTATCTCACAATTTGGTGATCTTATCGCTAGCGTGTTGCCCAAATTTGACCGTGTCCCGATTCTTGGTGACTTTAATATTCATGTCTGCTGTCCCACAAAGCCTCTTGTGAGTGAATTTATGAACCTGGTTGAGTCCTTCAATCTGTCTCTACTCACCACTGGACCCACGCACAAGCTTGGCCATACACTAGACCCAGTGCTTTTGTCTGGTCTCCCAATTTGTAACACAGAAATTATTGATGCCTGTCTGTCTGATCATAGTGCAATTATATTCGATGCATCTCTGCCTTTCTCTCCCTCAAAATCCCATCTCCCTGCTCGTTACTCCTGCTACGTAAACTCCACGACTGCCAGTACGTTCTATGAGGCTCTCACAGCCGCTCCCGACATCTACACTATTGAGGCGTCTCCCCTCACCTCAGCACCGACGACCTCATGTCTTTATTCAATGCTACTTGCTCTTCCATCCTGGATTCTGTTGCTCCTCTTAAAATGAAAAAGCCTAAAGGCTGGCCGTGGCTCAAAGACACCACCAGAGCCCTAAGAAGAGAATGCAGAAAATCAGAACGGAAGTACAAATCTGATAAGCTTCAAATTTCCTTTGAACTCCTGAAAAACAATCTTCACAAATACCAGGAAGCAGTAAAATCTGCAAGAACAAAAAACTTTTCCGACCTTATTTCCAAAACCGCTCATAATTCCAAGGCCCTTTGTAGCACCATCACTATCACATGTCCTGCCCCCAGCACCAGCTTAGCTGGGTCCCGTGCTAAGAGCGAGGAATTTACTACATTTTTCACCAGCAAAGTAAAGAACATCAGATCGAATATTTCCCCTCCCACCCGTGACCTGGCTGTCTCATTGGTCTGTTCTTCAAAATTAGACTGTTTCCAACCCGTTACTCTACCCTCCCTTGTAAAGCTGATCACCACCATGAAACCTACCACCTGCCGCCTCGATGTTGTCCCATATAATCATATAACAATTACAGCACGGAAACAGGCCATCTCCACCCTTCTAGTCCGTGCCGAACACATAATCTCCCCTAGTCCCATATACCTGCGCTCAAACCATAACCCTCCATTCCCTTCCCATCCATATAACTATCCAATTTATTTTTAAATGATAAAAACGAACCTGCCTCCACCACCTTCACTGGAAGCTCATTCCACACAGCCACCACTCTCTGAGTAAAGAAGTTCCCCCTCATGTTACCCCTAAACTTCAGTCCCTTAATTCTCAAGTCATGTCCCCTTGTTTGAATCTTCCCTACTCTCAGTGGGAAAAGCTTATCCACGTCAATTCTGTCTATCCCTCTCATCATTTTAAAAACTTCTATCAAGTCCCCCCTTAACCTTCTGCGCTCCAAAGAATAAAGCCCTAAACTTGTTCAACCTTTCTCTGTAATTATTCTGTAATCCCCTCTGCCCTTCTAAAGGATGTCATTAAAATAGCCGGTCCCAGCATCCTTGCCATCTTCAACAGTTCTCTGGCCACTGGCACTGTTCCTACCTGCTTCAAGCATGCGGTGGTCCAGCCCCTCCTGAAAAAACCTAACCTAGACCCCAACTTGCCAAACAACTACAGACCTATTTCAAAACTGCCTTTCCTTTCAAAAGCCCTTGAAAAGGTAATTTTAAGTCAACTTATGCCTTACCTTCACCAAAATACTATCTTGGAAACGTTCCAATCAGGTTTCAGGGCCCACCACAGCACAGAGTCTGCCTTGTTGAAGGTACATAATGATCTACTGCTCACCGTTGACAGGCGACTGTGCAATTCTGCTCCTTCTCGACCTCAGCGCAGCATTTGATACTGTCGACCACACCATCCTAATTGACCGTCTCCGGTACGGGGTTGGTATTGATGGCACTGCCCTGAGCTGGTTCATCTCCTACCTCAAAGGTAGGAGTTTCTCTACTAACATAGGCAACTCTTTCTCCTCCCCAGCTAGCCTCTGCTGCGGGGTTCCACAAGGTTCCATCCTTGGCCCCATTCTCTTCTCCCTGTATATGCTCCCCTTAGGCCAAGTCATTCAAAGGCACGGCATTTCCTTCCATTGCTACGCAGACGATACACAACTCTATCTCCCCCTGAAGCCCAACAACCGATCAAATCTACTCAGCCTTATCCACTGCCTCGAAGATATAAAGTGTTGGATGGCCCAGAACTTCCTCTAACTAAACAAGAGTAAGTCTGAGGTCATCATTCTCGGCCCCTTGGACACAATCAAAATGATAACAGGCAGCCTTGGAAGCCTTACCCCATTACTGAAACCTCACGTCAAAAACCTTGGCGCGATATTTGACTCGGCATTGAAATTTGATAAACAAGTCAATGCCGTGGTAACAGCTAGCTTCTTCCAGCTTTGGACGATAGCTAAAATAAAACAATTCCTCCAGTTTGATGACCTCGAAAAGATCATCCACACATTTATCTGCTTCCGCCTAGATTACCGCAACTCCCTCTAAACTCGCATCAGCCAATCTTCACTGTCCCGCCTGCAACTGGTCCAAAACGCCGCAGTGAGACTCCTGACGGGCACCCGAAAAACGGACCACATCACCCCGATTCTGGCCTCTCTCCACTGGCTCCATGTGCGGTTCTGAATAAATTTCAAGATCCTAATTTATGTCTACAAAGCCCTTAACGGGCTTGCCCCCACTTACATCAAAAGTCTGCTACCCACCACACCACCTCCAGGTCCCTTAGATCAGCCGACTTGGGGTTACTGAACATCCCGCGGTCTAGGCATAAACTCAGGGGCGACCGCGCCTTTGCGGTTGCAGCTCCTAGACTATGGAACAGCATCCCCCTTCCCATCAGAACTGCCCCCTCCATCGACTCTTTTAATTCGAGACTTAAAACACATCTTTACCCTCAAGCCTTTCTTGACGTCCTCTGAGGGAGGGCTATATGCATGTATTTATGTATGTACTTAATCTATGAACCACTGTTGTAGAACGTTAGTACCTCCACAAATGTAAAGCACTTTGGTCAACGGGAGTTGTTTTTAAATGTGCTGTAGAAATAAAGTGACTTGACTTGATTCAGCTTGTAAATCTGGCTGTCGGTAGTTCTTGTACCTGACTGTCCTACAGCAATGTTGGAAGTAAATGTCTCAATTGTATGCGTGCCTCTGTTTTTACCGGTAAATTACTGTAAAGTCTCACTGAGTTTTCTTTTGCTTGTGGAAAACTAAATAAATGGGTAGTAATAGTAAATACAAGCATCTTCCTGGCACTCTTTACATAGTAAACCATCTCATTATCATCTGGGCATTATCATCCATGCTTGACACTGATCCTCAAAAGGAGATATTATGAAAAACAATTAAAAGTTTGGTCAAAGTGGGTGTCAAGAGGGCTTTAGAATTTAGAGACACAGCACGGAAACTGGCCTGTTGGGCCACTGAGCCTGTGCCGACCAGTGATCACCCTGTATTACACACTAGGGACAATTTACATTTTTTTTTAAACTGAAGCCAAATAACCTACAAACCTGTACATCTTTGGAATGTGGGAGAAAACCAGAGCAGCCGGAGAAAACCCACGTGGTCACAGGGCGAATGCACAAACTCCATACAGACGGCACTCGTAGTCAGGATCGAACTTGGGGTTCTGTTGTTGTAAGGCAGCAACTCTGCCAATGTGCTGCCCTAAAGGGTGGAAAGAGTTTGGGAGATGGAATGATTCAGTGGCTTGCCAACTGAAAGAACAGACATCAATTCAAGCCGGATGTGCATGAGAACAGATTTGAAGTGCAGAGTGCATTCTAATTCCGAAGTAGGATTTAAATGTCACAGAAAGTGTTCAATTGAATTAATGCTCTTCATGCAATATAGCACCATGCTGATTATTTGGCAAATGCTTCTTTAAATAGCTTCTGAGAATATTTGGATAAAGTAGCAAAACTGTCTCCTGCATTTAAAATGCATTTGTGAATGTCAATTATTTGTTTGTGGAATATGTAACAGGACTGGGATGTGTTGTTGATAACCTACAATTGAACAACTCGTTGTTATTGAAAGAGTCATTGAGTCAGTTGGTGAGTGTAATCTCGTAGGACAACCAGTTACATTTTTCATGACAATTGTGTCCCAGTTTTCCAGGTATTTGACTTGTTGAATGCTTGTTAATTTCAGTTTTGAAACAGGTATAGCATTTGCCATCTTTCAGACTCACCAGGCTTTGTCCTGCCCCTCCTATCTTCCAGCTTTCTCCCCTTCCACCACAATCAGTCTGAAGAAGCGTGCAACTTAAAAGATTGCCTATCCATGTTCTCCAGAGATGCTGCCTAATCCAATGAGTCCATCTCTCTCTGTGGCCTCTTGCTTTCCTGTCCATTGGGATTGTTATACCAGGCCATGGTGCATCTGGCCAGGAATGCTTTCTAAAATACATCTGTAGACATTTTTTCAGAGTATTCAGAGACATTGCAAATGTTTTTGTTTAAGAATGTAGAGATACATTCACTCCTTCACGATTACATTTATGTGCTGAGACGTTAATGCCCAGGCATTCAAAGCTGCTAACCCCCCACTGCCAACACATTGATTAATAGCAGTCACATGGTCTCTTGACTTCCCCTTTCTCACATCAGCAATTAGTTCCTTGGTCTTCTTGATATTGATCAAGGGATTATTATTGTAGCGCCACTTAACCATGTGTTCTATCTCTCTCCTGTGTGTTGACTTATCACGACCCTTGATTTAACCATCCCCAGTGCTGACAGTGAATTTATAATAATAATAATAATGTTTATTTATATAGCACTTTTCAACAAAACCAGTATTTGAACCAAAGTGCTTTACAGAGATTGATTACATTAATTGAACAGATCAAATGTCAATAAATCCATACAAAACAAAAAAGAGAAAAAGAAAAAAAGACACAGAACAGTACACTATAGAAATCAACATGAAACGTCCCCCCACAGCAGAATTCACTGTGAGGGAAGGCACTAAAAAATATCCAGTTCTCCCCCTCATAGTCCACCCGAGGTCGGGGTCTATATGTGGCCTCCTCAGCCAACTCGATGTTCTCAGGCCCTCTGCCGCGAAGCTTGATCATCGGCGTCGGGTGAACATTCTTCTTTATAGATGGTATTGGAGCTGTACTTGGCCACACAGACGTGAGTGAAAAGTGGGTAGAGCAGGGGACTAAGCACATAGTGATGAGGTTCATTTGTGTTGATGGTCAATGAGGAGATGCTGTTACCAATCTGCATTGATTGAGGACTGCCAGTGAGGAAGTTGCAGATCCAGTTGCAAAAGGGAGGTACAGAGGCCCATGTTCCGGAGCTTGGTCATGATTTTGGAGGATCGGATAGTGTTGAACGCTAAGCTGTAGTCGATGAACAGTGGTAGGGTGTGCGTTCCTTTATCTAGATCAAGGGTTCCCAACCTGGGGTAAATTTTGCTTACCCAGGGGTTAATTTGTTAATCTTGGATTTGTACACATTTTTTCTCATTGACTGACTGTTTGGTTCTGGGATACCGGTATCTGTTCATCATTAGTTGTTCACAAATAAGTGAAATAACATTGTTATGTGCTAATTAAAGTTGCCAGGGGTAAACGGAATGGAAAAAGGTTGGGAACCCCTGATCTAGATAATCCTGAGCAGCGTTTAGAGCCAGTGAGATAGCATTTACTGTTGGCCTATTGTGGCAACAAATAAATGATCTGATCTAGTTAATTTCTGAGGCAAAAATAGTTCGCAACTCAGTAGATGCTGCTGAATGGTAGTCATTTAGGCAAGTTCTTCCATAAATGTCCTTTTGAAGCAAGTGGAAATGCCATACTACAAGAGGTTGAAGATATCTTTGAATGCTCCAAGTTGGTCTTTAGAACAACCAGGTACCTCATCTGAGCTTGATGCATTACATGGAGAATGTGTTACAGTGTAGTTAAAAAAGGTATAACGGCAGAGTATTTGGAAAACAGTGACAGGATTGAAAACATTTACAGTGTATAGATACATGATAAGGGAATAACGTTTAGTGCAAGGTAAAGCCAGCAGAGTTTGATCAAGGATAGTCCGAGGGACATCAAAGAGGTAGATAGTCGTTAAGCACTGCTCTAGGATGATTCAGTTGCCTGATAATAGCTGGGAAGAAACTGTTCCTGAATCTGGAAGTGTGTGTTTTCATATTCCTATAACTTTTGCCATATGGGAGAGGGGAGAAGAGGGAGTGGCCAGGTTGCGACTCATCCTTGATTATGCTGCTGGCCTTGCCGAGGCAACGTGAAATACAAATGGAATCTGTAGAAAGGAGGCTGGTTTGTGTGATGGCCTGGGCTGCATCGGCAATTCGCTGCAATTTGCTATGATCCTGGATGGAGCTGTTCCCAAATCAAGCTGTGATGCATCCTGATAAAATGCTTCCTATGATGCTCATCTTGGGAGAAGAGGTGAGGATTGCAGTGAACCTGTAGAATTCACCGCCATAGAAGCAGTGAAGCCAAATCATGAATCATATTCAACATGTACTAAGATGTATTTCAAATAGCTAAAGGGATGATGGGATCAGCCATGATTACATTGAAAGGTAGGGCTGTCACCCTCTCCTGCTCCTCATTTTTACCTTGCTATGAATGTGTTTCATAAGTGTCTAGTTAGTTATATTCCAGTACCTAGGCACTAACACTGTATTGCTGTCGTTTTCAGAAATTCTGCTGCCAGAGACTGTTCTCAAAAGCAATTATTTATCCTGAGTTGGATAGTTAAATAGTGATTTTCTGCCTTAAGTAGTTGCAGCTAAATTATTTCTTGACTGACAGGAAAAGGCCACGGCCTCCTTGTACCTCTGCCAACTGAGTATTGACTAATCTGAATGATTCGGCTAGAACAGATTCTTGCAAAATATTTTATACGTTAAGTACAACAATGTAAGCTGGAAAATTGTTTTGTGGTTTCTGGTAAATGGATGATTGACTGAAATGCTTATCTCTGTTTGCATTTTTAATTTTTATGAACACACAATGGATCCTTCCTTGAGCTGTTTTTGAGATGCGTTAATTATTCGATAACTTAGTTTAATCTGATCCTGGTAGCACAAGTAGAATGAGCAGGCAGTTAAAATGGAAGGACTATTCCATGCCAAGTTGCTATGCCAAACCATCTTAGTTGCTGGAGTCCAGATAGCAAGGAGATCAGCCAGGAAGATGCATAATTAAAAATGGGCAGGTGAAGGCCGGACTGATCTCTGAAGCCTGAATGTGATAGTTGGAGTGGCAGTGACAATCTGTACAGCGAGGCCTGGCAGTAATCGGCATTGGTCAGAGGAGATAAAGTTAAATTGTTTGCTCCTACATCTTCTTAAGCCTCTAACTCAACTCCTCTTTCCCATGGGGTCTTTCTTTTCTCAAATTTCCTTCTCAACATTTATTATTAAATAATTAAATCGGGCAAAGTCAAATCTGAAACAGTTTTTAATCTTCTGGGCATCGTGCCAGCTGTCAGTGGAGGTTTCCACTAATCACAAGGAAACCTGGACCCACATGCAGAGTCAGTGCATGTCCTTTTTGTGGTGCTGTTTCTCCCAGAGTCTGGGAAGAGGTGTCACTGAAGTACCCAAAGGTCTCCATCTAAGTGCATGTCGGCACAGACTTGGTGAGCCAAAGGGTCTGTTTCCACACTGTATCTCTAAACTAAACTAAACTTAGACTAAACTGTATTTGTGATTTTTGTCTTGCAGGGTTTTCATTCAGAATTTCATTTGGTAATTCAATTGGAATTCAAATTCCACATAGATTGAATATTTCTTTCTATTTGGTAGCGTGATTTTATGTTTTGAAATGCTTAACGTGCTAAAGGGTTGTGAATTACCTGCTCCTGACACTAGAAGGACAAATCAATTTGCCGTCAGATGCAATGCATAAAGATAGAGGAAATTGCTATCAATGGGGCATAGTGGTAATACTCAACCCAGTGATTCATAAACCTAATCATATCTGTTTCTTCCTTGGTTCTTTATCAATTCTCACTGATTTATCTGCAGTACAATTTTGTATTGGATGTTATGGTGAAATAAGTAGACTCCTAATAGATTCAGATTCAACTTTAGATTCAGTTTCAACTGTATTGTCATTGTGCAGTGTACAGTACAGAGACAATGAAATGCAGTTAGCATCTCCCTAGAAGAGCGACATAGAATATGAGCAATTACTAAATATGTTTACGTGCATACAGTCATAGTAGTGCAATTATTTTTTTCCTGGTAGAAGGAGTGTCCGGGGGGGGGGGTGATTGGGAATCACCGAGGTACAGTGTTGAGCAGTGTAACAGCCGCAGGGAAGAAGCTGTTCCTGGACCTGCTGGTCCAGCAACGGAGAGACCTGTAGCGCCTCCCGGATGGTAGGAGGGTAAACAGTCTGTGGTTGGGGTGAGAGCTGTCCTAGACGATGCTGAGCGCCCTTTGCATATAGAAATAGAACTAACTAAATATAAGTTAGTTTCGGGAAGTGTGTGAGAAGCAAGCCACAGTGAAGGATCATTATCCATGATTAGATTTTCTGGTAAGCTATGACATGAAAAATTGAATATCAATTCCTTTGTAACACGCTCTGTTATAGAATTGGTAACAACATGCTGCATCTCAGTCCCTTTTGGAATATTCATCTCAAGCCCCTAAATGTACACTTTTAGGGACATCTCATTAACAATTTCTAACTTTATAAGGATCATTGGTCTGGCTCTATTATAAATAGATAGTCCACATCCACTAGTTTTTTCAAGATCTTTAATTATTCTATGGATGAAGAAAAAATACTTGTGGCTATTGCCTTCACCCTCACCACCACAACGTTGTGTATGAAACACTCCAACAATATATCCCAATACATGGGCGCCACAAGTGTGTGTCCCCATTTACAGAATGCTTTTCTGCTGATATGTCATATTATCACTTGCAGCACGGTCTTGTTCAGCAGCCTTTATTGTATCAAGTGCTCTCAGCTGTTTCTTGTTATCACGTGTTATGAATTGACTTGGTTTATAGGCTGTTTTTGTGATATTGGAAGGTGCAATAGATACATAGACAACAGGTGCAGGAGGAGTATGCCATTCAGCCCTTTGAGCCAGCACCGCCATTCAGTGTGATCATGGGTGATCATTCACAATCAGTACCCCGTTCCTGCCTTCTCCCCATATCCCTTGATTCTACTACCCCTAAGAGCTCTATCTAACTCTCTTTTGAATGCATCCAGTGAATCGACCTCCACTGTCTTTTGTGGCAGAAAATTCCACAAATTCACACTCTCTGTGTGAAAAAGTTTTTCCTCATCCCAGTTCTAAATGGCCTACCCCTTATTCTTAAACTGTGGCCCCTGGTTCTGGATTCTCCCAACATCGGGAACATGTTTCCTGCATCTAGTGTGTCCAATCCCTTAATAATTAGATATGTTTCCATTTGATCTCATCTCATCCTTCTAAATTCCAGTGAATACAAGCCCAGTCACTCAGTTTTTGCATCATATGTCAGTCCCACCATCCCAGGAATTAACCTGGTGAACCCACACTGCAGCTCCTCAATAGCACGAATGTCCTTCCTCAAATTAGGAGACCAAAACGGCACACAATACTCTGTAAAACTGCAGAAGAACCTCTTTGCTCCTATTCTCAACTCCTCGCGTTATGAAGGCCAACATGCCATTTGCTTTCTTCACTGCCTGCTGTACCTGCATGCTTACATTCATTGACTGATGTACAAGGACACCGAGATCTCGTTGTCCTTCCCCTTTTCCTAACCTGCCACCATTCAGATACTAATGTGCTTTCCTGTTCTTACCAGCAAAGTGGATAACCTCACATTTATCCACATTATACTGCATCTGCCTACTCACCCAACCTGTCCAAGTCACCTTGCATCCTCTTCACAGTTCACACTGCCACCCAGCTTTGTGTCATCTGCAAATTTGCTAATGTTACTTTAATTTCCTTCATCTAAATCATTGATGTATATTGTAAATAGCTGCGGACCCAGCACCGAGCCTTGCGGCAGCCCACTAGTCACTGCTTGCCATTCTGAAAGGGACCCGTTATTCCCTATTCTTTGTTTCCTGTCTGCCAACCAATTTTTTATCCATGTCAATACCCTACCCCCAATACCATGTGCTCTAATTTTGCCCACTAATTTCCTGTGTGGGACCTTATCAAAGTATTTCTGAAAGTCCAGGTACACTACATCCACTGGCTCTCCCTTGTCCATTTTACTTGTTACATCCTCAAAAACTTCCAGAAGATTTGTCAAGCACGATTTCCCCTTTGTAAATCCCTACTGACTTGGTTCATAAGGTTCATTTATTGTTACATACACCAATCGGTGTAGTGAAATTTCACTGCCAGGTCAGTCATACAATTTTAAAAAGCAACTGACTCAAAAAACACATTTTAACATAAACATCCATTGCAGTGACTCCTGCACATTCCTCACTGTGATGGAAGGTGAAATAAAGTTCAAGTCCTTCCCTTTTTGTTCTTCCTTGGTCAGGAGCCTCGAGCCCCCCGTTGATGGGATGGTATTGACTCCCGTAGCCAGCGGCATTCGGGCCCTCCGCGTCGAGGCGTTCAGCTCCCGCATCGGGGGGGATGTCAGTTCCCCTGCGCCGGGCAATCAAACCTCGCGTCAGGGCTGGACGAACTTTCTGCGGCGTTGGAGCTCCCGACTAGCCTCTCCCGAGACTGTGAGCCCTTGATGCTAAGTCCGCAGGCCGCGGTGGGAGCGATCCCAGGCAAGGGATCCGCTCCGCGGTGGGGCTCACGACAGTCCGAGGCGGCTTTTCAACTCCATCGATGGTAGGCCGCAGAGCCCGGAGAATGTGATCCAAAACTTGATCACCTTCCGGGAAGGTAAGAACCTGAAAAAAAAAAGTTTCCCCCGACCGACCGCCCCCCCCTCCCCCCCCCACATAAAACAAACCGAAGAACATTAAAACAAACTTTAAGCAAACAAACAAACGCAAAAAATGGGATGCAGGCCATCAGGCCCTGGGGATTTATCAGCCTTCAGTCCCATCTGTCTACCTAACATTTCCTGATTAATGTGAATTTCATCCAGTTCCTCCATCACCCTAGACCCTCTGTCCATTAGTACATCTGGGAGATTGTTTGGGTCTTCCTTAGTGCCGTTTGAGCATCAGTGGTAATTGTGCTTTCAACCATTGGTAGTTCATGCTGTGGCTTTTCTTTCCTAAGCCTTTCTAACTCTACCTCATTCCTTTGAAAATTAACCTCTGATTCTTCTAATGCACAATCGGCCATTGTCAGATTACTATCCTGTGATGCACCTCGGGTAATTTCCTAAATTACAGAATACAGGACAGAAGCACAAGTTATTGTTGAGGAATTGAGGTAATACCAGTGAGATAAACCTATTGGTACATAAATTAATCGTGCACAGTTCTATATTCTCATGTCATTGCTTTTTGAATTTTCAAAGTGTTGTGTGATGGGAGTGGAGATACACTGCAGGTGAGATGAAGGACCATTTGGTGAGGGATGAGACGTTCGTCTTTGAAGTCAATGGATCTGAATGTTGAGAGGCGCATATAACTATAGCTGACATTGTATCATGTTTTAAAGGATTGGAGACGCAAAGTTACATTTCTTTCTCAAGGCTATCAACTTCTGGTTAAGTTTTGATCAAAATTTAGAGTTTCATCTTCATGCATGAAAACATTCAAATCAAGCTTTAGTATAGAGATACAGCGGGGAAACACTATCTGACACACACTAAGTAGGTATGTTACAAAACCTACCTGAAACGTCATTGAGAATCTGTCCCAGCCCCGTGTGTGTGATTTTGGCGCTGTTTAGAGGGGGCGGGTTTGGAGAGTGATTTTTACTAGGCTGTTGCAATCGAAAATGTTCAGCCTAGTAAATCATTAACGGAAAATCGCTGAAAGACCCCGTCGCAAAAGGTATTATTAGTTTTTATGGCCTTGTATAATAGTTATAGTAGTTTAAAAATCACTCTCCAAACCCGCGACCTCTCGCAGCCCCAGGGTTTTATAAAGCAAACAATTAAAGGTATGTACCTTATTTTTACATTAAAAGGGGCTTCTTAAGATTGTATATAAAGTTTTCTATAGCGAATAGTTCATTTTGGGCTCTTTATATCCCGCAGTATTTTTCTGGGCATTTGAGGGCACAAATCCACTGCAATGTGAACGTTCTAAACCAGCGCGTTCCACAGGAACCCACTAGAAAGCCGATTTTAATTGACTTTAATTTACAGCAATTGAACACTAAATTCCTTCCATTTGGCCTATAAATTGATGTAAATGAGATTTAAAAATCATGTTTTATTGTGAATTATTTGTGAATATTATTTGGACACTTAGGCTCTCGACCCGAAACATCACCTATTCCTTCGCTCCATAGATGCTGCCTCACCCGCTGAGTTTCTCCAGCGCTTGTGTCTACCTTCGATTTTTCCAGCATCTGCAGTTCTTTCTTAAGCACATAGAATAATACTGAAATATGTTGGTCTTACTATCACATTTTAGCCTTTGATAAATTTCTGTATCATTCTATTTTTCTTCCATTGTGCTCTTTTGTTTGTCCCTTGGGATTTTTAATGTCCCTGTGATCCCAGATATTATTACAGTGTGGGTGCCAGTGGTCGCTGTCTGATGTCGCCACTAGGTGAATTGGGTTAGTTTCAAGTTTTAAACATCTTATCCCCAGGTTGGTGATCTCATTGGATACGGGTGCACAACTGGCCAATTTGGAGCACAATTAATTGAACTCTTTGGGGCAATGCATGCACAACCAGCAGAGAGTCACAATTTGGTTGTACGAAGCTCCTGTAACCAGACAGAATGACACTGATATAATGTTCATGGCTGTATTGTTTTGGCTCTCCATGACACCCTTCAGGAATCCTAATTTTGGCGGCACTGGCCGGTACCCTCTGGAGTTTAGAAGAGAGGGGGGAACTCATTGAAATGTACCGAATAGTGAATGGCTTGGATAGAGTGGATGTGGAGAGGATGTTTCCAGTTGTGGGAGAGTCCAGGACTAGAGGTTATAGTCTCAGAATTAAAGGACTTTCCTTTAGGAAGGAGATGAGAGGGAATTTCTTTTGTCAGAGGGAGGTGAATCTGTGGAAAACTGGTGGTGAGAAAATCCCAGGCCCTCAAGACCTGGCAACATCCTTGTAAATCCTCTCTGAACTTTTCCAGCTTAATGCAAAAACAGCTTGATATGGTGAAAGATCAGCCATAATGCACATAATAATTTTGGAACAATTCAGGCACGGGAGAATTGATTTAGTAAGATGGTCAAATTCCACATTAACATGGTTGTTGACATCACATTTTGCTTCCATGGCCCATCTGAAAAATGGGTACGATAATGATCAATTTCACCATGTTGTGTCATCCATTGGAAAATAGCTAGGATTTTGAAGAAAGGATGAATGGAGGGATCTGGCATAAACTGGTACATGTGTTTCTGGCAAGTGTCCTACAGATTGAGTATAATGGCCAACTTGGAATTGTAATTTGCATGCAATTCTTTCTAATGTATTTTTCAAATAACTCTGTGAAGAGGGGAATAAAGGTTTGGATGTAAATCAGCATTTTTGTGTATTCTATATTTGAGAAACACTTCAATATCTTGTCTGAGCCACCATAGTCGAGACTAATTCATGATTATTCATTTCTAGCGATTAAATATATAGGAAGGTTCATGTACCTAATACTTTTGAGTTGTTGTAAAAACAATCAATGAAGTTGGCCTATTAAGTTTAATCCCTTATAAAGCCACTTTGTTGTTTAACAGGTTGTTGTTATTACCAAAAGTTCTTAAACACAGCCTTGATAATTAATTCATTTATTTTTACCATGAATTCAAGTTAAATCCTGCAGTTAACCTTTATCACCTTTGCCACTCATTTTGAAAATGGAATCAATATGATTCCTCCTTCCTATTATTTGATAATACCCCACAGATTCTTTCAACACAATGGTAAAAATATTATATAACCATGAGGAGTTACTTGTAAGTCCTCTCGGCCTGCATTGAATTTCTGTCTTGTAGACATCAGAGTTCTGTACTACATAGAAACATAGAAAATAGGTGCAGGAGTAGCCCATTCGCCCCTTCGATCCTGCACCGCCATTCAATATGATCATTGCTGATCATCCAACTCCGTATCCTATACCTGGCTTCTCTCCATACCCCCTGATCCCTTTAGCCACAAGGGCCACATCTAACTCCTTCTTAAATATAGCCAATGAACTGGCCTCAACTACCTTCTGTGGTAGAGAATTCCACAGATTCACCACTCTCTGTGTAAAAAATGATTTTCTCATCTCGGTCCTAAAAGACTTCCCCCTTATCCCTAAACTGTGACCCCTTGTTCTGGACTTCCCAAACATCGGGAACAATCTTCCTGCATCTAGCCTGTCCAACCCATTAAGAATTTTGTAAGTTTCTATAAGATCCCCCCTCAATCTTCTAAATTCTAGCGAGTATAAGCCGAGTCTATCCAGTCTTTCTTCATATGAAAGTCCTGACATCCCAGGAGTCAGTCTGGTGAACCTTCTCGGTACTCCCTCTATGGCAAGAATGTCTTTCTTTTGGTAAGAATGTACTGTGCCGTTAGTACATATTTTTATGGGAGTGCATAATGTTCATTTTTTCCCTTGTGAAAATATCAACAAACTGGCCATTCATAACATTTAGTTGTCCTCTTTTAATACTTTCCTTTCTTCTCTATTCCTTAATCTTTAGAATAATTTTTATTATACAGTTCTCTGTAATGCTGGAGGTAGACACAATCGCTGGAGAAACTCAGCGGGTGACGCAGCATCTATGGAGCAAAGGAACAGGTGACGTTTCGGGTCGAGACCCTTCTACAGACTGAAGAAGGGTCTCGACCCGAAACATCACCTATTCCTTCGCTCTATAGATGCTGCCTCACCCGCTGAGTTTCTCCAGCACTTGTGTCTACCTTCGATTTTACCAGCATCTGCAGTTCTTTCTTAACAGTGGCGGACTGGGTCTAAGAATATTGGTTGCCAGGAGACAAAGGGGGCCCACTTCATCAGGGTCCCACTTGTTATAGGGAGCCCACTTCATCAGGGGCCCACTTGCCATCGAGGAAGCTAATACCCTGGCCAGTTCGCCACTGATCACAGATCAGCCTTTGACAAATTTCTGTATCATTCTATTTTTCTTCCATTGTGCTCTTTTATTTGTCCCTTGGGATTTTATATGTTCCTGTAATCCCGAATATTTTTATAGTGCGGGTGCAGTGGTCGCTGTCCGATGTTGGCACTAGGTGAATTGGGTTAGTTTCAAGTTTTAAACATCTTATAGAAACATAGAAAATAGGTGCAGGAGTAGGCCATTCGGCCCTTCGAGCCTGCACCGCCATTCAATATGATCATGGCTGATCATCCAACTCAGTATCCTGTACCTGCCTTCTCTCCATACCCCCTGATCCCTTTAGCCACAAGGGCCACATCTAACTCCCTCTTAAATGTAGCCAATGAATTGGCCTCAACTACCTTCTGTGGCAGAGAATTCCAGAGATTCACCACTCTCTGTTTGAAAAATATTTTCCTCATCTCGGTCCTAAAAGATTTCCCCCTTATCCTTAAACTGTGACCCCTTGTTCTGGACCCCTTGCTATCCCCAGGTTGGTAATCTCATTGGATACGGGTGCACAATTGGCCAATTTGGAGCACAATGAATTGAATTATTTGGCGCAGTGTATGCACAACCAGCAGAGAGTCACAATTTGGTTGTACGAAGCTCCTGTAACCAGACAGAATGACACTGATATACTGTTCATGGCTGTATTGTTTTGGCTCTCCATGGCACCCTTCAGGAATCCTAATTTTGGCGGCATTGGCCTGTACCCTCTGGAGTTTAGAAGAGAGGGGGTAACTCATTGAAATGTATCGAAAAGTGAATGGCTTGGATAGAGTGGATGTGGAGAGGATGTTTCCAGTTGTGGGAGAGTCCAGGATTAGAGGTTATAGTCTCAGAATTAATGGACTTTCCTTTAGGAAGGAGATGAGAAGGAATTTATTTTGTCAGAGGGTGGTGAACCTGTGGAAAACGAGGTGAAAAAAGGTCATGTCAGGGAAGGCCGCAAATAACCTCAGGCAGGCTGGTTCCCTGGTGGGGCCATTGTTGCATAAGGAAGGCAAGATCTCCTGAGGAAAACAATGTGGAGAGCTTTGGAACTGGTAAAAAAAAAACTCGGGTGCTCAAAGGGGACAAGGGGAATAAGAGGTTACTTAAAATTAGAGAATTCCATGTTCATACCTCTAGGTTGCAAGCTCCCCATGTGAAATACGAGATGCTGTTCCTCTAATTTGCATGTGGCCTCACTCCAAGGTGCTGACCTGAACGTCATCCATCCTTTTTCTCCAGAGATGCTGCCTGACCCAATGAGTTGCTCCGACACCTTGTGTCTATCTGTGCACACCTCTGCAAAGCCCTAAAAGTTATTTGCATCTTTCGTCTTTGAGTTCATGCTTTTATAACTCCCATGTTATTTCCTCCCCTGCGTATGAAGGAACTGCAGATGCTGGTTTACTCGACACAAGATAGACACAAAATATTAAAATAACTCAGCAGGACAGGCAGCATCTCTGGATAGGAGGAATGAGTAACATTCGGGTCGAGATCCTCCTTCGGACCGAGAATTAGGGAAGAGGAAGACGCAGCGATATGGAAGGTTATGGTGTGAAATGAGATCAAAGGGGACAAAGTTCATGGAAAATGTAGAATAGATCATTGTTAGCTAGGGGAAGGTGACAACAAAGTATACAAAGATAAAATGTTGTTCATCAGTATATGAAAACCAAAACTGAGAAATATTTGTAAATTGGAAAAATCATACACCATCTACAGGCAAGTAAGATTAAAGTAATGTAAAATACAAGGTGCCTGACTTAGCAGTTCAATGCTACAAATACTGACTGACTTGTCAACAATTGATGCTTATTAGTTTATAATGCTTTTGCAATATAATTTTCATTTTCATTACAAGACAATCAATTTGAGTTATATTTTAGCAGAGATAAATTAAACAAAACTGACATAGCTTTTATGTTAATGCAGGAGATTAGTCAGACAAGTTTTTTACTTTTATAATTTAATAAAAATCTGAAGAAAATAGTGGTATTCTGTGGATTGATATGATACATAATCTATTGAAATTTAGATTGGATTTGACAATGTACATTATTACGGAGTCAGAGTGCTCCTAACACAATTTGAATGCCATTAAGCTAGTTTTCAGGATACTGTACTCAGTGAAAATGCCAGTGGGTCAATTAGATAATTGAGCACCTAAGTAGTGAGATTGATAAAGTTAGTTTGATAAGAGTTTGATAAAGCTATTTAAAATGTAGAAGGTTGTAAGAAGTTATGAATTGTGTAGAAAGCTTAGTAAGGCTGCACATTCTTTGCACACAGAGGATGTGTGTGTGTGTGTATTATTGTGAAGGCCAGCATTTAACACAGGTGGCCAACTGCTTTTTTATTGCTTTATTTGACAAAAATTTGGTTCCAGGATTTTGACCAAGTGACAATTTCCTAGTTTAGATTTTCTCATTGGATCAAGGCAACTTTAAAAGGGATTAACAAATTATAGATGTTAATTAAGAGAATATTTTTGAGGTTTAAAAAAGGCACATTTGGGCATAATTATGTGATTCCATATGTCTGGTGGAACAATCTTTACCCCAAGCACCAACTGTGGATGAATTGTGAATTGCCAAATAAATAACCATTGTTGTTAGAAAAAATGTATTTGTTGCAGACTGTCTTCAATGGGAGCTTTCAGGAGTGGAGCCCAGTTGGTAGTCGGTATCATGATAGTGCTGTGATTACAGGAATTAGTGATGAGGTGGTTAATTTATCAGACTAGAGATTCGAAGACTTGGGTTAACAATTAAACCTGCAATTGTGGAATTTAGATGCAGTGTTATTTAGAGTCAGCCAGTTTTGGGGTTGACACAGCAGTAGCGTTGTTGTCTTACAACATCAGAGTTTGTACATTCTCCACGTGACCTCGTTGGTTTTCTCAGGTGCTCTGGTTTCCTCCCACATTCCAAGGACTTGCAGGTTTGTCAGCTAATTGGCTTCTATAAATTGTCACTTATGTGTAGGATAGAACTAGTGTACGAGTATGCAATGGAATATAGATCGGCTATAGAAATGGGTGGAGAAATGGCAGAGGAAGTTTAATCTGTGCAAGTGTGAGATGTTGCACTTTGGGAGGTTAAAGTGAAGGTATATATTGATGGCAAGATCGTTAACAGCATTGATGTGCAGAGGGGGTTCAGCTTCATGAAACAACCTAAGTCGGTAACCTAAGGTGGTAAAGAGGTCATGCACTCTTTCAGAAGCGGTTTACCAGAATACTGCCTTAGATTGGAGGGTATTAGAGGTTGTACAAACTTGAATCATTTTCTCTGCAGGATCAGAGTTTGAGAGGATAGAGGTATATAAAATTGAGAAGCATATATTGGGTAGACAGGCAGTCAGAACCTTTTTTTCCCAGGATGGAAATGTCAAAGGTGAGAGGGCATAGCTTTCCCTGGGTGTAAAGGTTAAAACTTTAAGATGGAGAGGGAAAGTTTCAAGGAGATGTGCAAGGCAAGTTTTTTGTTTTATACTACCATATAAATCTTGAGCACATTCACATGGGCACTGCAGTTTTCTGGCAGTTCTTTGTGGAATCACTAGCTGTTAGTCAGTGTGACCCAATCAGTGTACCTGGCGAGAGCTTAAAGTGCTGCTGGCGTTGGTTTGCTGCTAAAGATATCAGCAGTAAGTAGTCTTTTTTTCATGACTTGCTGATGATAGACATATGAGGCCATCACCTTTAATGATGAAAATGATATCAATCATCTCTTGATATTAAACAGTGAAATATCATTACGAATGTACTTTTGAAGGAGGTATGGTAATGTTTCTTGTATGAACAGGTCAACACTAATGACTTCAGCAGATGGAAATCTGAAATTGTAAAGGAAAATAATTATCAAAGATTTGGTTTACACCAAGCAAGGAGCATTTCACAGATTTCTGTATCATTCTGTATCAATTAAAGTTCCTCAGACATGACCTGCCCCACACAAAGCCGTGTTGACTGGCCCTAAATACCCCATACTCTTCCAATCCCTAACAATCCTCTCCAAAAGCTTCCCACCACCGATGTGAGGCTCACCAGCCTTTCGCTTCCTGAATTATCCTTATTTCCCTTCTTCAACCAAGGAATAGCAATGGAAACTCTCCAGTCCTCTAGGTCTGTATTGTATTGTATTGTATTGTATTGTATATCTTTATTGTCATTTCCTGAGTATTCACATACCCAGAGGAAACAAAAAAACGTTGCTCAACCAGTGTCCATTCAGTGTGCATTAAAAAATAAATAGAAATAAAAATACATATATCATGAACAAATTTAACACTCTACTAAACATTCAACAGGCGTTCCGATCGGCAGCGGCACAACAGTGGCTCTGCTGCAGTGTGTCCACGTTGGTGGTTGGTGCGCGATACTTTGGCAGGGGGCAAAGTCCGTTTAGCAGTCTTATAGCCTGGGGGAAGAAGCTGAGGAGCATCCTGCTGGTTTTGCAGCTAATGCTCCTGTACCTCTTCCCAGGTGGCAGGATGGAGAATATGTGATGCGATGGGTGGTAGGGGTCTTTGATGATGGAGATGGCTCTGCTGATACATCTCTTCCTGTATCTGTGGCTAGAGAGGATGCAAAGATTGTCATTCAGGTTCCAGCAATCTCTTCTTTGACTTTGACTCTGACATCGGGGGGGTGGGGGGGGGATTGCAGTGGAGAGATAAGTTTATTTGGCCTTCCATCACAGCGATGTGATGGATGTTTATGTAAAATTATGTTGTGTCTTGTGTCTATTTGTTTGTAATGTATGGCTGCAGAAACGGCATTTCGTTTGGACCTCAAGGGGCCCAAATGACAATTAAATGTATCTTGTATCCTTGTATCCTTTTGCCTTTCTCAGTAATCTGGGATAGGTCCCACCGGGTGCTGGGAACTGAGGTTTTTTCCACCTTAATGCTTTTCAAGGGACCCAACGCCACCTCCTTCGTGATCGCAACATGCCCTTGCTTTTTAGTATAACAGGTCAGGCGAAACCTTCCTTAAGGATTACTGATTTTCTTTAAAGCAATATCTTAACAATATCAAGACTGGCTTGGATTTCACAGGGGAATAGTTTGGAAGTGGTTTCAGTCCAAGCTCTTTCAAAGTGAAACCTTAAACCTGAAAGCTTGTATTCAGAGATCAAAGATTACAAATAGTTCTTAAAGGCAGAGCTCAGAAAACACCAGCTAATCACCAAGACTGACCGAATGGGAAGAAGGATTCATTGTTAAACATGCATGTTACATGACCGAAACCATGAAATTTCAAGCATGCGGAATAGCCCTGGAACTCCCAGTCCATAAAACAAACACACTGTTAGCATCAGATCCTGTCACCGTGACCAATCAATCTCCTGCAACCATGCACTTGAACCCACCCGAGCTTGCAAAGCTGTGGCCATAATGTGGGTAAATGGGATAGTATGGATGAGTGCACGTTCAGCATGGATGTGCTGGGCTGAAGGGCCTATTTCTGCAGTATGATTTTATTATTCTATTGTATCACAGATCCATAATGAAGTAACGAGTGGTGAATCTGTGGAATTCTCTGCCACAGAAGGTAGTTGAGGCCAGTTCATTGGCTATATTTAAGAAGGAGTTAGATGTGGCCCTTGTGGCTAAAGGGATCAGGGGGTATGGAGAGAAGGCAGGTACAGGATACTGAGTTGGATGATCAGCCATGATCATATTGAATGGCGGTGCAGGCTCGAAGGGCCGAATGGCCTACTCCTGCACCTATTTTCTATGTTTCTATGTTTCTATTCAACATGAAATTTACATTCACAACAGATTAATGTCGAAAGAAGGTTGATTTGTTTTGTAACTTCAAGTGAGAATACAGGTGAAACAATGTTCACAAAGGTCTTTTCCAAATTCAGAAAAGTGAAATGATTTCTGTCTTCAGACAAACCTGCAGGAGACATGTCACAAGTTGTCTAGTAATAGTTCTGTGAAACACTTTCAGCTATTGTGCTACATTAAATAGAGGGGTTTTATATAAGACAGTTATTTTTACACTAAGGACTGGTGAACTGTGCATTATATAATTTTAATTTCATTTTCTCACTCTCTGTGGATTTTTTTGTATTTGTTTGCTTATTGCATTTCTGAGGTTAAAATGCTTTTGGTATTTGTGCAAGCCTGAATATTTATCTGACTTTGGGGAGGGAAATTTGAAGTCCCTGTGTTGTTTGGTCTGTTTATGATTTCAGACCGATATGTGTTTGGGTTTTGCCTTTATTTGGTTGTGGTCCAGCATGTTACTCCATTCAAAGGAAATTGGGGAAAGGCAATAAATGCTGGCCTTGCAATAATGGACGAAAGGAGGTGAATAGTCTGTTGCAAATGTGATTTTGTTGTGGGTTTATTTTTATTTATTGAATACACAAGCACTTGCGATTACATTCAGCTGATGATTGAACTGTTGCCTGTCCTCTCCTCATCTACCCATTTGCTCATTTTTTTGTTCTTAAGGAGACATGATAATGCAGCCGACTGTGCGAGATTTCCCCGGGTGCTTCGGTTTCCTCCGACATCCCAAAAACCTGCAGGTTTGTAGTTGTTTGGCCTCTGTACAATTGCCCCAGTGTGTAGTTGAATGGAAGGGAAATTTGGATACCATAGAACCTGGGTGAACGGATGATTGATGATCAGGGTGGACTGTGTAAATACAAGGACCTGTTTTGATGCTGTATCTTTAAATCTCTGATTGAAAGCAGTGAATAGCTCTTCATTATGACGTTTTGTTGTGGTTGAAGTTGAATGGTTGCCACAGTTATTTAACGAAGACTAAACTTCAGGTTGCTTGCAATCCATTTCATAACACGTTTTGTTGTATAGGTTTCAGCATGTTAGTTCTGTGCAAAAGCCTTGCATAGATAACAAACAAAAGAGATGGGGGAGATATTGAACAATTTCTTTTCTTCGGTATTCACCAAGGAGAAGGATATTGAATTTTACTTCGGAGTCACGTGAGTGACTACGTGAAGAGCCCGCCTCAGGACGCATGTGCGGCATTACGTTTCAGCAGGCAACAGCGGCGGCGGGAGACAGGGCTCCCACAACAACCAGAAAAACTAAGCTTTAGGTAAGAACTTACCTTTATTCTAACAGCCCCTCGCGTCTGCTTGCTCCCCGTAGGGCATGCGAGCGGCCCCCTTGGACTCCGGGGAAGGAGTGTTCTGTTCGCGGAAGGGGGGGGGAGAAAGACGCCACCAGGACCGCACACACGGCGGACCATGGACTGGGAGCTGTGCCGGTGCCGGTACCACTCCACACAGGGGCGACAACGGAGAGAAGACGGCGCTTGCACTCGTTCCTCTCAGGAGGTTCCGCTCAGTCCTCACTCACCCCTCGAGTAGCTGGCCAGGTGAGGCGGGCGGGGCGGGCGGGCGGAAGCTTCCGACCATCGGAGCCAATGAAGGGGGACCCACTACGCAGTGTTGGCGTGGAGTGCGCTGCACTCTAACAGCAGCCCGAGTGCATGAGAGAGAGAGAGCGCACCGCGGCAGGACCGCTAACCAGCGCCCCGCTCCCGACACTACACCAAGCCCGTCAGCACTTCAGCAGCGGGCTGGGAAGAACGCTGCACCTGCCCGCTCGACGGAGGAGCGTCTCATTGCGGGGACAGCAACAGGCGGTAGGACCGCTTAGCGGGCGGTCCGCTACCCCGACACCGCGACCGAGCCCAGCCCCGCTAGCGCCTGAGCAGCGGGCTGGATGTATGCAAAACCGGCCAGTGGTTCCGACATCGGACGGGGACGTCTCTCCACCCAGGAGGGGGAGAGACAGCCGCCTAAGCTGCAGGAGCGGCTCTTGGGCATTGGAGAGGTGAGTTGCAGTTGTGTTTTGCAGGCTTTCAGGAACACAACGCAGAAAACTCGCAAAGAGAAACTGCCCCGCTCCAACTCTACCAGCGGGGCAGCAACCGGCGGCAGCGTCGCTCTCAGAGCGGTTCGCTATCCCTGAGACCGAGCCAAGCCCAGTCTCGCCAGAGCCTGCACGGCGGCCTGGGAAAGCGGCCAGGAAGCCAAACGGCCGGTCGTCTCCGATTCGTCGGAGGGGGACATGTCTCCACCAAAGCAGAAGAGGATTGGAAGGATTCAGAGGTGTTTAGAGGGGGTTCAGACCGGTTCAGGTGGATTTGGAGCGGTTCAGAGGGATTTACAGGGGGTTTAAACGGGTTCAGAGGGGTTTAGAGGGAGTCTGGTGCGAAAACTGTGATCCTGGTGCGAAAACTGCGAGCGTTCCGCAAAAAAAGTGTGAACCTGGTGCGAAAAGTCGAGCCGTCTGCGAAAAATGCCAGCCTGATACGAAAAGTGCGAGCTTTTGCGAAAATTGCGAGCCTCGTGTTACATTTGCAAGACTGGTGCAAAAAGTGTGAGCCTGGAGCAAAAAGTGCGAGCCTGCCTCGAAAGCTGCGAACCTCGTCTACAAACTACGAGCCGGGCGCACCAGCTGCGAGCCCAGTGCAAAACGAGCAAGTCTCAGTAAATGGGGAATTAGGGGAGGGCACTAATAAATGGGGAATTAGGGGAGGGCACTAATAAATGGGGAATTAGGGGAGGGCACTAATAAATGGGGAATTAGGGGAGGGCACTAATAAATGGGGAATTAGGGGAGGGCACTAATAAATGGGGAATTAGGGGAGGGCACTAATAAATGGGGAATTAGGGGAGGGCACTAATAAATGGGGAATTAGGGGAGGGCACTAATAAATGGGGAATTAGGGAGCGCAGCATTAAATGGTGAATCAGGGGAGGACACCATTAAATTGGGATTTAGGGGATGGCACCAGTAAATCAGGAATTAGGGGAGGGCGCCAGTAAACAGTGGCACAGCTGCCTCACGTTCAGATTTAAGAGAGAGTTAGATATGGCCCTTGTGGCTAAAGAGATCAGTGGGTATGGAGAGAAGGCAGGTACAGGATACTGAGTTGGAAGATCAGCCATGATCAAATTGAATGGCGGTGCCGGCTCGAAGGGCCGAATGGCCTACTCCTGCACCTATTTTCTATGTTTCTAAGAGAGACAGCCACCTGAGCTGCATTTAGCAGCTCCTGGAGGAGATGGTCCACCGGGAACAGCAGCGCTCCCGGCGAGACAGGACAGGTACCTCCTCCATAGTGTTGTGTCAGGCACTGCCCTTTGCTACCTCATACCACAGGCTGGAGCGGGAGGCTAGCATTGGTGACCAGGGCAGGGCTGGTCGGGAAATGGGGCAGGCGGACGAAATCGGGAGTATGCATGGGGTGCAGGATCAGGAACAGCTGTTGGGTGTGGTGGACCGCTTCGTAGCAACCCCACGGGCTGGAGCACCGCTGGAGCCAAAAAATGGCAGCCAGTATTAATCACCTATCCAACAAACCTCTACTGGAGAAGGTGCTCGCCGAGGTGCTGCAAGAACATACAACACCAGAGAACTGTGAGGCCCTTAAGGGAAAAAAGCCTCAACAGCAAAATCTGGGAAAATGTGGGGGCCCTTATGCGGGCACAAAAACTCAAGCTACAGCGGATCCTAAGGCTCCTGACATCAGCTATCACAGCCTATGCTCGTTCTGTGGAGACAACGAAGATGAATACATACCAGCAGGATGTGCTGGTATTAAGGTGTACCACAATTCGAACTAAACAATCTCCGGAGGGAAATATAAGACCTGCCCTCAATCCCAAATTTGCAGGCTTGTGTAAAGCCCCAGCTGTGGAGGCAGACTCACTGCTATTTGGGAGAGATCTGAACAAAAAGCTGAAGGAGATGGAAGAGGCATCAAAAACCTTCGGCATCATGAGGGCAGGCCCTGGCAAACCACGACCTCCGATACCCAAGCGGCAGCACCCCACGGCATCCACCAGTCGACGTCTAGAATATGGGACTGGTGAACGCTTGGGGCTGCATTATCCCCAAAGATCTTTTAGATCAGGGCCCGCCGCGGACCCCCTGGAAAATGCGCCTCCCCCCAACATCGCCAGCACGTCGTCAGAACAAAGCACTCAGAAAACAGAAAAGACAAAACCGCCAATAACCATGGAGTAGGTATGTTACAAAACCTACCTGAATCGCCATTGGGAATCTGCCCACAGCCAGGTCCGCGATTTTGGCGCTGTTTGGAGGGGGCGGGTTTAAAACGCGATTTTTACTAGGCTGTACTAATCGCAGATGTTCAGCCTAGTAAATCATTAATGAAAAATCGCTGCAAGACCCGGTCGCAAAAGGTATTATTAGTTTTATAGGCCTCGATAATATAGTTATAATAGTTTAAAATTACTCTCTGATTCTGCAACATCTCGCAGCCCCAGGGTTTTATAAAGCAAACAATTAAAGGTATGTACCTTATTTTTACATTAAATGGGGCATATATATAACCCTATATATCAAGTTATCTATAGCGAGTAGTTCATTTTGGGCTTTTTATATCCCGCAGTATTTTTCTCGGCATTTGAGGGCACTAATCCAGCGCGCTGTCAACGTTCTAAACCAGCGCGTGCCACAGGAACCCACTAGAAAGCCGATTTAAATGGGCATTTATTTACAGCAATTGAACACTAAATTCCTTCCATTTGGCCTATAAATTAATGTAAATTAGATATAAAAATCATGTTATATTGTGAATTATTTGTGAATAATCTTTGGACACTTAGGCTATTTAAAAATGTTAATCTTTCCTTAAGAAATGGGCCTTTGATTATCCAAGATCACAGCTTTTTTGTAATGTCCATTGAAAATCAATAGGGAACAAGATGCTAATTTCCGAGTATGAAAATGGCCATAACTTTTTTAATACTTGAGATATGAAAGTGAATTTGGTGTCAAATTAAACTTATTGTTATGCTTTATCTGATGGGATAAATTGCAGACTTGATTTTTAAAATCTCAAAATTTTGTAACATTGCTACATGGAGGTAGGTGGGTCTGGTTCCTACCAGCATATAGAGCTCTTTCCTGGACTATCTTGGGTTTTATATTAATTCAGTCTACGTGACTATAATGTTGCCAAGAGACAACATAGTTGAATTGGCACAAACTTGCAACAAATTAATGGTCAACAAACTACCAACTACTCGACAAGTAACAGAGTAATTGGGAAAATGGTAGCATTTCTGTCTACATAATTCGGACCTTAGTATCAAAAACGACATATAGGTCGTCATTGAGCGTCTCATGAAGTTACCCACTGAAGTAATATCAGAAAGACAGTGGTGGTGTTACCACTTATACTGGGCATTAATTATCTAAAAAATGTTTGGGTGAATTTTATGGATTAAAGCACTTGCATGTACGGTTATAAATAGACTATACTACTGTGGTGGCCTACATTAACCATATGGGCGGCATAAAGTCGGTATCATGCGACAAGTTGGTCAACACAATTTGGCAATGGTGTGTCCAAAGATGTATTTGACTATCAGCAACTTACCTGCCAGGTAAGCAAAATACAGTGACAGACACCAGGTCACATAAATTTAATGACAACATCGATTAGATGTTTTTATAAAAAAGTTTCAATAAAACTATCAAGCTATATGACATGCCAGATATCGATTATCTGCATCAACGCTAAATCACCAGGTGTTTGGGTGATGTCCTATGTATGTCGCGTGGGAACCAGACCCTGGGGCAGCAAATGCGTTCGCGCTGGATTGGTGAAATTATTTCTATGTATTTCTTCCCTTCTGCCTCATCAGTCGGGGACTACGCACAGTAAAAAGGATTCTGCTTCAGGTATTTTGATAGTACCTGACGGACTTACGCAGCCATGGTTCCTAATACTCCATGACATGGTTGTTGAAACTTCGATGGTATTCCCCAGTGACCCAGAATTATTAACACTCAGAGCCGGGCACAAGTCATCCGTGCCATGGGAAATTCAAGCTCCTGGGTCGCAGATTCTGCATAAACCACTTCTGGGACTGGGATTATTATAATGAACCGTCGACACCATGTCAGCATCCCTCTGAACATCCACTGGACTACAGCACTTGTCCAGCATCAAGAGAAGTACTGCATGGATACAGGGACAACCTACTCAACCGCTACAGTTACTACGTACTGGAATTCCTGGTGAACCTTCACCATGATGAAGGATTCGGCTACAGTACCATCAACACAGCTAGAATTACCCTGCCTGTTTTTTCAAAACAGCTCCAGGACAACAGGCCATGGGGTTACACTGGCTGGTGGTAAATCTATGAAGGGTATACAACTCTAAACCCCTAGACCAGGTACACCCATATATGGGATGTCACAGTGGTACTGCCATACCTCAGGGCATGCCCACCAGCCAGATCCCTCAACCTAAACCATCTATGCTCTAAACACATATGTTGAGGGCACGCGGAGCAGCACAGAGGGTCCAGTCACTACTCCTATTGCAACTGGACACCATGCTCACAGCTTCAGACCAGATCTCTATCATTGTCCAGGGAATGGTCAAACCAGACCAGGAACACCTAATCCAGTCATAGAATCCGGGCTTACCCGCCAGAAATCACGGTAATGTGCCATGACCCTATTACCCTACATAGACACAACGTAAATATTCGAGGGAGATGAAAAGCCTTGTGGGTTGGTCACAAAAAACCTTGTGGTCGGGTAACGAGCCATTTTGGGATGGCTCAAGCAGCTGCTGGGATAAAACTAACATGTACAAAGTTTCATTCCACAGGACAAGCTTCCACGTCAACGGCAAAAGAATGGACGTGCCTATAAACCGCATCCTGGCCACAGCAGAATGATGGGGGTAAAACGTTCAGAGAAAAGATTTATTATAAGTTGTTGACAAAACCTGTGTTTTTATTTGCAGGAAAGATTCCAGTCTGCAAATATTTAAATTAGCCAGGGGAGCATTTAAATTTCTTCATTGTTATTGTAAAAATACCATTGTGTTTTTCTATAAACAGATTCTTTGGTTGATTACGATAACACACTTCCTCCCTCAAAGACTTCGGCAGTGGTGTAGTAATAGCTGTTACACGGTTTGAAATCACAGAGCTTTGAAATCTTCACGTAGTCACTCACGTGACTCCGAAGTAAAATAGTAAGATTAAACGAGAACTTACCAGTTTGAAGTTTGATCTGTATTTTATGAGGAGTTACGATGAGGGATTACGTGCCCTCCGCTCCCACCCTCATTATATGGATCAAACTGATAAATTGATGTCTCTATTTCTTTACTATGTCACTTCAAATACTTGTGTCTATCTGTGATTCCACACCGCTGCTTTGAAGTATGCCGCACATGCGTCCTGAGGCGGGCTCTTCACGTAATCCCTCATCGTAACTCCTCATAAAATACAGATCAAACTTCAAACTGGTAAGTTCTCATTTAATCTTACTATTATGTGAGGTAAGGGAAACGAGTAGAGTAGCTATGGATACTATGAGTTTCAAAGTAAAAGAAGTACTGACACTTTTGAAAAATATAAAAGTGGATAAGTCTCCAGGTCCTGACAGGATATTCCCTAGGACATTGAGGGAAGTTAGTGTAGAAATAGCCGGGGCTATGACAGAAATATTTCAAATGTCATTAGAAACGGGAATAGTCCCCGAGGATTGGCGTACTGCGCATGTTGTTCCATTGTTTAAAAAGGGTTCTAAGAGTAAACCTAGCAATTATAGACCTGTTAGTTTGACTTCAGTGGTGGGCAAATTAATGGAAAAGATACTTAGAGATAATATATATAAGCATCTGGATAAACAGGGTCTGATTAGGAACAGTCAACATGGATTTGTGCCTGGAAGGTCATGTTTGACTAATCTTCTTGAATTTTTTGAAGAGGTTACTAGGGAAATTGACGAGGGTAAAGCAGTGGATGTTGTCTATATGGACTTTAGTAAGGCCTTTGACAAGGTTCCTCATGGAAGGTTGGTTAAGAAGGTTAAACTGTTGGGTATAAATGCCGGAATAGCAAGATGGATTCAACAGTGGCTGAATGGGAGAAGCCAGAGGGTAATGGTGGATGGCTGTTTGTCGGGTTGGAGGCAGGTGACTAGTGGGGTGCCTCAGGGATCTGTGTTGGGTCCTTTGTTGTTTGTCATGTACATCAATGATCTGGATTAAGGGGTGGTAAATTGGATTAGTAAGTATGCAGATGATACCAAGATAGGGGGTGTTGTGGATAATGAAGAGGATTTCCAAAGTCTACAGAGTGATTTAGGCCATTTGGAAAAATGGGCTGAAAGATGGCAGATGGAGTTTAATGCTGATAAATGTGAGGTGCTACACCTTGGCAGGACAAATCAAAATAGGACGTACATGGTAAATGGTAGGGAATTGAAGAATACAGTTGAACAGAGGGATCTGGGAATAACCGTGCATAGTTCCTTGAAGGTGGAATCTCATATAGATAGGGTGGTTTTGGTATGCTAGCCTTTATAAATCAGAGCATTGAGTATAGAAGCTGGGATGTAATGTTAAAATTATACAAGGCATTGGTGAGACCAAATCTGGAGTATGGTGTACAATTTTGGTCGCCCAATTATAGGAAGGATGTCAACAAAATAGAGAGAGTACAGAGGAGATTTACTAGAATGTTGCCTGGGTTTCAACAACTAAGTTACAGAGATAGGTTGAATAAGTTAGGTCTTTATTCTCTGGAGCGCAGAAGGTTAAGGGGAGACTTGATAGAAGTCTTTAAAATGATGAGAGGGATAGACAGAGTTGATGTGGACAAACTTTTCTCTTTGAGAATAGGGACGATTCAAACAAGAGGACATGACTTCAGAATTAAGGGACAGAAGTTTAGGGGTAACATGAGGGGGAACTTCTTTACTCGGAGAGTGGTAGCAGTGTGGAATGAGCTTCCAGTGGAAGTGGTGGAGGCAGGTTCATTGGTATCATTTAAAAATAAATTGGATAGGCATATGGATGAGAAGGGAATGGAGGGTTATGGTATGAGTGCACGGAGGTGGGACTAAGGGAAAAAAGTTGTTCGGCACGGACTTGTAGGGCCGAGATGGCCTGTTTCCGTGCTGTAATTGTTATATGGTTAAACATAAATGGTAGAGATTGCTCTGATTACCAGTCAACCAAATGTCCCGACCACAGGTGCTGTCTGTATGGAGTTAATACGTTTTCCCTGTGACTGGGTTTTCTCTGGGTGTTCCAGTTTCCTCCCACATTCTAAAGATGTACAGGTTTGCAGGTTAATGGGCTTCAGTAAAGTTTGTAAATTGTCCCGGGTGTGTAGGAAGTCAAGTCAAGTTTATTTGTCACATACGCATACGAGATGTGCAGTGAAATGAAAAGTGGCAATGTTCGCGGACTTTGTGCAAAAAGACAAACAAAGAAACAACCAAACAAACTACAAACAGAATGTAACAGACCCACATATTCTTTTTCATGTTAAATATTGTGAGCGGAAGGAAAAAGGGAGAAAAACAGCAATTTTTAAAAAAAAGCAGTAGAGTGGTACAGTAGGTTTGTCCCAAGGAGTTTACAGTCCTAATGGACTCTGGGAAGAAACTCCTTCTCAACCTCTCCGTTCTCACAGCATGGCAACGGAGGTGTTTGCCTGACCGTAGCAGCTGGAACAGTCCGTTGCAGGGCTGGAAGGGATAGCGCTAGTGTGCGGGGATCACTGGTTGGCACGGACTTGGTGGGCCGAAGGGTCTGTTTCAGCACTGTATCACTAAACTAAACCTGCTGATGCACTGAATGATAGCCCAGAGCCAGCAGGTCACACGATAACAGTCATGAGAAATTCCTGCATACTCCTGAGTAATTGGTATACAGAATAAGATAGTTAGACATTGTAAACTAACACCATCCTAATAGATTGACAAACCACCCAGCCACACCTGCAGGAACTTGGTTTAGACTTGGTTTATACTCTCTAGAATTTAGGAGATTGAGAGGGGATCTTATAGAAACTTACAAAATTCTTAAGAGGTTGGACAGGCTAGATGCAGGAAGATTGTTCCCGATGTTGGGGAAGTCCAGGACAAGGGGTCGCAGCTTAAGGATAAAGGGGGAAATCCTTTAAAACCGAGATGAGGAGAACTTTTTTTCACACAGAGAGTGGCGAATCTCTGGAACTCTCTGCCACAGAGGGTAGTTGAGGCCAGTTCATTGGCTATATTTAAGAGGGAGTTAGATGTGGCCCTTGTGGCCAAGGGGATCAGAGGGTATGGAGAGAAGGCAGGTACGGGATACTGAGTTGGATGATCAGCCATGATCATATTGAATGGCGGTGCAGGCTCGAAGGGCCGAATGGCCTACTCCTGCACCTAATTTCTATGTTTCTATGTTTCTATGAACCCAGCAAATTAGACACAAATCTGGAAGATTGAATTTGTAGTTTTCCTTTATTTTGTTTTGCTTCATCTTGTTCCCTCCTGACCACTTTTAATAGCTGTCTGACTTTAAACCAAGCTCTCACTTTAAGCAGTTGCTCCACAAATATCAATCTACACCCACATCTTTGCAATTTCCTAGATTCATGGCGTAAACAAGTCAATTACCAGTGACACTTCCATCTTTCTATCTCTCAACAATATTAGATTAGCTGAACTGAGGATTTCTGATGGAACCAATGTGATTTTGAGTGAAATCTGACTCCATTGTAACTTACAATCTCAAGACACGGAAATTGAGAGACATTGAGTCACATGCTATTGTTGCAATATCTTTCCAAATACTCGTATCACAATGTTGAATGCAATCCAGACATTTGGACACATAATGGAAACTAATAAATAATAAAAGCAAATCACCCAAGGTCATGTGCATTAAGGATGACGTAGCAGTTTTTTGGATTAAATTAATTGTTTAGCTTCAGGTCTTTTCCACAACATGGAAAACATTAAGCTTGATTGCTTTTTGTTGCCATAACTGGTTTTGGCTTGATAATGATTTCTATCTGAATTTAGTGAGGATGCCTGATATTAATCTTTTATCACATAATAATGTGTCAAAAACTAGAGGACATAGCTGGAAATGTTAGTCTAGAGGGCATAGCTTTAAAGTGAGAGGAGCAAAGTTTGAAGGAGATGCGCAGAGCAATTTATTTTACAGTGGTTGGTACTTGGAATGCACTGCCAGGTGTGGTGGTGGTGGAGGCAGATATACGTAGTGGGAGTTGAGGCTTTTAGATAGGCACATGGATATGGAGTGATATGGATCAAGTACAGACAGAGGGAATTAGTTTAACTTGGCTTTGTGTTTGGCACAGACATTGTGGGCTGAAGGGACTGTTCCTGTGCTTTGTTTTTTAATGTTCTAAGAAATGAGGAAATATATTTATTGACTATCTTATGTTCATCACAGAAGATCAGAATAATCGGACCTGACACAGTAATCAGTCATGTAGTTCTGAATGAATTCTGACTGCGTCTGTAACCTGTGAATATAAAGAGCATTGCAAAGGAGGAATCTCCTGAAACATCCAACTCCACAATGCAATACTACAAGGTGGCTTTGTTCAAGGACAAGATTGAAATAATTGGTTTTCTTGCTCGATTTTTGATCAATACGTCTTTTTTTGTCGAGCGTGAGGGCCGACTGGACTTTGGAAATGGCGCCAAAACATGGCATCACCTGCAAGTGTAATATATGCAAAAAGAATTTCACTGTGCTGTTACATACAGTGCATTCAGAAAGTGTTCAGACCCCTTCACTTTTTCCACATTTTGTTACGTTACAGCCTTATTCTAAAATGGAATACATTTTTTTTTTAAATCTTCAATCTACACACAATACCCCATAATAAAAAAGTGAAAACAGTCATTTAGAAATGTTTGCAAAGTAATTAAACACAAATAACTGAAATATCACATTTACATAAGTATTCAAACCCTTTAGTCAGTACTTTGTTGAGGCACCTTTGGCAGCAATTGCAGCTCAAGTCTTCTTGGGTATGACACTACAAGCTTGGCACGCCTCTATTTGGGTAATTTCTCCCATTCTTTGCAGATCCTCTCAAGCTCTGCCAGGTTGGATGGGGAGCGTTGATGCATAGCTATTTTCAGGAACCTCCAGAGATGTTCGATCGGGTTCAAGTCCGGGCTCAGGCTGGGCCACTCAAGAACATTCACAGATTTGTCACAAAGCCACTCCTGCATTGTCTTGGCTGTGTGCTTAGGGTCGTTGTCCTGTTGGAAGGTGAACCTCCGCCCCAGTCTGAGGTCCAGAACGCTCTGGAGCAGGTTTTCATCAAGGATCTCTCTATACTTTGCTCCGTTCATCTTTCGCTCAAACCAGACTAGTCTCCCAGTTCCTGCCACTGAAAACATCCCCACAGCATAATGCTGCCACCACCATGCTTCACCGTAGGTATGGAATTGGCCAGTTGTTGAGCGGTGCCTGGTTTCCTCCAGAAGTGACTCTTGGCATTCAGGCCAAAGAGTTAAATTCCAAAGAGCTAATTGTTCGAGAGTCTTTTCGGTGCCTTTTGACAAATCCCAAGTGGGCTGTCATGTGAGGAGTGGCTTCCGTCTGGCCATTCTACCATAAAGGCCTGATTGGTGGAGTGCTGCAGATAGAGTTGTCCTTCTGGAAGGTTCTGCCATCTCCACAGAGGAACTCTGGAGCTCTATCAAAGTGACCATCGGGCAGTTGGTCACTGTTAGGCGCTTCCCCCTCCTGGTGAATGCTATGTACTTACCTTTCTCTGTTTCTCTCCCGAGTACAGGCCTCGTGGTTGTGAGTCTGGAATCAAGGGATTAAAGTCTCCTGTACCCGATTGGCCAAGCTGCGTCAGGTGACGGGTGACTCATCTGAAGCTTAAATACCAGAGTTTCCCAGGATTCTCTCTCTTCTTCGTCGACCCTGACTAATGAGCAGACTGCTGGTGTGAGCCGAGGGAGGCCTGGCCACATGGCATAGAACTTTGTGTACTTTCACCATTCCTTGGTAAGAAATATTGAATTGGGACGGATAAGGGCTGACCTTAGTGTTTTCGTGTATTTTGTTTCAGGGTTGTATCTCTTTAGGCAGGTTTTAGAGTCTCCTGTTCGACGGTCCATCACGTGGCTGGCTGGACCATTGTTAAATTGTTTGTCAGTTCATCCATATCCCTGACTGGGTTGTTTAAATCAGGTTTGGGTTTTGTGTTCCATTGAATAATTAAAACTATTTTTGAACTTGAACCTGGTTTTTGACTTGTGTTACGCAGCTCTGAAGTACCTGCATTCGGGAGTCGTAACAGTTACCTCCTTGACCAATGGCCTTCTCCCCCGATTGCTCAGTTTGGCCGGGCGGCCAGCTCTATGAAGAGTCCTGGTGGTTCCAAAGTTCTTCCATTTAAGAATGACGGAGGCCACTGTGCTCTTCAGGATCTACAATGCTGCAGAAATTGTTTTATACCCTTCCCCAGATCTGTGTCTCAACACAATCCTGTCTCGGAGGTCTACGTACAATCCCTTCGTCTTCATGGCTTGGTTTTTGCTCTGACATACACTGTCAACTGTGGGACCTTCTATAGACAGGTGGGTGCCTTTCCAAATCATGTCCAATCAATTTAATTTACCACTGGTGGACTCTAATCAAGTTGTAGAAACATCTCAAGGATAACCAATGGAAACAGGATGAACCTAAGCACAATTTAGCAAAGGGTCTGAATACTTATGTAAATGTGATATTTCAGTTATTTATTTTCAATTGCTTTGCAAAAATGTCTAAATACCTGTTTTCACTTTTTTATTAGGGGTATTTTGTGTAGATTTGATGATAAAAAAAATTAATTGAATCCATTTAAATAAAAAAGGCTGTAACATAACAGAATGTGGAAAAAGTGAAGGGGTTTGAATAATTTCTGAACGCATTGTATGTGAAAAATAAAGCTCCATTGAACCAGTTGAGGATTATTGAATCCGGAAATCTCACAGGAAGCAGCATGTGAGGCTGGGAAAGCACATCTCGGACCCGCAGACCCTCAGCATAGGAGCACCGCAAGGATGCGTACTCTCCCCTCTCCTCTATTCTCAAGCTCTGTGCTGAACAACTGGCACCGGTCTACACAGACATTTTCAACCAGTCAGTGCAAACCTGTACTGTCCCTGCCTGCTTGAAAGTCTCCACTATTGTCCCTGTACCCAAAAAGGCAAGAATTATTGGTCTTAATGACTACAGGCCGGTCGCACTGACCTCTGGAGTCATGAAGACCCTTGAAAGGCTTGTGCTGGCCAAGCTGAAAAATATCACAAACCCTCTGCAGTTTGCATTTCGGGCCAATAGATCTGTGGATGACGCAGTCAACCTGGGCCTGCACTTCATCCTCCACCACCTCTAGTTTAAATTCCATTTGGAATATTTTGGAGGACCAAGAAACCAAGAATCAAGAACCTAGACCGCCAGGGGACCTATGCGAGGATTTTGTTTGTTGATTTTAGCTCTGCATTCAACACCATTGTGCCAGAGCTACTACACTCCAAACTTTCCATGTTTGAACCCCTCTGTCAGTAGATCACCAGCTTCCTGACAGACAGGAAGCAGCATGTGAGGCTTGGAAAGCACATCTCGGACCCGCAAACACTCAGCATAGGAGCACCGCAAGGCCGCGTACTGTCCCCTCTACTCTCTCCACACCAATGACTGCACCTCCACTGACTCCTCTGTCAAGCTTCTCAAGTTTGCGGACGACACAATACTGATCCAGGATGGGGAGGAATCTGCCTACAGACAGGAAGTGACACGGCTGACATCCCGGTACTTTCATAAAAACCTGGAGCTCAATGCTCTTAAGACAGTGGAATTGATTGTAGACTTTAGGAGAGCTCCCCCTCCCCTCACCCCACTCGCCATCAACAACACCACAGACACATGTGTGAAGTATTTTAAGTTCCTGGGAACCATCATCTCCAAGGACCCTAAATGGGGGGCTACCATTGACTCCACAGTTAAAAATACCCAACAGAGGATGTACTTCCTGCAGCAGCTGAGGAAGCACAATCTGCCACAGGCAAGGATGGTTCAATATACGGCCATCATAGAGTCTGTCCTCACCTTCTCCATCATGATCTGGTTTGGCTCAGCCACCAAGCATGACATCCGGAGGCTGCAGTGAATCGTCTGATCAGCTGAGAAGGTTATTGGCTGCAACCTTCCCTCTATTGACGAATTGTACACTGCAAGGGCCAGGAAGCGAGCGGGTAAGATCACCTCTGACGCCTCTCACCCTGGTACAAACCCCTTGAATCACTACCCTCTGGAAGGTGACTCCAGACCATCAAAGCTGCCACAGCCAGATATAAAAACAACTTTTTTCCATTAGTAGTAGCTCTACTCAATAACCAAAAATCTGTAGCCTCCTTTACCTCTAGTATTTTGTTTAATTCACATGTTTAATCAATAACGGTTTATTATTAATGTGTTATGTGCCATTCCTGTTATGTGCCATCACTTGTGGGCGGAGCACCAAGGTAAATTCCTTGTATGTGAATACTTGGCCAATAAACATATTCATTCATTATAGGATACTTTGTGCTCATTTTAATTAGCCTGGTTGCGGGATTCCTTCAGATTCAGATTCGGATTCAGATTCAATTTAATTGTCATTGTCAGTGTACAGTACAGAGACAACGAAATGCATTTAGCATCTCCCTTGAAGAGCGACATAGCAAACAATTTGAATAAATAATAATAAGTGTCTGGGGGGGGGGGGGGGGGGGGGGGTGGTGATTGGCAGTCACCGAGGAGGTACGTTGTTGAGTAGAGTGACAGCCGCCGGCTAGTCACCACCTGCTAAATAAACCCAACGTAGACTTTTTTTACTGAAACATAATCAACACTATTAAACTGGTTTGAATTTAACTTTTTAAAATTCTTTGAAAAATAGTTCTAAGGGTAACTAATGTAAGCCCATTGTTTCTGTTTCGATTTACATTATCGTTCACATACACACTAATGTAACTTGCATATCAGGAGGGATTCCTCCACAATGCCTCTGTTCCATGATTCATGTGCTGTCCCTGACATTATATTATGCGTGGGTTGTCAGCAATGGCAATATGTTCCTACAGAGAATTCTCTTGAATTCTGCACAACTGAAGCTGCTTCTTTGAGGAGATGTGCACAAAAGCTTTTTTTTTAAATCACAGCCTTGGTAGGGTGCCTTTCACGATTTCTCATGGAATAAAGACTCTCCAAATGGTATGAGAATAGAAATTCACAAAATAATGTTATAACCTTTGATGATACTGTTCTGTGTGACATTGTTAATTCAGAAACAATGGTTCTGAACTTAAAGAAAGGGAACTTTGAGGGTATGAGACGTGAATTGGCCAAGATTGACTGGCAATTAATTCTAAAAGGGTTGACGGTGGATATGCAATGGAAGACATTTAAAGACTGCATGGATGAACTACAAAAATTGTTCATCCCAGTTTGGCAAAAGAATAAATCAGGGAAGGTAGTACATCCGTGGATAACAAGGGAAATCAGGGATAGTATCAAAGCGAAGGATGATGCGCACAAATTAGCCAGAAAAAGCAGCATACCAGAGGACTGGGAGAAATTCAGAGACCAGCAGAGGAGGACGAAGGGCTTAATTAGGAAAGGAAAAATAGATTATGAAAGAAAACTGGCAGGGAACATAAAAACTGACTGCAAAAGTTTTTATAGATATGTGAAAAGAAAGAGATTAGTTAAAACAAATGTAGGTCCCTTGCAGTCAGAAACAGGTGAGTTGATCATGGGGAACAAGGATATGGCAGACCAATTGAATAACTACTTTGGTTCCGTCTTCACTAAGGAAGACATAAATAATTTGCCGGAAATAGCAGGGGACCGCGGGTCAAAGGAGTTGGAGGAATTGAGTGAAATCCAGGTTAGCCGGGAAGTAGTGTTGGGTAAATTGAATGGATTAAAGGCCGATAAATCCCCAGGGCCAGATAGGCTGCATCCCAGAGTACTTAAGGAAGTAGCTCCAGAAATAGTGGATGCATTAGTAATAATCTTTCAAAACTCTTTAGATTCTGGAGTAGTTCCTGAGGATTGGCGGGTAGCAAACGTAACCCCACTTTTTAAGAAGGGAGGGAGAGAGAAAACGGGGAATTACAGACCAGTTAGTCTAACATCGGTAGTGGGGAAACTGCTAGTTATTAAAGATGGGATAGCAGCACATTTGGAAAGTGGTGAAATCATTGGATAAAGTCAGCATGGATTTACGAAAGGTAAATCATGTCTGACGAATCTCATAGAATTTTTCGAGGATGTAACTAGTAGCGTGGATAGGGGAGAACCAGTGGATGTGGTGTATCTGGACTTCCAGAAGGCTTTTGACAAGGTCCCACATAAGAGATTAGTATACAAACTTAAAGCACACGGCATTGGGGGTTCAGTATTGATGTGGATAGAGAACTGGCTGGCAAACAGGAAGCAAAGAGTAGGAGTAAACGGATCCTTTTCACAATGGCAGGCAGTGACTAGTGGGGTACCGCAAGGCTCAGTGCTGGGACCCCAGCTATTTACAATATATATTAATGATCTGGATGAGGGAATTGAAGGAAATATCTCCAAGTTTGCGGATGACACTAAGCTGGGGGGCAGTGTTAGCTGTGAGGAGGATGCTAGGAGACTGCAAGGTGACTTGGATAGGCTGGGTGAGTGGGCAAATGTTTGGCAGATGCAGTATAATGTGGATAAATGTGAGGTTATCCATTTTGGTGGCAAAAACGGGAAAGCAGACTATTATCTAAATGGTGGCCGATTGGGAAAGGGGGAGATGCAGCGAGACCTGGGTGTCATGGTACACCAGTCATTGAAGGTAGGCATGCAGGTGCAGCAGGCAGTAAAGAAAGCGAATGGTATGTTAGCTTTCATTGCAAAAGGATTTGAGTATAGGAGCAGGGAGGTTCTACTGCAGTTGTACAGGGTCTTGGTGAGACCACACCTGGAGTATTGCGTACAGTTTTGGTCTCCAAATCTGAGGAAGGACATTATTGCCATAGAGGGAGTGCAGAGACGCTTCACCAGACTGATTCCTGGGATGTCAGGACTGTCTTATGAAGAAAGACTGGATAGACTTGGTTTATACTCTCTAGAATTTAGGAGATTGAGAGGGGATCTTATAGAAACTTACAAAATTCATAAGGGGTTGGACAGGCTAGATGCAGGAAGATTGTTCCCGATGTTGGGGAAGTCCAGGACAAGGGGTCACAGCTTAAGGATAAGGGGGAAATCCTTTAAAACCGAGATGAGATGAACTTTTTTCACACAGAGAGTGGTGAATCTCTGGAACTCTCTGCCACAGAGGGTAGTTGAGGCCAGTTCATTGGCTATATTTAAGAGGGAGTTAGATGTGGCCCTTGTGGCTAAGGGGATCAGGAGGTATGGAGAGAAGGCAGGTATGGGATACTGAGTTGGATGATCAGCCATGATCATATTGAATGTCGAATGGTGCAGGCTCGAAGGGCCGAATGGCCTCTACTCCTGCACCTAATTTCTATGTTTCTATGTTCACACCTTAACCGCCCCAAAATCAGATTCCCTTATGTCCTTTCATTATGCATAAACTGTGCACTAAATCTATTTTTCCTGAATTAGATTACCTTAATGATTTCTGAATGCATTTGCACACATTGGGAAGTTGACCCAGGCGGCTCCAGATGTGATTCGCATTCGCCTGGCCAATATTTGCCCTGTGTTCATGTGTTGAATGATATCAGTTTGATCGATGCATGTTTCACCAGCACAGGCAGGGATTGAGCATTTGGGTGTAAGTTGTGACCTATGCTGTCCTATGAGCAGATTGCACATGGAGAGAACCGCACAAGAACAGACCCTTCGGTCCGCAATGCCTGTGCCGAACGTGGGTTCAAAATTAAGGGAGTCTGATTTTAGGGCAGCTTACGCTATATTTTAGATTTCCAGTATTTAGTTTTTTTTGGAATTTAGCCTTGAGTGCATTATTTCCATTTTTGTACTTCTTGTCTGTCGGGTGAATATATTTTTCCTACTGCAACCTGAAATAATGTTATCACTAAATCTATAGTTGTCATTGGCCTTCAGAACACATTCACGGACGGCTCCAGATGAATACCAATCCCATAATAGGTGATGGTAGGGAGATTGCCATGAAATAATGAATTGAATATTGTTGGTTTAAAAAAAGTTATCAACTTGAAAAGTAATCTGTTGCTTTAACCATAAATGCTGCCTGACCAATTGAGTTTTGACAGCATTTTCCATTTTTATTTCAAATTACCTGCGTCTGCAATGCTCCTTTATCATAGATATCATCAAATAAAGTAGATCCCATCTGGTGCCCGAGGTTCGTCAGCGATGTCAAATGCTGCATTAAAACGTTTGGTTTCAAAAATGATTTTCTTGGAACCAGAAGGCATTTCCGTACTGTCATGTCACTCTAGATTTCACCGCACTGCCTTTTTTTTCTGCCTGCTTTAGCACTGTCTTGTTCTTGAAACGTTTACCTTTATTGGGTGAATTTTGATGGGATGAATGTTACTTTGGTCATGTGGATTAATTCAGTCGGCAGAAATGATTTTGTCAGTGTCATGTCTTGCTTTCTCTTGTTCATTGGCTTTGTTTAGTTGGTTTGTGTTAGCAGACCCTTGATTACTAAGGCCATAAATGGAAAATCAGTGTGCTCTTTGCTCTAGATGTACTAGCTCCAGATAATCCATGGTTATCTGTGAAGGAGCAGCAGCCAGACCAGCGAGGAACTGGATTAACTGAGACATCCTAATTAGTTGAATGGATAGTTGACTTGATTCCCTAACTCCAATACCCATGAAGTGCTTGGAAAGGCTGGTCTTCTCGCACATCAAATCCAGCATCCCTGCCTCACTGGACTCTCATCAATTTGCATACAGGGCAAATAGATCCACAGAGGATGCCATCTCTCTGTCTCTTCACACTGTCCTGACTCACCTGGAAAGACAGGGCACGTACGTGAGGATGCTCTTCATAGACTATAGCTCTGCCTTCAATACGGTCATCCCCACCAAGCTCAACACCAAACTCCACCAGGTAGGCCTCAGCGCGTCGATATGCGATTGGATCCTGAATTTTCTGACGGAGCGACCGCAGGCAGTGAGTCTGGGCCCGCACCTGTCCTCCACTATCACCCTGAGCACCGGCACACCACAGGGCTGTGTACTAAGCCCCATGCTCTACTCCCTCTTCACTCACGACTGTGTTCCTGCATTCGACACCAACACCAGCGTCAAGTTTGCAGACGAAACAATAGTGATTGGGCTGATCACCAACGGTGATGAAACAAAATACAGGGCGGAGGTGCGGACTGGTGCACACGTAACAACTTGTCACTAAACACCTCCAAGACCAAGGAGCTGATTATTGACTTCAGAAGGTCACATAATGGAGAATACGCCCCAATCTCTATCAACGGGAACAGTGTGGAGAGAGTGTCCAGCTTTAAGTTTCTGGGCACACACATTTCAGAGTCCTCACATGGTCCACCAACACCGCTGCGCTGGTCAAGAAGGCACAGCAACGACTGTTCCTGAGAACATTGAAAAAGACTGGTCTGCCCCAACAGCTGCTGACAACCTTCTACCGCTGCACCACAGAGAGCAAATTAACGTATGACATCTCTGTGTGGTATCTCAGCTGCACGGAGGCGGAGAGGAGAGCTCTTCAGCACGTCATCCACAGAGCACAGAAGATTATTGGGACACAGCTATCAGCCTTGGAGGGCATCTACTACACACGGTGCCTCAGGAAGGCCGTCAACATCCGCAAAGACTCCTCACACCCTTGTAATGGTGTATTCGAACTCTTACCTTCCAGCAGACGTTACAAGGCCATCTGCACCTCCAGACTCAGGAAAAGCTTCATCCCCAGAGCTATCGCTGCTCTGAACCGGCCCTGCTGTGCCCCCCCTCCCTCACCTCCATGAACTGTCTCCCTCGGATGGTCACTTCGCACATCGACCCGGCACAGACATATTTGCACTTTAGACTGTTTCACTGTTCTTTTTCTTTTAAATCATGTTTATCGGGGTATCTAAATTTTATTAGTTGTTTAAGTTATGACATCGGATGGAAGCTGCATACCAAATCTCGTTGCTCTTATGTACAATGACAATAAAATATAATATTATTATTATTACTTAAAATTCAGTTCAGGTGTAGCAGAGCGGCCTGTTGGAAGCGGCCTTGTTGAGGTGAAGTGCCTTGTTGAGGTAAAGTGCGAATTTATGTCTCGGATGTACTCAACAAATCTATGGAATAAGAATGATGAATCCAAAATGTCATATTTCCGCCTTGGGCCTGACCGACCGAGTTCCTACAGCATTTTATTTTGTTGCTTGAAGAGAAATTGTGAATTTAATGTCTGTGTATTGAAAGGATTCGGGCCAATATGCTGCAGAAAATATCATGCCTGCAGGCCAATGGGGACTCTCTCCATTCTCCAGCAGAAAGCTATTCCTGAGCTAGGCTCTACTGATGTTGTCATACTGCTGTGCTCCACATTTGTATCACAGCCGTGCTGATATTCCAGTTCATTCAACTCATCAGTGCCAGGTCAATCCTGACTGTTAAGTATCCTCCTTTGGAGTTGATCCTCAACTGTGTAATTTTATTAATGTTCCCCACTATTGGTTTTCCACTACATATTTTTCATATCTTTTCCCTCGGGGTCATTACTCATTTCCAGCGGGATAATAATCATCGGTGAAGTACTGGACATGAACAAAAAGCCCATAAACTCTCAAAGATTATTTACAAATGTCAAATCTTATGATGGGTTTATTGCAACTTCATTTGATTAAAAAGTAATGCATTGCCTTTCTGTAAACTAAAACCAATACATACACAGCACTTTTATGATCATGGAGACCCAGCTAATGGATTCTCTTTCTTCTAAATGGCCATGACTCATCTGCACAATCTCCCAATTGATTAAGGTGAGCGGATTGCCCAGTGTTAAAAGCACAGTCAGACCATATAGCAGTACGTCAGTGATGCCGAGTAAAGTGTGGCTTTAAAGAAAAGGACATCAGTAAATGTAGTTAAGATAAAAAATAAATTTGGTCCAGACACTGGCCACATGTTTGGTGTAATTTGAATTTGCTCAGGCCAGTTGCATTTGTGAGTTATTGGCAAATGCATTGTTACATGTTAATAATTCAAATAACATCGCAGTGAAACTAAGGGGACTAGATTCACCCCCCTCCCCCTCAAATAACACCGCAGTGGAACTAAGGGGACTAGATTCACCACCCCCCCCCCCCCTCAAATAACACCGCAGTGGAACTAAGGGGACTAGATTCACCACCCCCCCTCAAATAACACCGCAGTGGAACTAAGGGGACTAGATTTGTTTTACCCCCCCATTCTGCCTCCTCTGCTTGGACTTGTCAGAATTTTGTAAGTTTACTTTGCTTTTTCTTTTAAACTTCAGTGAATGCAATCTCTCTGCATCAGACTGTCTCACCATTCCTGGAATTAGATTTATGAACCTTCATTTCATTTTCTTAAGGCAAGTATATCAATTCATAAGTATAGAGACCAAAACTACACCACTACTCCACATCTGGTCTTGCCATATCCCAGGTTAATTAAAGACAACCTTGCTCCTGCACTTGCATGCTCTTGTGGTGAAGACAAACATAGCATCTGTGCATGCGTGTTTGCTGTGCAAAAATATCCAAAAGTTTAATACATCAATAACCCCACAGTCTTTTTCCATTTAAATAATGTTGGTTATCTGTTTTTCGCACCAAGGAGGATAACTTCACATTTTTTCCATCTTTTATTGCACCTTCCATCTTATTACCCATATGCTCAATCTAAATCATCTTGAAGACTTAGCAATTGCTTGCAGTTCAAAATCTCACCCATGATTGGATTGACAGTTAAATGCAAAATATTGGAACTGTTTCTTTATCCAACTCATTGACCTATAAAATGAATAGCTAAGGGCCAAGTGGCTATACCTGCCAAACTGAAAATGGCCTCTTTGTTCCTCATCTTTCCTTCCTGTGTTAGACCGACAAAACTCCAATGACGCTGTCATTTCCGTTCCAGAAATCATTGATTATCTAAGGCCATTGATATATCCCAAGCATTTTATAACCTCATGCTTAGGAATAGCCTTTTGCATTTATCTCACTATTGATGTTTGGAACCTTTTCTTGGGCTGGAAATGTCAAAGATTAAAGGACATAGATGTATGGTAAGAGCAGCAAAGTTTAATGGAAATGTGGGTGGCAATTTTACACAGATGTGTACACAGACGCAATGCACTGCCAGGGGTAGAGGTGGATACAATAGTAGCATTTAAGAGGCTTTTGGATAGGCACATGGCTTGCAGGGAATGAAAGGATATGTGTTGTGTGCAGGCAAAGGAGATTACTTTAACTTGACACCATGTTTGGCACGGATGTCATGGACTGAAGGGCCTGTCCCTGTCCTGTTCTAAATTGTCTGTCATTTCTGTTTTCTCTCCCTGCCTCATTAAACAGTGGGGAGGTTTCGATTGTCACCCTTCTATCAATGGGAATTATTTCACAATCGGTAGAAATCTAGAGGCTAATAACCAGCTATGTCTGCAACTAAGATACACAGAAAAGCTGGAGAAACTCAGCGGGTGCAGCAGCATCTATGGAGCGAAGGAAAAAGGCAACGTTTCAGGCCGAAATCCTTCTTCAGACTGATAGGGGGTGGGGGGGCGGGGAGAAGAAAGGAAAAAGGAGGAGGAGGAGCTCGAAGGCTGGGGGATGGGAGGAGACAGCAGGAGGGCTGAGGAAGGGGAGGAGACGGCAAGGACTAACAAAATTGGGAGAATTCAATGTTCAAGCCCCCAGGATGCAGACTCCCCAAGCGGAATATGAGGTGCTGTTCCTCCAATTTCCGGTGTTGCTCGCTCTGGCCATGGAGGAGACCCAGGACAGAGAGGTCGGATGGGAGGAGGAGTTGAAGTGTTGAAACAAATATGTCTGCAACTACTTTATTTAATACCTTAGGATGCAAATTATCTGACCCTGTGCATTTATTTCAAATCTAAATAAGATTTAAAGTGGACCAACTGTCAATGAAGGGATTCATATCCAACTGAATTAACCTCATCAGTTGGAAGGTACTGGATCAATAAAAGGGCTGCCCACAGATCTGTTGTTTATTTTGTTTGGTTAGTCTAGTTTTTTGGTTTTAGCTTGTGTTTTTGGGGGGGGGGGGTTGAAACGGGGTTTGCAGTCTCTCCCTGCGGGGGAATGCGATCTTTTTGTCGTATTCCCCTTCTCTGCCTCCGTCTGTGCTGAGGCCTAATGGAGCTGACGACCTCGAGGCTCCGGAGGCAGAGCACCGTCAGGACTCGCTCTGAGCTCGCTCCCGTGAGGGTGGTCTGGCTCAGGGCTGGAAGAGGTTGGGACGCTCCCGTGAGGACGGCCAGCCCTAGGGTGGAACGAAGCTCCTGTCGGAGCTGCGGAGCTCGGGGAGGTGCGGCGCCCAAGTCGGGGCGGCCCGGTCCGGGGAAGAAGCGACACCCATGTCGGGGCGGCCCGGTCCGGGGGAGGTTCAGCGCCCAAGTCGGGGCGGCCCGGTCCGGGGGAGGTTCGGCGCCCAAGTCGGGGCGGCCCAGCCCGAGGCTGAAGACGGCATAGTCCTCACGTGAGGGTGGCTGGGACGGTGTTCTGGCGGCGGTGGCCTGAGTCCGGGGTTCGGCCGTGGGCCAGCAGCTGCTTCTGGAGGACTGGTGGGCGGCAGCTTCAACCACCCCGGGCCGCGGTGTTTTGAGCCGCGGGACTGTTCTTAACATCGCCCGGGGGGGGGGGGGGGGGGGGGGGGGGGGGGGGGGGGGGGGGGGGGGGGTATCGCCCCAGCGCAGAGGGAGAAGAGGAGGGAAGAGAGACTGCGGACCTAAGACTTTTGCCTCCATCACAGTGAGGAGATGCTGGGTGGACTCACTGTGGTGGATGTTAATATGTGTTTATTGTTGTTTTATTGTATTGTATTATATGTGACTGCTGCAATTTCGTTCAGACTTCGGTCTGAATGACAATAAAAGGCTATCTATCTATCTATCTATCTATCTATCTATCTATCTATCTATCTGTCTGCAACTACTTTATTTAATACCTTAGGATGCAAATTATCTGACCCTGTGCGTTTATTTCAAATCTAAATAAGATTTAAAGTGGACCAACTGTCAATGAAGGGATTCATATCCAACTGAATTAACCTCATCAGTTGGAAGGTACTGGATCAATAAAAGGGCTGCCCAACAGATCTGTCCACCAATTGCCTAATACAGTTAAAATTGCAGAACTTTGCCTTTCCGCCAATGCCCCAGACTCTGCTTGCTCTACTGATGATATCAGAGGAAGTGATGTAATGGTATGACATGTAGCTTGTCTTTGGACCAAGTCTCATGGCATCAGTTCAAACATGAATAAATTAACCACTTGTTGGTGGTAGATGGTAGAAGAACATCGCCTATCCCTACTCTCCTGAGATGCTGCCTGACCCATGAAGTTACTCCAGCATTCTGGGTTGTCTTTTGTAAACCAGCATCTGTAGTTCCTTGTTTCCACCTTAAACTCTGGCCATGCTTCGTTGCATTGTGAGGCATTAATACCATGCTAAGTGGATTTATTGGATTTTCAAGCACAAATCTATGCACCTCTGCAGTCTTTGGAGCAAATTGCTTCAACAGATTTGACCAGCAGGAGCCACATCAAGGGAAGGAATCATCAAGGACCAGAGTTTGTTTCACTTGGAAGAGTTGCCAAGACTCGAATAAGAAAAGGGGGTGAAAGTGAAATGATATTAATTCTGTAAATTTAAAATTGGCGAGGGACATGA